>NW_006797362.1:645895-682027 GCF_000442215.2 Lipotes vexillifer
TCTTGCGTTATGCGGGCCTCTCACTGTTGTGGCCTCTCCCATTTGCGGAGCACAGGCTCCGGACGCGCAGGCTCAGCGGCCACGGCTCACGGGCCCAGCCGCTCCGCGGCATGCGGGATCCTCCCGAAACGGGGCACGAACCCACGTCTCCTGCAACGGCAGGCGGACTCTCAAGCACTGCGCCACCAGGGAAGCCCTTGCTAGTCTTTTATTGTGATCAGCTGCACATGCTCCTTAGATGGCTGGCAGCATAGAATGCTGTGAGGCAGAGATTAGCTAACCAAGTTACTTTCGTATAATTGCCATGCCTTTGTCCTCAACAATTTTTTTTAAATTGAGGTGAAATTCACATAACATCAAATTAACAATTTTAAAGTGATCAGATTAGTGGCATTTAGTACATTCACGATCTTGTGCAACCACCACCTCTGTCTAGTTCGAAAGCATTTTCATCACCCCAAAATAAAACCTCACATCCATTAAGCCGTTACTCCCTATTCCCCCACCAGCCTTCAACAATTTTGTATACTGACAAATGAAGCTGTTTCTACACAGAAAATCGTGCATTCAGAAACATACCAGCTTGATGTTATCCACTTCTGTAAGTTGAGTGTCTTGTAAGCAGGAATAGAAACTTGTCTTATAGGAATTGAAGGAGTCCTATTAATGCATGTGTTTCCAATCTAGGCAACATTTGGACTTGAGAGTTTTTAGAGAAAGCATCCAAGCAGTGTTTTGGTCTATTCTAAGAAGTACCTTAGGTGTTTTTAACCTGAAATAGGAAATAAGAAAGCATTTGTCTAAAAAGACAAATAGCTTTATTTTTACCCTGGTGTTGAATCAGAAAGTTTGCACCTTTGTTACACAATATCTTTGTTAATGGAGCAAGTGCTTTTCTAAAGTTACTCCATTCATTGGAAATAAGATTTTACGTGTATAAAACTCAAGGTAGTAAATGTTAATGTTTGTTATTTATTTGTAACCCATTCGCTCTCTCTTCTTCAAAATCTCCTATTCTTGTCTTATGGTTTGTTTCTGACTCTCTGTCAGAAGCCCAGGACCTTAATTCCATCTCTTCTGGGGTCTTAACCCAGTGCTGTTCAAATCTAATCCATCTATCCTCATCCAAAAGTCAGCACCCCCTTACCACTACACATACCACTGCTGTAACTTCACCTTCTTTTTAAATTGTTGGCACCTGAAGATTTCATCTTTGCTTTTTGATTTTAATTTAACTTTCTTTTTTAACAGGTATTTGTGGGGAGGTTATTTTATCCAGAATTTCTATGTGTGTGAATTGGAAGGGGGTCCTTCTTATCTGCTCATTTCACCGTATTGATCAGAAATTGTCCAAATCAAAAATTGATCCAAATTTTCACTCTCCCCACTTTACTCTCTGGTACCAAATAGATTCAAGTAAAATTTTGGATAAATCCTTTGCCATTCAAACTCTCACTCTTTGTCAAACAAAACTCAAATCAGTTTGAGAACACAGTACCCCCTTACTTTCTGAACTCATGCTGAATTTCAATAGCAGGCCATACCTGTAACTCTTCATTCAGCCATCGTGATTTTTTTTTTTTAAAGGCAAATTCAGTTATGTCCTTTCCATTCCATGCTTTAAATTTTCAGTGGCTTTCCATTGCATTTAAAATAGAATTCAAATTCCTTAACACATCCTATGGACAGCTGTGAGATCTGGCCTCTGTCAGTTTCTCCACTTTACTTTGTAGCACCCTCCTCGTCCACTGCAGCCACACTGGCCTTCCTTCAGTGTCCTAGCTGGGCTAAATTGTTTACTAAGGCCTCCTTATCGCCCTTCCCTTTGCCCAGAAAGTACCAAACGTCTCCTCTCTTCCTGCCAATCTTCCACCTCTAATTCCTTAATTATCTTTAAGAATTAGCTTAACTGTCACTTTCTCAGAGAAGCCTTAGTCTCTAACCACCTGTCCCACATGATTTTCTCTCATATTACCCTGTTTTTACCTCCTTAGCACTTAGCAGAGTTCTAATTTTATATTTATTTATTTGTTTAAAGTTTATTTCTTCTCTAGCCCAGGGGTTGGCAGACATTTTCTGTGAAGAGCCAAGATAGTTAATAGCGCAGGCTTTTGGAGCCATACACATTCTCTGTTGCATGTTCTTCTTTGATTTTTCTTTTAAACAACCCTTTAAAAATATCAAAACCACTGTTAGCTTGGATTTGGCCTAGGGCTGTATTTTGTAAACCTTTGCTGTAGATTATAAACTCCTCAAGGGCAGGAGTCCTATCTGCTTCATTTATCATTGTATATCCAGCAGCTATCACAGCAGCTAGCATATGATAAAGATCATTTTGTAGGGTCGTTAAGTAATCTAAGTAATAGTCTTTTCTCCTTCCTCTTCATTGCAGAACTTTGATGAGGAATGATTATATTCTTGCTCAAATGCTGTTGTGATCTTTGGTTATTTTCTTTCCTTCACAGTGGTAGTCCCTGTTCCATCTACCTCCTACCCCTTAAAATATTAATTAAGAGTGTTGTCAGGCAGTATTTTGCCAGGCAGATATTTGGATCTGCTGAGCATTTTGATGTGTTTTCTGATGTATACTCCATTAAGCCAATTTAATTCCTTTGATTTTATTGCCTCTCATAGTGGATGCTAAATTTTAAGTGACATTTAACTAAAATTTCTTGATCAGTTTTTTTATAGATCTTGGTTAAATACCTTCATAGTTTTCATTTCCATTTTACTGATATTCTCAAGATTCTTTTCCATGTAAATTTTATGTCAGATATTTGAGTTATCAATCATGTTTTTTGTCTATCAGAATTTCCTGGTTACAGCTTCTACCAAGTTTGTAAATGTTACTTCTATATATTTTTAAATGTTACTTCTACCAAGTATGGTTTTTCAGGTCAAACTTTATAGGTCAAAAATTTTTATTCTGTTTGGATTCCTTTCCTTTTTTACTCAAATTAATTTTAACATGTCTGTTTTTCATAATTATTAGTTTTATTAATTTTTACCAGTTATATTCACCATGAAGTGACTGAAGGATCTAGCTAATCCAGGAAACAATTAGTAATGGTTTCTCTAGAATCCCTTTCCAAATCTCAAAATTCTTTTTTCAGTTATTAATATTCCTGTGCTTATTGTTGACTTCATTTTCTAAGCAAAATGTATTACTGGGTATGTTGGGGTAGAAAATATTCTTGGGGTTTGTATGTCAGAGTGAAAACACCCCACATTAATTCAGTTACTCTGTTTATTCTGCTACTGTGAACAAGGACCTCATTCTGTCTCTCGTGAGAAAATGTCAAACCTCTGAATTCACTCCTGCCTGTTCTCTTCTCTGTATACTACTACCAGAGTCATCTGCACAAAATACAGCTCTCGTTATGGTATTTCCTTTACTTTAAAAACCTTTGACTGACTTTGCAGAAGGATGACAAAATGAATGAAATAAAGTAAAAACATATAAAACCTAAGGAATAGACCCAACTTCATGCCACAGTTTAAAAAACCCAGCCTCAGAAAGTTTCTTCTAGAAATTGAGTAATTCTTCTGCCCTCTCTAATCTATTCTAGCAAATGGATAAGGAAGGAAAATATCGCAAGGCTCTCTTGTACAAAACCAATGTAATACTGATGTCAAAATATGACTGGACTGGCTAAAAAAGTAACTATAGTTTAATTCGTTTATGACTATAGATACAAAAATCCTCAGAGCCCAGAGTAAGGAGAAACCAGCAGTACTTTTTTTTTTTTTTTTTAGTACTTTTATTTTTAAGTATCCCTCACCAATTCAGCTGTTTTTCATTCTTTAAATTAATTATTAAAAGCAAATTGGTTAAATTTCATTTTCATTATTGGTTTCAAAAGTACTTTATAAAATTACATAACATCCTTATTCTGAAAAAAGTGTATATGTGTATCTGTAGTCAGTATCGTGTGTAATGGTCAGCCACAGCATGCATTCCTGTTTATGTCAAGTTCAAGACAAAGTTTTTTCACCACTATGTAACACTATTTTGGAAGGGCTCATCGACATAATTAAACAAGAAATGAAATAATAAAATTGTTGAAGGCTCTAGAGTTCTCGACAGTACAGCTCATTAGCTTGGCCAAGCTTACCTCTCAGTCTTATCGTTCATCATACCCCCATCACCACCACCACCACCATCACCAACCGGGGCTAAATTTCATGGCATCTTTTTCTCTCAAAGTGGTGTTTTAAATATGGATGTTGTATATATCCTCTTTAAAAGAAAATAATTATTATGAAGCCCCACTTACTTTTATTATAATGTAACTTTAATATGTGCCTTTATAAAATTAGCTATAATCACTCTACAGTCCTATAAGGAATTTACAAATTAAATGGAAGCAAGACCACAGAACGAAATAAAAATTAACATGAATGTGATGGATGGTATTTTGTTGGCATAGATGGCTGTGTATCTAATTCTATATTTAATCTGATTTTCTATTTTTATTTCAATAACACTAACGCAGAGAATGCCTATTAGATAAGTATCATCTATAAAAGAATGTAATTTCAAAGAATTGTTTGCTAGTACAGAACAATCAGACCTGGTACCTAATTGAAACTTAGCAGATAAGCCTTATCAGCAGATAAGCCTCAAGTGCCAATAATGTAATCTTATCCACTTATTGTTGGAATTGGCAACAGAGAAAAATTGTAATTATATATTTAATATTAAACTATAGTGAACCATTATAAGTTGTATAGCCAAGTAAATAGGATGTATATATACTATTTCTGCTTGCAGCATGGACACAGTGCTGGTGAGAATACAGCCCAGATTCTTTTGAGTTCTGCATGTCTGTCTGTATCGTGTGCCCTGGGATGATTCAGTTTTCGTTCCACTCCTCCAGTTTTGAGTTAACTCAGACCTCCGTGAGACACACGTTGACTCTATTGGTCTTCATTTGATATGAATGCAGTTGTAAACCCAAATTTGAAAAATTTGGGAATCAATGAATCAAAATTAAGGTTGCTTTATTGCACAAATTCTCAGAACCTTGAATGTGCTAGTACACATTATGATTCTGCAGATGATGAATATATACTATGCCTGTTTTCTGGAGCATGCTGCAGTTTGTTAATAGACAGTCTAAGGCAAATCAATCGCATACTCTCAATTGCTATAAATAAAATGTCTTTTTTCTAAGTTTCTTATGTCTTTGAAGCATTCATTTTTCCACCTCATGTTTTTTTCACCTCATGTTTCTTTCCCCTTTGTCGTAAGTGCTTTCTCTCTCTCTCTAAGGTACTTACTGTCAACAACGGGAAGTGGAGGCCATTACTGAAGGTGTTGAGGAAGATGAAGGATTTTGCTGTTGTGAACCTGGCCATATTCCTCATGTGCTTTCATTTAATGCTGCATTTAGCCAGCGCTGGCTAGCTTGGGAAGTGATAGTCACCAAGTATATTTTGGAGGGTTATAGCATCACTGACAACAGTGCTGCTTCTATGCTTCAAGTCTTTGATCTTCGGAAAGTACTCACCACTTACTATGTCAAGGTAAGGATATGTGCCTACTTAAATCTGGTATCAGAGGCTCTTGGAAAAGACACACGTATACGCACACATGCGCACACACATGCACGTTTGTTTTTTTAACTTGTGCTTTGCTTCTAAGTAGTGATTTAAATTCTCTAGTATCCAGTACAGTCAGTAAATTATACCTATGAAGGTCTTGCTATTTCCTTCTTTAGTGAAACTTATTACATTTGTTCATTAATATTAATAGCTACCATCTGTAGTGCATATCTTTTAGGCACTGCATTAAGGAATACACACATACACGCATTTGTATATATGATGTGTATATCTTACCTAATTCTCTAAAGGAATATTACGTCCCTGTTTTACATACAAACAAGTTAAGGATCAAAAGTTAACTTCACCGAAGTCCTCTAACTAGCAAGTGGAGTTGGGGATTTAAAACACAGGCTTGTCTGATTCCTGAGTCCTTGCTGTTAACCACTGCTTTGCACTGCTTTCAACAAACTGAATGAAAGTATTGCAAGATTTGGGAGGTCTCCAAAAACACCCTCACCTTTGACACCAGTTGCAATTTCAGGGTTCCCAAGACCCTGAAACCACAATCAGGTTCAATAATTTGCTAGAAGGACTCACAGAACTCAGCAAAGCCATTATACTCATGGTTAGAATTTATTACAGTGGAAGGATACAGGTTAAAATCTGCCAAGGGAAGAGACACATAGGGCAGGGTCTAGAGACACTAAGGCCTGAACTTCCAGTTGTCCTCTCCCAATGGAGTTGTGTAGACAATGTTTATTTCTCCCAGTAACGATGTGAGAGATACCTACAGAGTGTTGCCAGCCAAGGAAGCTCGCCTGAGCCTCAGTGTACAGAGGTTGTCTTGACACACAGTCATTTAGACTTGTTTGACCACCCACATGGCCAGCCTTAGTCTCCAGATCCTCTAGAGCTCATGGTTCTAAGCCTCCAGGTAAATAAAGACTCTTATCAGGCAGGACAGTGCATATGGGATTAGAGGTTACCTCCCAGAACCCAGGTGCAAAGGCCAAACCTCTCTTTGGGCAAGATTAGTTCTTTACTGCACAGGTATTCTGTTTTTGCTAAAGATTTTACAGAAGTACAGCATGGTTATGACTGGGGGTTTACAGGCTAAGCCAACATTTTCAAGAGGAAAAACGTATGCTAAATCTTAATGATTCATGTGTTATTACCTCTATGTACCACCTTGTTTGTGCTGATTGGGTTGAAGCCTGAGTCCTCTGTTAAATGTTTGGTTAAACCCAACCTCAGGAAGCTAAAGAAATTGACTTTACAACTTTTTTTTTTTTTTTTTTTTTTTTTGCGGTACACGGGCCGCTCACTGTTGTGGCCTCTCCCGTTGCGGAGCACAGGCTCCGATGCGCAGGCTCAGTGGCCATGGCTCACGGGCCCAGCCGCTCCGCGGCATGTGGGGTCTTCCTGAACCGGGGCACGACATGGCTCACGGGTCCAGCCGCTCTGTGGCATGTGGGGTCTTCCCGGACCGGGGCATGAACCCGTGTCCCCTGCATCGGCAGGCGGACTCTCAACCACTGTGCCACCAGGGAAGCCCTACAACATTTTTTAACATGTGTGCATTTGTGTGTGGAATTTCCTGTCTCTAAAGATGTATATTTCTATTGCTTTATTTATTAGTTGTATTTTAATAACTTGACCTAGGATCACAAGATGGTTTAATAGCTTTCTGTGAGAAATTTCTCAAAATAAGTGCACCACAATAAAGATTTTTAATCTCTCTTAAAAGATCCTAAATTCAGTAGACAGAATTGTTTTTAGAATATCCTAAAATCAGTGGACTGGAGTTGTTTTGAAGTTGCCTTCTTGAATTTATGGTTGTGATTTTAAAAGTATTAACTTATTTTTATCCAGGAAGGCCTGAGGTGTATTACTATAGCATTCTTAAAATATTATACTTACAGTATTGAGCTGGAATATACATTTTTGATTCCTACTATTAGTATAAACAGTTGGAATTAATTTACTGAGGACTTGCAGTTAATTCAGATTGTGATTTAGCCTGAGTTTTTGGGTTTTGGTTTTTTTTTATCTTTTCCTCATTAGGGTATCATTTATTATGTTACAACCTCTTCTAAACTGGAGGAGTGGCTAGCTAATGAGACGATGCAGGAAGGACTACGTCTGTGTGCAGATCGAAATTACGTTGATGTGGACCCAACGTTTAATCCAAACATTGATGAAGACTATGACCATCGACTTGCAGGCATATCCAGGGAGAGTTTCTGTGTGATTTACCTCAACTGGATAGAGTATTGCTCTTCCCGAAGAGCAAAGGTAGAATTTATTTCATTTATAACTCTTTGAATCTGTTTTTTCAAAGATGGAAAGAATACCTCTATATGTTATCATGAGGTTAGTTTTTCTAGACTTTCCTCTTTCTAACTATCTGGGTAAGAGAACCTGTCTAGTTCATTATGATTGGGCCAAACCAACTCTGCCAAAACAGGTTAGAGTAAGCGACCTTTCTCATTCTTTCATCTGCAGTGTCATAATCTCACTGACCAAATAGCAACCCCTCCACCCTGTGCAGGTACACAGATTTAGGTTGTAGATTACGTGTAGCACCTTCGTAAAGACTGCGTTTTGGAACATCCCCAGCCCCAAGCCCCCAAACACACACAGCAGACTTAAGGACAAGTTTATATCTTTGTCCCAAATCCAAAGTCTAATCCAGTGCTAATAGAATTTTCTGCAATGATTGAAACATTCTGTGTTGTTCCAATATGGTAATTACTAACCCACCACATATGGTAGATTATGAGACACTTGAAATGTAGCCAGTATGACTAAGGAAATGAATTTTTAAATTTAATTTTAATTGATTTAAATTTAAATCAATTAAATTTAGGCTAGTGGCTACCATACTGGACAACATTCATCTAGACTACTGACTTTAAAATGTTAACATGGGTAAAAATGATACAGGAATGTGTAAAAATGTAGATTCATGGGCCTTGCCTGCGAGATTCCTATTCTGTAGGTCTAGGCTGGGGACCCAAGATCTGTGTCATGCTGGGTGATTTTAATGCAAGGGGTTCGTAATCCACACTTCAGGATAGCTTGTCTTATCCTAAAGGGAAGCTGAGTTACGGACTTCAGCAACTACTGTTTTCCTCCTAGGTCCCATGGCTCTTGTGGCACTGTTGCTCCCCCTGGTTAGACCCCAGGGACCATAACCATGGTACCAAGGCAGAGTGCAAAGTCTTGTGTAGTTGAACCACCAGCATCCTATGTACAGGATTACTCTGTAACATGGAGCATAGTGAGCCACTTTGACAACCAGTGCCTTTATCATGATCTGGGCTATACACACTGACTGTCTTTAGATGTAGCACCTAGTTTAGTCTTTCCTTTACAGATATTCAATTAGAGTAAGGCACCCCATCATAATCAGCCTGTTTTTCTTACTTCATCCATAAGAAAGGGAGCATCCTTGTAATTCCTCTTTTAACAGTGGCCTTTGAGCTTTTGTACTGGATGCACAGTAGATACTGAGCAGAGTAGCATATTTTTAAGGAAGGAATAAAAGATAGAATAAAATAACCTCGTAAGAGCTCAGAAAAAGGACCAGCAGACAATGTCTGGAAATGGAGGCCCTCAAAGCTAATCTTCTCTTCTTTCAAACACATAACAAGCAGTTTATTTTTTTTTCATAAATGAAATATACTTAGAATGCTTTGCACACTGTTCTCAAATCCTTGGACTTATTTCTTGGCGGGGGAGGGGAATGTGGGGGGGCGGTTGGAGTGACCATATTATTCTAATAGCCTTTCTCTGGCTTAGACTATATTGGTTACTTTTGTTCGGTTTAACCATCGTCACCTAGGCTAGGAACTCAGTCTACCGACTCAGGAACAGGCTCCATCCTTCCTAACTTTAAGGAATAAATAATCTCTTAAAAATTATTGCTGAGGTCATGGATGTACCTCAAGGAAGTCATCCTCTTAATTGCTAATAAATCATATTCAAAAGGTTTACCTCCAAACTTGGGTATCCCCAGTCTTTTCAGAGAGCTTATCACTACATCAGTCTGGCTTATATTCTACTCTTGCAGTCCCCTCTAGAAGAAAATTGTCAGGAAAATTAAAATAATCCCTTCATTCTCCAGTTTTTTAAATTGAACAAGATTATCCCTACCTCCCTAAAACCATGAATTCTGTTTTCTGAATCACCATTCCCAGAATAACCTCTTCCCAGGGAAGGAAGTTAATTAAACCAGAAAGATTTGCTGACTCCAAATTCTGGTACCCTCACCTGAATGTTAATAAAGTTGCCTCCAGACTTTTTTCCCCCTAATTTCCTTCCAAGATAGTTTTCTAACTTGCATATTACACAGAAATAAAAAAATCATTCTTTCCTCCTTCTCTTATTATATGTATTCTAGGAGGAAATAATCTTTCATATAATAGCTGTACCTGTCTTCTGAAGAGCTTGAAATAATGTTTTTGTAAGTGTAGCCCTGGATTAACTGCATTAAAACTACCTGGAATGCTAAATTGGAAAGATTCGTCTCAGCTTGACTTTGCTTCCTGCTTGTTAAATGACAGTACATTTCTTTCACCATTGTTTTTAGTATTAGCAAGAAGTCTTTGTGAGAATTTCTAATGCATTTGAGGATGTAAGACACGTGTCTTCTCCAACAATAACAAAATAGAGCTACCAGGGTTGAACCAATTATTTTTTCTCTCAGTACATTAACGATGTGGCTACGCTGCCTTCTGGCTTGCATTGTTTCTGACAAATAATAAAGGCGCACCTCAGAGATAGTGCAGTTTCTGTTCCAGACCACCGCAGTAAAGCGAGTATCACAGTAAAAGCGAGTCAACACGAATTGTTTTTTTCCCCAATTGTAAATGTTATGAAGTACACTAAGTGTGCCATAGCATTACGTCTAAAACTGTAACCATGTACATTACTTAATTTCAAAATACATTATTGCTAAAAAATTCTAGCCATCATCTCAGCCTTCAGTAAATCATAATCTTTTTGCTGGTGGACGGTTTGAAATATTTTGAGAATTACCAAAATGTGACCCAGAGGCATAAAAGTGAGCAAATACCATTGGAAAAAATGGTGCCAATAGACTTGCTCAGAACAACATTGCCACAACCCTTCAAGTTGTAAAAACACCACAGTATATGCAAAACGTAATAAAACAATGTATGCCTATGTACCACATAATGATGTCTTTTTTTGCTGGCTACTTTTAAGATTTTCTCTTCATCACTAGTTTTAAGCTATTTATTTATTTATTTGGCTGTCCTGGGTCTTAGTTGCTGCACGTGGGATCTTCATTGCAGCATGCGAACTCTTAGTTGCAGCGTGCGGGACTAGATCCCTTGACTAGGGATGGAACCTGGGCCCCCTGCATTGGGAGCGTGGAGTCTTAGCCATTAGATCACCAGGGAAGTCCCAAGCACTTTAATTATGATGTACCTTGGTGCTGTCTTCTTAATGTTTCTTGTTCTTGGAGTTCATTGAGCTACTTGAATCCCTAGGTATATATTATTTTCATCAGATTTGGAAATACTTTGGTGATTATTTTTTTCAAAATTTTTTTACTGTCTTCCTGTTTCCCTTTTCTGGGGAACTCCAGTTAACATTTATATTAGGCTGCCTTAAGTTGTCCTACAGCTCACTAATGCTCTGTATTTTTTTTTTTTAGTCTTTTATTTGTCTCTGTGTTTAATTTTGCATAGTGTCTGTTATATTTGTTAGACCATTTATTTTTTCTTCTGCGTTGTTTAATACACCATTAATCTCATGCAGTGTATTTTTTTTATTCTCAGACATTGCATTTTTTTTGTCTTTTTGAGGTTTAATTTTTGTCTTTAATTTTTTTTTTTTTTTTGGCTGCTCTGTGGGGCTTTCGGGATCTTAGTTCCCCAATCAGGGATCGAACCCAGGCCCCCAGTGGTGGAAGCGTGGAGTCATAACCACTGGACCACCAGGGAATTCCTTGTGTCTTTTATAGTGATATAAACCTTCCATGTCTACTAGCATGCTGTCATTCCTCTATCTTTTTGAACTTATGGAATGCAGTTATAATAACTCTTCTAATGTCCTTGTTGACTAATTCTAACATCTGCGTCATTTCTGGGTCAGTTTTGATTGATTAGTTGATTATTTTTCTAATTGCGGGTCCTATTTACCTGCTAGTTTGCATGCCTGACAGTTTTTGATTGGATGCTAGACTTTATGAATTTTACCTTGATGAGTGCTAGATATTTTTGTATTCCCATAAATATTATTGACCTTATTATTCTGTGACACAATTAAATTCCTTGGGGACAGTTTGATCTTTTCAGGGTTTACTTTTAAGCTTTCTTAGGAGGGACCAAAGCAGCCTTTAGTCTGGGGCTAATTTTTCCCCATTACTGAGACAGTATTCTTTTGAGCACTCTAGCCAATCATAGAATTTTCCATTGTTCCTTTCTGCTTTTTTTCTGATGGTTCTGTTCTCAGCCTTGGACCTTTGCAGTATGTGCTGATCAGTAATCTGCTGGACTCAAGAGGGATCCTCTGCCGATCTCCAGAGCTTGCTCTCTATATGTAGGTCTCTCCTTGGCACTTTGCCCTGCAAACTCTAGCCACCTTGACCTCCCCAGACTCCCAGCTATCTCCTCAACTTGGAGACGTCTAGGCTCTACCTGTGTTCCTCTTCCTTGTACTACAGCCTGGAAACTCTTGTAGGGTTTCCCATTTCTCAGAGATTAGTATCCAATGTCTCAATATATTCTTTTCTTGGTCATTTCATTTGCAAGGGGTAAATCCGGCCTTTATTACTCTGTCTTGGCCAGTAGCAGAGGCCTGAACTAAATTTAAAATAAAAACTTTTTTGGACTACCCTGGCGGTCCAGTGGTTAAGACTCTGCACTTCCACTGCAGGGGGGCATGGGTTCAATCTGTGGTCAGGGAACTAAGATTCCCACATGCCATGTGGTGCAGGCAAAAAAAAAATTTTTTTTCCCCATCACAAAAGCAATACATTTTCAGTATATAAAGTTGACTGGGTGGGGAAGGGAGGGAGACAGAAAAGAAAGAAATGTAGGATCTCCTACACAGTTACTATTGTTAACTGAATTATGCAATTAATGGTAATTAACTAACCAAGCTATATTAAGTTAGTATCTTAGACAACTGCCCTTTTTTGTTTATAAGTTAATGGTTTATAAAGCCAAATATATATACCATTGGCAAAGTTAAAATAATTAAGCTCATTATCAGCCTAGATCCATGATTCTTCAACTTTAGCATGTGTTAGAATCACCTGGAGTGTGATGGGTGGACACCACCTTCAGAATATGACATCATAGGTCTGAAGTGGCTCAAGAATTTGCATTTCTAATAAGTTCCCAGATGATTCTCATGTTGTGTCCCGAGATTACACTTTGAGAACCACTGCTTTAGATTGTTCCCAGTCATTGAGATGCTACCAAGATTTTCTGTAGTATTATATAAAGTATACCATTTTGCTTGTGCATACATATATAATTATTGTATTATATATTTTAATATATAATATATATGTAATAGTCAATAATCAAGGTATGCAGTTGTTGAAAAATTAAAAGGTTGAGGGGAAGCAGTATTCTACAGATATCAATTTGATTTTCTTTACTATGGTTATAGTCACTAATAGGCTATATAGATAGAATATTGTATTTTTCAGGAGAGGACAGTATCAGTAATGATGTATATCAACAAGTACTTTGAGATGTATAGTTAAGATCCTAATACTCTGTAATACAGCCACTTTTTTTTTTTTTAGTATGTTCTAGTATTATTATAAAGTATTAGATTTTATTTAAAGATTCCAAAGAACCTCCTCATATACATTCACACTTCATTTTATGCTGTTTTGTTAAGTCTCTTTTCATTAGAACTTTTATCTGGAGAGATAGAAAGTATGTACTAGTTGAGCTCCTGAACTTCTCTGATTTATTAGATAGATATCTTCTGACTTGTTAAATACTCATATTCCTTTCTGATAACTAACATTCTTTTGTTTTTCCTTTTTTTAGTGAGGTGTAATTGACATAACATTAATTAGTTTCAGGTGTGCAACATAATTATTCCATATTTGTGTATACTGCAAAGTGATAACCACAATAAATCTAGTTAACATCTTTCACCATACATAGTTACAGAATTATTTTTTCCTTGTGACGAGAACTTTTAAGATCTACTCTCTCAGTAATTTTCAAATATGCAATACAGTATTACTAAACTGTAGTCATTGTGCTGTACATTACATCACCACGACTTATTCATTTTATAACTGGAAATTTGTGCCTTTTGACCCTGTCACCCCATTCTTTGTTTTTTAAAGCCACTGGATGTGGACAAAGATTCATCCCTGGTGACTCTTTGTTATGGACTCTGTGTTCTGGGACGGAGAGCTTTGGGGACTGCATCCCACCATATGTCCAGGTAAGGAAGGCATTTCTGTTTTCAGAAAGAGACTGGGAAGCTCTATAACTGAAATCTGAAAAATCTGAAATAGTTTTTAATGGAAGCGTTCTGTGCTAATTTATTGCAAATACCTCTTCGGATATTGTATTGTATAGATCTTTTTGCCGAACACAGTGGAGTTCTAAGTGGTTAACAGAACTGGCTTTTAAAATTCACACGTGTGGGCAACTATAGATAATGAGAATTTAATAGATTTAAGACATTTTAAGAAATAATCAACTCATAACGTATGATTGGTCTCTTCCCATATACATCTATTTTTCTAACAATTCATTTCTTTTTATTTTTCCATTTCTCCTTGCAATATTTGTTCACAGCATTTATACTGTTAATATGGTGGTACATTAGATTTGGGGGCTAAATATAAACTGGATTTCTTGACATATACATCCAATTGAATTAGAATTAAGAAATGCCACATATTTTAAGTTTCTTCTGTGATTCCTACATGTTTTCCATTAGGCCCTCCTTACTTTCTTTTAAGTTACAGTGTCTTTGCCTGTTGCTTATTTTCAGGGACTCACTATTATAGTAGTTCATAAACAAGGGTCCCAGGTCAAACAGGCCCTGTCCCTTGTGATTCTGATTCAGGGGTGCTTACATTAGTTCTTGGCATTTGTATCTTCAAAACACTCCCACATTCTTCTGATGCATAACCAAATGTTAGAATCAGTGTAATGGAAGACCTTTGTTAAAATATGTAAACTTTTATCTCTAATCTTAACAGTAATTTAGAGTCATTCCTCTATGGATTGCATGCCCTATTTAAGGGAGATTTCCGAATTTCTTCAATTCGAGACGAATGGATCTTTGCTGACATGGAATTGCTGAGAAAAGTAGTAGTCCCTGGAATTCGTATGTCCATTAAACTTCATCAGGTAAGAATAGGGAATTTCTAAGGCATTACTGGTGTTTAATGGTACTTCTTCACTTGACTTCCAAATTATGTTCCTTAGGATCCTTTTGAGAAAGACTGATTCGAAGCAAAGAAAAACATGATTCATGACATGATATTAAATCTTAGCCTAAACCTGTGTTTCTAACAGTAAATTTGAACGTTAATATTAGGGAGTGACCTGGGCATGAACTTGAGGAAAAAATGCAAGCAGTGATAAACTGGAAATAAATACCTATGGCCACTGTAATGGTTGCTTTGACTTCATGTGATTGTAATTCATTCCTGTTCTGCGGGTGGACGTAGCTGACTTCTGGTGCAGTGTAACGGCATCTCTGGAGTCTTGTAAGTGCTGCTGTTACTGAACTATGAGCTCCATTCACCATGTTGTATAGAGTAATAGATGGTTAGGACAGATTCAGCCTTAATTAGATAATCCTAGTAAGGTAATAAAATGAAAATGGGGGCTCCAAAATGTATATCTAAAGCCCCGGATCACTTTAAGAATATATTTTGAAATTAAATACTGGCACTTGCTGCTCTAATCATTCCACTTGACAGCAATGATGAGATCTGATGATAGAGAGCACATGACAGTATTCATTGAAACACATCTGCTGTGCTCAAATCTGGATGACTCTTCCCACCAAATAAAGGGTGAATTACTCTTCAGATGATTTTACTGTGATCTAAAGTGTTAGAAGGGGAAGTTCCCTGGTGGTCCAGTGATAAAGAATCTGCCACCCAATGCAGGGGCCACGGGTTCAATCCCTGGTCAGGGAACTAAGATCCCACATGCTGTGGGACAGCTGAGCCCATGTGCCACAACTACTGAGCTTGTGCGCCACAAACTAGACAGCCCACGTGTTGTGGAGTCCGCACACCACAACTAGAGAGAGAAAACCCACACACCACAACTAGAGAGAAGCCCACACACCACAACGAAAGATCCTGCATGTCTCAGTGAAGACTCTGCATGCCACAACTAAGACCCGACATAGCCAAAAAATAAAATAAAATAAGGTAAAACGTGTTGCAATGAAGTTAACACCCCACGTTATTTAGGAGCATTACTAATAAGGGCTATAGTATTTGAAAATCTTTGTGAAAAGAATACTATTTTGAGGATGATGGGGAAAATGTACAATAGGGATCAAATGGAATTGTCCATCTTCAGGCTAGCTTTAGAGTTTCAAGACAAAATTCAATGTATTGAAAATAAAAAGATAATGACTTCATATTAAAATATTTTTTAAACTTCAGAATTTCGCAAAAGGTATTGTGTGTCTGCTACATAAGAAATACTTTTTTATGTAGCATGACTAACTAGCAGTTAATTCTGAACATTATGACAGGTATTTTCTCTCCATCTGGGAGAGAGGAGCTGAGGCACAGGCTCTCTGTATTTTCTGATCCTTCCGTGTCTGTCCCTATCTCTCCCTACAAGTGCTATTGCCTGTTGCTCCCAGTCCATTTCCTCACATGTGTTTTTAGCCTGTGACAGTGGTTCTCCACCTTATAATCAGGCCCAACACAGTTTGGTGTAGCACACTGTCATCATTAGCCGTGACAGACAGCAACAGTGACAAACAGAGAGGGTAAGGAGGTGGACTCGGGAACTGGGGGCCATGGAGGGCTGGGGGAGGGGAGGAGATGAGAACGTACATGCAACCTGGAGAAGTTCTGTGATTCACATACACCTTTGAGAAGGGCGAGATTGACCTGTAAAGTAACAAGCAACAGCCATTCACTGCACATCACTTTGACCAGACGATGGGTTGCCAGTGAGGGACTCTCTGGCCAGGAAAAGATAGATGTGTCAGTCAGTACTGGTCATCTCTAAGGTTCATATGTACTCATGAAAATCCACAGAAGGCTTATATGTTAAAGGATTAGTACACGCTTAGAATATGACACAGCAATTCCACTCCTATGTATTTACCCAAGAGAATGAAAGTGTATGGCCATGCAAAGACTTACACACAAGTGTGCATAGCCATTCTATAGCCCCAGACTGCAAACTCCAATGTTCATCAACGGATAGAATGTTACGTAGCAATAAAAAGCAATGATCTGCTGTTACATGCCACAACCAGAATGAATCTCAAACATTATGCAGAGTAAGAGAACCCAAACATAAAAAGAGTACATAATATTTTAGGAACCAAGATGGTGGAGTAGAAGGATGTGCTCTCACTCCCTCTTGCGAGAACACTAAAATCACAACTAGCTGCTGGATAGTCATCAACAGAAAGACACTGGAACTCACAAAAAAAGATATCCCACATCCAAAGACAAAGGAGAAGGCACAGTGAGACGGTAGGAGGGGCGCAATCACAGTAAAATCAAATCCCATAACTGCTGAGTGGGTGACTCACAGACTGGAGAACACTTATACCACAGAAGTCCACCCACTGGAGTGAAGGTGCTGAGCCCCATGTCAGGATCCCAAACTGGGGGTCCAGCAACAGGAGGAGGAATTCCTAGAGAATCAGACTTTGAAGGCTAGTGGGATTTGATTTCAGGACTTTGACAGGACTGGGGGAAACAGAGACTCCACTCTTGGAGGGCACACACAAAGTAGTGTGTGCATCGGGACACAGGGGAAGGAGCAGTGACTGCAGGGGAGACTGAACCAGACTTACCTGCTAGTGTTGGAGGGTCTCCAACAGAGGCGGGTGGTGGCTGTGGCTCACTGTGGGGACAAGGACACTGGCAGCAGAAGTTCTGGGAAGTACTTCTTGGCATGAGCCCTCCCAGAGTTGGCCATTAGCCCCACCAAAGAGCCCAGGTAGGCTCCAGTGTTGGGTCGCCTCAGGCCAAACAACCACCAGGGAGGGAACCCAGCCCCATCCATCAGCAGTCAAGCAGATTAAAGTCTTACTGAGCTCCGCTCACCACAGCAACAGTCGGCTCTACCCACCATCAGTCCCTGCAATCAGGAAACTTGCACAAGCCTCTTAGATAGCCTCATCCACCAGAGGGCAGACAGCAGAAGCAAGAAGAACTAGAATCCTGTAGCCTGTGAAACAAAAACCACATTCACAGAAAGATAGACAAGATGAAAAGGCAGAGGGCTATGTACCAGATGAAGGAACAAGATACAACCCCAGAAAAACAACTAAGTGAAGTGGAGATAGGCAACCTTCCAGAAAAAGAATTCAGAATAATGATAGTGAAGATGATCCAGGACCTCAGAAATAGAATGGAGGCAAAATTGAGAAGATGCAATAAATGTTTAACAAAGACCTAGAAGAATGAAAGAACAAACACCTAGAAGAAATAAAGAACAAACAAACAGAGATAAACAATACAATAACTGAAATGAAAAATACACTAGAAGGAATCAGTAGCAGAATAACTGAGGCAGAAGAACAGATAAATGACCTGGAAGACAGAATGGTGGAATTCACTGCTGCGGAACAGAAAAAAGAAAAAAGGATGAAAAAAATGAGGACAGAATAAGAGACCTCTGGGACAACCTTAAATGCAACAACATTCGCATTATAGGGGTCCCAGAAGGGGAAGAGAGAGAGAAAGAACGTGAGAAAATATGTGAAGGGATTGTAGTCGAAAACTTCCCTAACATGGGCAAGGAAGGAGCCACCTGAGTCCAGAAAGCGCAGAGAGTCCCATACAGGATAAACCCAAGGAGAAACACGCCGAGACACATAGTAATCAAACTGGCAAAAATTAAAGACAAAGAAAAATTATTAAAAGCAGCAAGGGAAAAACGACAAATAATATACAAGGGAACTCCCGTAAGGTTAACAGCTGATTTCTCAGCAGAAATTCTACAAGCCAGAAGGGAGTGGCATGATATACTTAAAGTGATGAAAGGGAAGAACCTACAACCAAGATTACTCTACCCAGCAAGGATCTCATCCAGATTCGATGGAGAAATCAAAAGCTTTACAGACAAGCAAAAGCTAAGAGAATTCAGCACCACCAAACCAGCTCTACAACAAATGCTAAAGGAACTTCCCTAAGGGGGAAACACAAGAGAAGAAAAGGACCTACAAAAACAAACCCAAAACAATTAAGAAAATGGTCATAGGAACCTCCATATCGATAATTACCTTAAACGTGAAGTGCTCCAACCAGGAGACACAGGCTTGCTGAATGGATACAAAAACAAGACCCATCTATATGCTGTCTACAAGAGACCCAATTCAGATCTAGGGACACAGACCTAGGGACTGAAAGTGAGGGGATGGAAAAAGATATTCCGTGCAAATGGAAATCAAAAGAAAGCTGGAGTAGCAATACTCATATCAGATAAAATAGACTATAAAATAAAGAATGTTACAAGAGACAATGAAGGACACTACATAATGATCAAGGGATCAATCCAAGAAGAAGATATAACAATTATAAATATATATGCACCCAACATAGGAGCACCTCAATACATAAGGCAAGTGCTAACAGCTATAAAAGAGGAAATCAACAGTAACACAATAATAGTGGGGGACTTTAACACCTCACTTACACCAATGGACAGATCATCCAGACAGAAAATGAATAAGGAAACACAAGCTTTAAATAACACAATAGACCAGAGAGATTTAATTGATATTTATAGGACATTCCATATGAAAACAGCAGATTACACTTTCTTCTCAAGTGTGCACAGAACATTCTCCAGGATAGATCACATCTTGGGTCACAAATCAAGCCACAGTAAACATAAAATTGAAGTCATATCAGGCATCTTCTCTGACCACAATGCTAAGAGATAGAAATGAATTACATGGAAAAAAACATAAAAAACACAAATACATGGAGGCTAAACAATACGGTACTAAATAACCAAGAGATCACTGAAGAAAGCAGAGAGGAAATCAGAAGATACCTAGAGACAAATGACAATGAAAACACGACGATCCAAAACCTATGGGATGCAGCAAAAGCAGTTCTAAGAGGTAAATTTATAGCTATACAAGCCTACCTCAAGAAAAAAGAAAAATCTCAAATAAACAATCTAACCTTACACCTAAAGGAACTATAGAAAGAAGAACAAACAAGACCCAAAGTTAGCAGAAGGAAAGAAATCATAAAGATCAGATCAGAAATAAATGAAATAGAAACAAAAAACAGTAGCAAAAATCAATAAAACTAAAAGCTGGTTCTTTGAGAAGATAAAATTGGTAAACCATTAGACTCATCAAGAAAAAGAGGGAGAGGACTCAAATCAATAAAATTAGAAATGAAAAAGGAGAAGTTACAGCAGACACCTCAGACATACAAAGCATCCTAAGAGACTACTACCAGCAACTCTATGCCAGTAAAATAGACAACCTGGAAGAAATGGACAAATTCTTAGAAAGGTGTAACCTTCCAAGACTGAACCAGGAAGAAATAGAAAATATGAACAGACCAATCACAAGTAATGAAATTGAAACTGTGATTAAAAATCTTCCAACAAACAAAGGTCCAGGACCAGATGGCTTCACAGGCGAATTCTATGAAACATTTAGAGAAGAACTAACACCCATCCTTCTCAAACTCTTCCAAAAAATTGCAGAGGAAGGAACACTCCCAAACTCATTCTATGAGGCCACCATCACCCTGATACCAAAACCAGACAAAGATACTACAAAAAAAGAGAATTACAGACCAGTATCACTGATGAATATAGATGCAAAAATCCTCAACAAAATACTAGCGAACAGAATCCAGCAACACATTAAAAGGATCATACACCACGATCAAGTGGGATTTATCCCAGGGACGCAAGGGTTCTTCGATATACGTAAATCTATCAACGTGATACACCATATTAACAAATTGAAGAATAAAAACCATATGATCATCTCAATAGGTGCAGAAAAACCTTTGACAAAATTCAACACCATTTTTGATAACTCTCCAGAGAGTGTGCATAGAGGGAACCTACCTCAACATAATAAAGACCATATACGACAAACCCACAGCAAACATCATTCTCAATGGTGAAAAACTGAAACATTTCATAAGATCAGGAACAAGACAAGGATGTCCACTCTCACCACTATTATTCAACACAGTTTTGGAAGTCCTAGCCACGGCAATCAGAGAAGAACAAGAACTAAAAGTAATCCAAATCAGAAAAGAAGAAGTAAACCTGTCACTGTTTGCAGATGACATGATACTGTACATAGAGAATCCTAAAGATGCCACCAGAAAATTACTAGGGCTAATCAATGAATTTGGTAAAGTTGCAGGATACAAAATTAATGCACAGAAATTTCTTGCATTCCTATACACTAATGCTGAAAAATATGAATTAGGAAACACTCCCATTTACTATTGCAACAAAAAGAATAAAATACCTAGGAATAAACCTACCTAGGGAGACAAAAGACCTGTATGCAGAAAACTATAAGACGCCAATGAAAGAAATTAAAGTTGATACCAACAGATGGAGAGATATACCATGTTTTTGGATTGGAAGCATCAATATTGTGAAAATGACTATACTACCCAAAGCAATTTACAGATTCAGTGCAATCCCTATCAAATTACCAATGGCATTTTTTACGGAACTAGAACAAAAAATCTTAAAATATTTATGGAGACACAAAAGACCCCGAATAGCCAAAGCAGTCTTGAGGGGAAAAAACGGAGCTGGAGGAATCAGAATCCCTGACTTCAGACTATACTACAAAGCTACAGTAATCAAGACAATACGGTACTGGCAGAAAAACAGAAACATAGATCAGTGGAACAAGATAGAGAGCCCAGAGATAAACCCTCGCATCTATGGTCAGCTAATCTATGACAAAGGAGCCAAGGGTGTACAATGGAGAAAAGACAGTCTCTTCAATAAGTGGTGCTGGGAAAACTGGACTGCTACATGTAAACGAATGAAATTAGAACACTCCCTAACACCATACACAAAAATAAACTCAAAATGGATTAGAGACCTAAATGTAAGACTGGACACTTTAAAACTCTTAGAGGAAAACATAGGAAGAACACTCTTTGACATAAATCACAGCAAGATCTTTTTTGATCCACCTTCTAGAGTAATGGAAATAAAAATAAAAATAAACAAATGGGACCTAATGAAACTTCAAAGCTTTTGCACAGCACAGCAAAGGAAACCGTAAACAAGATGAAAAGACAGCCCTCAGAATGGGAGAAAATATTTGCAAACGAATCAATGGACAAAGGATTAATCTCCAGAATATATAAACAGCTCATGCAGCTCAATATTAAAAAAACAAACAACCCAATCCAAAAATGGACAGAAGACCTAAATAGACATTTCTCCAAAGAAGACATACCGATGGCCAGAAGCACATGAAAAGCTGCTCAACATAATTATTAGAGAAATGCAAACAAAACTCCAGTGAGGTACCACCTCACACCAGTTAGAATGGGCATCATCAGAAAATCTACAAACAAAAAATGCTGGAGAGGGTGTGGAGTAAAGGGAACCGTCTTGCACTGTTGGTGGGAATGTAAATTGATACAGCCACTATGGAGAACAGTATGGAGGTTCCTTAAAAAACTAAAAATAGAATTACCATATGATCGAGCAATCCCACTACTGGGCATATACCCAGAGAAAACCATAATTCAAAAAGACACACACACCCCAATGTTCATTGCAACACTATTTAAAATAACCAGGTCATGGAAGCAACCTAAATGCCCATCGACAGACAAATGGATAAAGAAGATGTGGTACATATATACAATGGAATATTACTCAGCCATAAAAGGAATGAAATTGGGTCATTTGTAGAGACGTGGATGGATCTGGAGACTGTCATACAGAGTGAAGTATGTCAGAAAGAGAAAAACAAATATCATATATTAATGCATATATGTGGAACCTAGAAAAATGGTACAGATGAACCGGTTTGCAGGGCAGAAATTGAGACACAGGTGTAGAGAACAAATGTATGGACACCAAGGGGGAAAGCAGCCAGGGGTGGGGGTGGTGGTGTGACAAATTGGGAGATTGGGGTTGACATGTATACACTGATGTTTATAAAATTGATGACTAATAAGGACCTGCTGTATAAAAAAATAAAATTAAATATAAAAAAACTTAAGTACATATTGTATTATTTTTTTTATATAAAATTTAAAACAGGCCCAACTAATCTCTAGTGACAGAAGGCAGATCAGTGCTTGTTTGGGATGTAGAGATTGAATACCAAAAGGCAGGAGGGAACTTTGGGATGATGGAAATGTTCTATATCTAGATTATAGCAGTGATTACACGAGTTTGCACATTTGTCAAAACGCATCTCACTGTACTCTTAAAATGGGTGCAGTTTGTTGTGTGTAAATGATACCTCAACCTGATTTTTTAAAAAGATCCTGTTCCCAGAGAGCTAAAAATACAAAATTTGTAATAACTTTTGTTTCAGACACAGTCTTTGATAGGGTGCTTTTAGCGATTTCATAGATTTTTTTTAACTTTTGCTTTTTTCCTTTACAGTTCTTTTTAAATTTTTTAATTCTCCAATCTAATGTGTTATATGTTTTTTACTTTAGAAATTAAAACTGTTATCTGTGTAATATTTAATTTTATAGTGTCCTATAGTGTATCAGTGCTCTCGTACACCTTATATCACCCACAACCCAGAAAATTATTTTAATCCCCGTTTTATAGATGAAGATTAATCAAAACTCAGAGAAATTACGCAAATTGCCCTTTTCGTGTGTTCTCTCTTGTCCTCTATTTAATCATTTTGTAAAACAGCATATTTCCTTATTTTTTTCTCTTTTGCTAGTCTCTTTAAGGATTTACCTGGTTGTTAGAAGTAAAATAAACCAATTAAAGTCTAGCTTGGTTTACAAGAGATATATAATGAAAATCTTACAATCTGTGATTTCCTTGAGGACAAGGACAATATTAATCTCTATGTCTATGTCCTCCTTGCTTAGCACAGTGCTTGGTGCCCTGTGAATGTTTGCTACATGAGTTTCATTGTTTTCGAAAAATAATATTTCCTGTGCCTCTGCTCATAACTTCTCAAGTTATGAGAAGTTTCTAAAATGCTTTTGAAATCTTTTCCTAGAATTGGAAACGTTATCTCTTTTTATTTATTTGAAAACTAATGAAAAACATTGAAAAGTAAACATCTCCCGTCATCGCATACCATCATACAACAGCCCCACAAAGCAGTCACTGCCAGTAACTTGACGCCTGTCTTTTCTGACTTCCCCAAGTTCATGCAGACATTTCCAGCTATGTGTATAAATATTTTCCTTTTTAAAAATGTAATCGTGCTATAGAAATTGATCTGGAGTGCAAGCTTTCTTCCCATTTAGTTTAACATGGACACCTTTCTAGGTTAGCACATATAGAGGCACACCACATTCTTTAATGACTCTGTAGTATTCCAGAGTATAATTTTTACTCCATTTATTAAGCTATCTCACTATTCATGGACATTCTGATTGTTTCAATATTTTTTTTAATAAAATTATTTATTTATTTTTGGCTGTGTTGTGTCTTCGTTGCTGTGTGTGGGCTTTCTCTGGTTGCGGCGAGCAGGGGCTACTCTTTGTTGTGGCATGCAGGCTTCTCATTGCGGTGGCTTCTCTCGTTGCAGAGCACGGGCTCTAGGCATGCGGGCTTCAGTAGTTGTGGCACCCAGGCTCAGTAGTTGTGGCTCGTGGGCTTTAGAGCGCAGGCTCAGTAGTTGTGGCTCACAGACTTAGTTGCTCAGCGGCATGTGAGATCTTCCCAGTCCAGGGATCGAACCCATGTCCCCTGCATTGGCAGGTGTATTCTTAACCACTGAGCCACCAGGGAAGTCCCTGTTTCAAATATTTTATCAGTAAAACAGTGCTGAATGATGTACATAGAAGTTTTCACATTCATTCAACTATTTTAAGCCCAGTGAGAAGAAATATTTGGACAAGACTAAGCATTCTCCACTTTTGGCATGCCTAATGATTTCCAACTTTGTGTCCGTTTTATTAAGAATGTGATTATTGCCTGTCTCTGTATGTTTATTTTCCATTCAAATAATTGTACAAATACTACTATCCAAGGATGTCATTCCTTCCCTAATTGAACAACTTGATGAAAGAGAGCACATCTTATGGCATCTAGCTATCTGCTGGTGTAGGAAAGTGAACTCAGTATTTTAAAGAAAGATTAGCATGGTTGCTGGTGTGTGATGGACAGAAGTCAAGAGCCATCCATCAGTATTTTAAGTAGTAAATTCTCTTAGGGCATGTTCACTAGAAGCAGAGTCAGAGTCCAGGATTCTCGTGCAAGAGACTAATTGAGGGGATGCCCTCAGGACAGTCTGTGAGGAAATGATGGAAGCAGGAAAGAGCAAGGGAAAAAGCTAAGCAGAAGTGTCTTTCAGCTGAGCTCTAGCCTTCCCTGGTCTCCAGAGGGAGCTCTGGAGTGTGAATGTCACCCAGAGTTCCGTTTTGTACCTTGCACCTCCACAGCCAAGGGGGGAATAATCCTCCCCTGGCATTCCTACCCAGGCAGCTCCATTAGCTGAAGGCAGTTCGTAGAAAACGAAACAGCGGTGAGCTGTTACGAGCCAAGCTCAAAGCAGTGGAGCGAGGAGTGCACCAGCCTTATAAAAAGTCTGGAGAGGCACTAGTAGGTCGTCTTGCCTGGAGTCCTTTCCCTTTCCCCCACGGTGCCATCTCCATCCACTGAAAGTGTACTCATTCTTCAAGATCCAGCCCCAGACCACCTGCACTGTGTAGCTTTCCCTAATCACAGCAACTGGATTTGAAAGGTGTTTCAGTTAACTTGTATAATCGTAAATTTTTAAAAATCAGAATGAAAAAAATACTCTAAAAAATGTGTTCAGGTCCTGGCATTACAATCATATACTAATTTTCTAAACCTAGGAAGCAGTTAAGCCTCTTTGAGCTTCAGTTTTGATATTTGTAAAATTCTGGTATTACCTGCTCAATCTACTTGACCAGGTTGTTGTAAGAGTGAGGTGAAATCTTGTATCGGAGAACTTCTTACATTATGTACCCACGTGTACAGTGAAGACTTCCCTTAGTCTCATGTAGATGAACCCCCAGACTTGGAAGGGACATCGGCTTCGTGCTATCACTGTCTGTCCTCCAGATAGCACATACTCCAGTCACTTGGCTTGAGCACAAATGAGTCACTTTACCTGGATGTAAAAATTTATCAAGGCAGCCAATATAATATTTGTGTTTCCTTAATAACACACCATTTCAGAAATTCTGATTTGTTATGATTTTTTGGATTGATATCCTGTATCCCCTGTTAATTTTTAGGTTTCTGAATGGGAAACACATTTCATATCCTCCTTTGTTTCATCCATGCTACCTGCCACGTAGTCTTGCATGTGGTAGATATTAAATAACGACTTGTCAGATAAGGCCGAGAGGTTTTTTAGGGAAGACTTTACTAGCTTCTCTAGGGCTAGGACCCTTAATTTGTCCTCAGAGCTCATAGTTTTGAGCCTTATCTTAACTAAATGAGAGGCAGGATAAAATGGTTTATTATAATCATTCTAGAGATGTGGCTTTAAGTGAAAAGCACCTAGTTAAAAAGAAATGCAATTTAGAGACCTTTTATGTAGTTTTAGCCTCCCTTAACTGATAACAGTGAGATAATCCTTTAACAGAAAAAAAAAATGAAGATATGAAAACCAACTTGAATAATTTATCTCTAATAATATTAACATGTGCTGAAATGAAATATATAAACTAGTTTTTTAAGACTTTTAATTTAGTAACTGATTTAGTAATTTCAGAAGCTTTCATCATCCTGGAAGTCATTCTCTTCTTTTCCTAAAATTGTAGGTGTATTTTTTATCTCTGTGTATAGGACCATTTCACTTCTCCGGATGAATACGATGACCCCACTGTGCTCTATGAAGCCATTGTGTCTCATGAGAAGAACCTCGTCATAGCCCACGAAGGGGACCCTGCGTGGCGGAGTGCAGTCCTCGCCAACTCACCCTCCCTGCTTGCTCTGCGGCACGTCATGGATGATGGCACCAACGAGTACAAGATCATCATGCTCAACAGACGCTACCTTAGCTTCAGGGTCATTAAAGTAAGGTTTGGAGGCACTTGTTTGCCTCTGAAAACAATGGAGCTTAGATAACTGTATCCAAACTTTTAAAAAGTAATTGAAACTCTTTTATAGAAAACAAAAATAATGACCATACTACATTAACGTTTATTGTTTTTGAGCTCTTAATTTATTTTGTCAGTAATTTACTCTGTCCTCTGAAATTTTTTCATGTGCCATAAAGCCTTAAATTTTTTGTTGATTTCTCTCTTGGCCGTCTCTTGCCTGTTATATGTGCTCTTTGGGCAGCATCTCTTCCTAAAATGTCAGCACTGTATTGCTCAGAAGATGTGATTCTTAGGTTGCAAAATAATACTACAGCTTGTACTTCATAGTAGCTAACTGTAAACGCTTCACTCTAACTTGCTTTTTTGTTTTGTCATTTTTTTTAAGCATCTCAGGGCTTTAGGAGGCTTAATCGCTGACATTTTATTTTGTTAGTTTGTAATGTTTTTTCTTCATTTAATCAACCCCCAAAATCACAAACATCCTTTCAACTCTAAATATTTGTTACCTCTCATTTCTATCAAAAATATTTATTATCTTAGTTATGAAATTCAGTGCTTCACCAATTTAGAAAACTAAATAGACTACATTTTACTTGGTATTTTTACAAGACAGCAGAGGGAAGAGCTCTGTAGGTGTTTATTATTTAATAGCCTAATGACAGTGGAAAATAGTCAACTCCTGTTCAGATGTGACCTACTTATATTTGTTTCCTGCTTTTCACAGTTGGTTATTGTAATGTCTTTTATATCCCTCCCATTTCTACTCTTCTGTTTATATAAATTTTATTCTTGGCCCCTTAACCTAATTCCCATGTGTTCTGGTTTTCAGGTGAATAAGGAGTGTGTCCGAGGCCTTTGGGCAGGGCAACAGCAGGAGCTTGTTTTCCTACGTAACCGTAACCCAGAGAGAGGTAGCATCCAAAATGCCAAGCAAGCTCTGAGGAACATGATAAACTCATCTTGTGATCAACCTATTGGCTACCCGATCTTTGTCTCACCCCTGACAACTTCTTACTCTGACAGCCATGAACAGCTTAAAGAAATTCTTGGGGGACCTATCAGCTTGGGAAATATCAGAAACTTCGTAGTGTCAACCTGGCACAGGTGAGCCATAGGACTGCCTTTTCCAGTGGTGGTGTGTCCTGGCCCGCTTAATCTAGGCAGTGTGCCTTAGCACCACCTGGAAAGATTGTAGGAAAAATACAGATGCCACGGTAGAATAAAAACCTGTTATACCTGAACTTCATGAAGTACAATCTGAGCATTTGTATCTTCACACTCTTATTAAATAAGTCTAATGTACAGTAGTCTGGTCAGGAACCACTGCTCTAGCATTTAGTAGAATCTTGGATAATTCCCTCCTTTTAGTTTTTTAAACTCTCTATTGGAGCTTATTGCCACTATTAGAATGTGTGGGTCAACAAACAGGGCAAATGAGAGAAAAATAAAAGAAACTGGTGCAAGTCGATTACATTCTTTTTGTATTCCGTTCCAGCAGTAGGGGGAGCATGCTGTCCATGTTGAAACTCCTCCTTGTGAGATGCAGAGATACTGCTGCCATTTTAACAGTTAGTCAGCACTCACATCTCAAATATTTAGTGTCTTCAAGTATGCACATGAATTTTTTTCCTCTGCCTTTTGTGTAGTGAATTATGATATATGGTGCAGGAACATCATAATTTGATGGATGGTAAAGAAAAATCTCAGATTAAGAGTTGTTCAGATCCTTAAATATCAAAACTTAATCCAAAGCAAGACTAGAGCAACAAACTCACAAACAGGTATTTTAAAATTCTTCCAGGAATACCCAGTATTAAAGAGTAAAATTTCACCATTTTAACATCTACCCCTATTCAAACAGAGGGAAGAATACAAACCAGGGTAGTGTTCAAAGAAGTTTTCTTTTCAAAAAAATACGTGTTGTGCTGGAATTGCCTTGTTTGCTCGGGACTGAGTGGTTTTCTGGGATGCAGGATTTTCAGTGCCAAACTGAGACAGTTGTGGGCAAACCAGGAGAGTTGGTCACCCTACGTTTTAAAAAAGAGAAGAGGGCTTCCCTGGTGGCGCAGTGGTTGAGAGTCCGCCTGCCGATGCAGGGGACGCGGGTTCGTGCCCCGGTCTGGGAGGATCCCACATGCCGCGGAGCAGCTGGGCCCGTGAGCCATGGTCGCTGAGCCTACGCGTCCGGAGCCTGTGCTCCGCAACGGGAGAGGCCACAACAGTGAGAGGCCCGCGTACCACAAAAAAATAAATAAATAAAAATAAAAAAGAGAAGAAAAATTATTACAACAGTTCTCTTCAGGTGTGCTACAGAATAAATTAGGTTTAATTTAAATCAATTAGGTATTCGTGGGTTGTATACAGTGACAAGGATTCTATTTCCAGCTAAGATCTTAATGGAACAACTTGTTATGTGCAGTTCTTTGTTATGGTGTAGAAAAGATGATAGAGTGTAGTGTAAAAGTGAAGTTGATTAGAAGAACAGAGGCAGTGAGTATGAGGGAGGTACGCAAACATCATAGACTCTTTTGCTTCTTAATGTTGATTGCCCCATGAAGATTTCCAAAGGGGAACATTAGTAGCATTAAATGTTCAGAATACAGTACCTATCTTGAAGTGATCTTGGGACCATGCCCCTTACTCCGGTGTTTGTTCCTAGGTTAAGGAAAGGTTGTGGAGCTGGCTGTAACAGTGGTGGCAATATTGAAGATTCTGATGCTGGAGGTGGAGCCTTTTGCACTAGTAACAGTGCAACAACTGCCAATGATCCCCACAGCAGTGCATCCCAAGTAAGCACTGGAAACCCAGGCCAGGGACCGGGAGCAGGACTCCATCCACCTGTCACATCTTACCCTCCAGCACTAGGTAATGTGAAACAGAATTATGTGTGTAATATTAGCTTCTCAACTGTGGGGTTCAGGTAGTATGTGTGTATAAAGAGGGTGACATATTACCTACTTGGAAATATATAAATAGAATGTTTTGTTTGATTCCCAATAGGACATTATCCTACTTGTTTATATTAATCATTTAATATATATAAATATAAATATACACCATTTGAAATAGCATTTCTTTGAAAGTATCATTTTTAAAGGCCAATAATAGTTAACTAATATAATTTACTTAACAGCGATTTGGTTTCTTCTGAGTGTTGTAATAATCTTTGTATATAAATCTTTGTAATCACTTATTATTTTCTTAGGCTGGAAACTTTAAAAATGGAATCAAGTCAAAGTTTATGAGAATATTTAAGACATGATACATAATGCCAAAAATCTTTCCAGAATTTTTTATTTCTCTTACACCAGTTGGTACTCTGACCAGTTTTGAGTATCAAAGTTTCCACCTCTGCTGCTTGCTCTCTCAGAGAGACAGGAGAAGGGGGGTGGTCTTTAGTTGCATTTTTTAAATTTGCATTTTTGCTCTAATAATACCTGAGGTTGGAAACTTTTAAAAGAGTTTGTCAGATCTTCTTTCTGAAGTACATGTTAAGTCTCTTGCCCATTTTTCCACTTGGTTATCTTTTTCTTATTTGTATATTCTGGATTGGAACTCTTGGTCAGTTTTCTGTACCACAGACATCTTTTTCCATTCTGTATCTTGACTTTCCCTTCTCTTTCTGTGAAGAGTGGCTTGCCTTTTTTTGGTAAGTTCTTAATTTTTGTGTAGAGCAATTTACTGATCTTTTCCTTTATGATTAATACTTTTTGTATCCTATTTAAGAACTTTTTCCTTATCCCAAAGGAAGCTATTCTTTTACTAATTTGCCTTTTACATGAGAGCTGTAATCCACCTGGCATGCAGCAGGACTCAGATCTTACCTGTTCCCGGATGGCTGGTCGGTTGATCCAGCACTGTCCTTTCCCCCTCCGTTTTGCATGGATCAGATGAAGTTTTAAAACATTTACTTAAAATGATTTAAAAAAATGTAATGGCACTGGAATTGTTAAGACTCTAAATAGGTGTGTGATCAACATTTTGTTATGTTCTTTTTTAACTTCTGAGTGAAAACCTAAAACTGCCAGTGTGCTTCTTTAAATATACCTTTTACTTTTAACATTGATGAGCTCTTTTTATTTTCAGATTAAAAAATACATGTAGTTATTTTTCAATATAATTAATAATAATTTTCTAATAATCTTCACATTACTCTTCACAAATCTGAAGAATCCTATTGAGCCATTAGAAAAAAGGACACAGAATAACCTGCTATTTAGCATCACTGATCATTCATATTCAGTAGTGATCCCTTAATGTATATGTATATTACAGTGTGGCATCACTGTGCCTCTGTAGGTAGTATAGCTTGTCATTGGGATAGATTGAAAGACCATTAATACCGTATTTTGAGAAATAGTAGTTACAGAGCTTGCCACATAGTAGATCCTTAATAAATATTTCTCACTGTCTCATTTCTATGAGATATTCATGTATCCTGAAATATTTCAGTGAAAGAAATTTTAGGATTTATCTCAACCTGAATACCTGCTATTTCCTATAAATTATTTAATTGTATTTTTTTTATGCCCCAGAATTTGATTTTAAAAAGCTTCAGCAAACAGAAATTATGTTACAAAAACCACATAAGAAAATAGATCTCAGATATTTATTTCTTTTTGGCAACTTTAAAAGTTTTAGGTATAAATATTAAATTCAGTAAATTCACCAACTAATTGAAGGTGCGAGGCTTAAGGGAGAAAGTCTTAGAAACTACTGAAAAAGCAGTTGTGTTTGGGTCATCCTACTGAGAAGGAGTGCTGCTGTTGTTTCTCCCTCCCCAGCCGCTAGCCACAGCTCTCACTCTGTGCAGTCCAGCCTGGTCCGGCAGTCCCCTGCCCGGGCCTCTGTAGCCAGCCAGTCGTCTTACTGCTATAGCAGCCGGCACTCATCTCTCCGGATGTCCACCACGGGATTTGTGCCTTGTCGGCGCTCTTCCACCAGCCAGATATCGCTTCGCAACTTACCGTCATCCATCCAGTCCCGCCTCTCTGTGGTGAACCAGATGGAACCCTCCAGTCAGAGTGGCCCGGCCTGTGTGCAGCATGGCCTGCCTTCCTCTAGCAGCTCCAGCCAAAGCATCCCAGCCTGCAAGCATCACACCCTCGTGGGCTTTCTTGGGACAGACGGCGGTCAGAGCAGTGCCGCTGATACGCAGCCCGGCAACACCTTAAGTCCTGCCAATAATTCACATGCCAAAAAGGGGGAGGTGATTTACAGAGTCCAGGTGAGTGAGCCCACGGTTCTTGCACCGTTTCTCTTACTCGTTTGTTTTTATTTCTTGTTTTTTTGAGTGAAGGACTCTTGTGAAGACACACCTTATATTGCTTAGTCTGAAGACTAGAACAGTTTTGAATGTTGTAAACATGTTTCTGCCAGTATAAAAACTGAAAGCAAGCAGTTTTTCACTGGTGGTATGTGTTCCGTCTTCAGCCATGGTTATGTGGCCATTGCAGTTAAGGTCTCCTAGGAGGCGAAAAGGAGTTCAGGTGGCTGTTCAGGTTGTGTTTTATTCCGTTATAGTCAGTGGAGAATTTGAGACACTGTGAAAGAAATTCTGTTTGGGATTATTTAATTATTTGTCTTCGAGGGGAAAATGAATTTTTGAATTCATTCATTCATTTTTGAATGAATGATCCATATTTATTTATACTGCAGATTGTGGATCCCAGTCAGATTCTGGATGGGATCAACCTGTCAAAAAGGAAAGAGCTGCAGTGGCCTGATGAGGGTATTCGGTTAAAAGCTGGGAGAAACAGCTGGAAAGACTGGAGTCCCCAGGAGGGCATGGAAGGCCATGTAAGTTCTCTTATGAAGCTGGTGCTCTGACTTTTTTGTAGCCTGACTGGTATGCCTGTTTTTTTAGCTGATTTATGTACTTATGCTTAATTACCAAACTGAATTACTACCTCTAATCTTAAGGATAGAGTCTGTGAGTGTATTCAGGGTCTCTGCCACTAACTGCTTGTTTTATTCTGAATCATTAGGTGATTCACCGTTGGGTGCCTTGCAGCAGAGATCCAGGTACTAGATCCCACATCGACAAGACAGTACTCCTGGTTCAGATTGAAGATAAATACGTGACTGTAATCGAAACTGGGGTACTAGAACTTGGGGCTGAAGTGTGAGCCAGTGTTTTATAACTTCATTTTTTTTCCCTCAAAATTCCAAGAGATTGGAAAAAAGAGGAGAGAGCAGAGATGCCTGCAGGTATCCCTTTGATCCTGTAGGAGAGACTTGAACATAGAGTGGGCTTGGTTAAGCACCTCTCCTTCGCCCTTCACCCTGACTCCTGTCACTGTCTCCATCCCCAAATAAAGCTGAAATATTTTTTTAAGTTAGCTGCTGAGAAAACATCGTGCATGAAGGATAAAGTTCTGTTAAAATACATCCTTAAAAAAAGTTTTTTCCTATGCATTGCCTATGCTTTAAATCAACAAACTCTTGCTTTCTAAATTATGATCTCATATTTTTCTAATTTTTTTGCCAAAAATAATTGCCATGTTTTGTCGTAAAACATGAAATCCATTTACCTTGATTTTTAAAAACAGACAAGTATAGAAACCTTCAGTTTGACATATAGCAGTATAAAAGTTTAATGTACAGTGAAAAAGACTATGAACAGACATAGATTTATCTTATTCCTTGAGCGCTAAAAACTTTAATGAAAAAAACTGCACTAATTTTTTACAATGCACTATAAAGTCTGAGATTTCTCAGAACATTTATTTATATATAAAAGTAAAATACCATTATTTAAATTGCCTTTGGGATTAACCCCTTCCCTTTCCTTATACGTAGCAGGAACTGTGCTGCTCATTTTTCTTTAGTAGTCTGTACTTCATGCCAGTCCATTTGATGTTTCCTTTAAAATGAATGCTTAATCTCAAGATACACGTAGCTTCATCACTGGCATTTCCCGGAGCCAGTAGTCAGTGACTCAGTCCCGTGAACACTCCTGCCAGCTCCTGTGTCCACATTTCAGATGGGCTCCAACACTGTGTGCGTCCCAGCTACCCTGTTTCTCCCACTTGGGGCAAGTTCTGCTGGGGTCAGTTCTGGGAAGAAAATACTTTTGCTTTTCAAAGAAGAAGGTGAACGTCCTGGAATTTAAAGAAAGGATGGATTGCCTTTTATTTTAAGAGTTCTTAGCTCTTGAAGTTATTCACATGCAGTTCAGTTAATCAAGTAAAATTTTTTCAAACAAAATTATCCAAATGGTGCAGTTCTTATCGTTATATCCCTCTTTAAAACTGCCTATTATTTTCCTCCTCTCTTCTTATTCTGTTACTTGAATTTTATTTCCTGTGATTTATAGTGTGTGGCTGTAATTTGAAATATTTATAACTGTGATGAAATTGACTTAATTCATATGTTGTCTCATAACTTAAATTTTATTGGTTTTTTAAAAAATGTATGTATTCAGGGAAATATATAACTCAGATTTACAATTAGACTAGGTGGGAACTGCAGTTTAGATTTAATTTTCAACATATGGCGTTTTTTAAATCCTTCAGAAAATTTTTCTCCTTTTGTGTGAAACTCCAAAGAAGATTGTACATCTGAGCATTCAGGAGCAGCCATCTTTGTGCCCCCTGTGAATGGAAAGTAAAAAGAAGCAGGTGAAGTTAATTTCAGTCATACATTTTGTTTAGTCCATTATATCCAAAGTATTGCTATTTCACCATGTGGTACTAGCCGTATCACAGGTACTTGCTAGCCACGTGTGCTTAGTGGTTACTGTATTGGGCAGCGTGGGTTTAAAGTGTCTTCTGATGAGGTGAGAGGAGATAGAAGCTGTTTTTCCTCCTAATTCTGATGTAGATCTTACAGTATCACATGACACTTCAGTGGACTGAAGGAATGAAAGCTAAGGAAGTAAATAGCTAATATATAGCCTCTGATTGCATTTTCACTCCAAAACCTATTGACTCTTCCTTTTTCCAATTTTAAATTTTTGTGGGTATTCAGGAGCCAATGTGCCTTGTGTTGAGGTTTCCAGACTTCACACACTTTGCAGAATTTCCTGTTGAAAAACTTTTTGTCAAATGATTTACTGAACATTTACACAAAGGTATCCTTTCTAAATTGACCAGTTAAAATGTATTTTTCCTGATGCTGTCATTATATTCTGTGTTTGCCTTATTTTGGCAAATCTACAATATGCCATTAAGGTTCAGGTTTTTCTTTTTTCTTGTGGAACTGAATATATGATCTGTTTGTCTATCTGTATTATCTAAAATCCTCTCAGAGGAATTATGCTCCCTGCTGCTTGTTCCCTTTCTGAGATGAATATGATCTCTTCATGGTCATTGCCTAGATGAGAAGATAAGTGGAGCCTTTCCAGTCTTAAATAGAAGGTACTTCATTTTCCTACACAGAGAAAAAGAAAAAACCTGAACTTCAAATGTTAAAGACTAAAACATATAGTCTTTTTAAAATCATAATACTTTTCTAATAATTGCATCAGGGGAAGCACTGATAATTAAAAAAGGAGTCATGTCTAAAAAATAATTGGAACTAAAGTATAATATAGAAATATACACACTTTCATTAATTAAGTTGATTATACATGTCTTATTCAACCCTGTCCCCTGCCACCCCACACCCCCTTGAAGATTAGTGAGCTGTTCATTTAGATTCCCTGCTTAGCCTTTTTGATTAGTATATAAGACTCCAGTATACACACATTAGCATCTTTAGTTCACAGTTGCCAAACGTTCAGAGTTCCATAATTTGAAAGTAAAAATATGTAATTAAAACACTAGTTTTTTTCATTTGCTTTAAATAGTTTTATTGATATCTTTCGGGGGGTTTTCTTGTTTGATTTTGCTTTTTCCCCCTTTAGAGAGAGTTCTGGAATAAGTTATAAATTCCTAGCTCTTTTGCTGTTGTTATTCAGTGTTAAAAATCATTTTATAACTCAAATTTTTGGTTAATCTTCCAGTTTATAACTTGGTGTAAGCCCTATTTTTACACCATTTTTCAATACTTTTTTTTTTTTTTTTAACATCTTTATTGGGGTATAATTGCTTTACAATGGTGTGTTAGTTTCTGCTTTATAGCAGAGTGAGTCAGTTATACATATATATATGTTCCCATATCTCTTCCCTCTTTGTCTCCCTCCCTCCCACCCTCCC
>NW_006797362.1:688955-689201 GCF_000442215.2 Lipotes vexillifer
GCCCGTTTCTGGAGTTCCTTTAGGCAGCGCTCTTAAAACCCCCTCTCCTCGCGCACCAGGAAACACAGAGGCAAGAAAAAGTCTCTTGCCTCCTCAGCAGGTGCAGACTTTTCCCCGGACTCCCTCCCGGCCAGCCGTGGTGCACTAACCCCTTCGGGCTCTGTTCAAGCCGCCAACCCCAGTCCTCTCCCTGAGCTCCGACCGAAACCGAAACCGAGCCTCAGCTCGCAGCCCCGCCCGCCCCGG
>NW_006797362.1:689234-692590 GCF_000442215.2 Lipotes vexillifer
TCCTCTGTGCGGGAATCTCTCCGCTTTGCCCTCCGCACCCCTGTTGCTGCGCTCTCCTCCGCGGCTCCGAAGCTCCCCGCTCCGCCTCCCGCAATCTCTGCCCGCGAAGGGGCTTCCTAGTGTGTGGAGACCTTTCCTCCTGCACAGCTCCCTCCCACTGGTGCAGGTGCCGTCCCTATTCTATTGTCTCTGTTTTTAATTAATTTTTTCTTTTGCCCTACCCAGATATGTGGGGAGTTTCTTGCCTTTTGGGAGGTCTGAGGTCTTCTGCCAGCATTCAGTAGGTGTTCTGTAGGAGTTGCTCCACATGTAGATGTATTTCTGGTGTATTTGTGGGGAGGAAGGGGATCTCCGCGTGTTACTCCTCCACCATCTTTCCACCGCCCCCCCCATTTTTCAATACTTGATAAAACTTTATATGTTCACTTTTTTCTAAAGAACTATAATTTTTCCAAAAGTCCAGATTAATATAAGATGTTGATCTTTAAGGGACTTGGGAGAGTAGGTGGTGAGGCTCTATATTTTTAAGGTAAAAGGAGATTAATTACCTTTCAGGAAGTTAGCGAACAAACTTCCTCAGTGTTCTGCCTTCTTTGAGTTTCCGTTACTGGAAGATTAACTTCCATTAGATTTGAAGTTTTTTTTTTTTAATATTTCAAGTAAATCTGAGATACTTCTACAGACCCTTGAAACAGAATTAGACAAGATTTCTCTCCCGAGTGAACTATGGAAAATTACTCCGTGTACCAAATGTCAGGCAGTGAAAATACAAGTTTTTACGTAAGAAACAACAGCTCATTAAAAAGATGTATTGTTCTTCCTGGGTTAGTTTACTTTTCCATCTCATATCAAAATATTAAAAAAACAGCCTCAAATCTAAGCAAGGGTAGCTTAGCCTTAATGAATCCCACTTTGCTTCTGAGCAGCAGCCTCTGCCTCTGCTTAGGAAATCTTCGTTTGGTGGATTGCTGCACTGAGTCACATTCATCCAGAACTGAGTCTTTTAAAGTTACAGTTTGCCCAGAGGCTAAGGTTATTGTTTTCTTTCAAAACTCTTCCCTCCTAAATATGTGACTTGAGAAAAAGATAACAATAATTTTGCATGAGAGTTCTTTGAATTTAAGTTTACTAGCTACAAAACTATAAATTGCTGCCCGCATTGTGATTGACTTTTGTGTTTGTTTTCATTACTTTTTCATGAATGTGGACAAAGCTCCCCCCCCTTTTTAAAGTCCTCAATATTCATTCTTGTTCTTTTTTGTAGTATATTTTAATCACATAAAAGTACTTTGCTTAGACACAGACCAAGGGTAAGATGTCATTCAAGGCTAAGATGATACTTGGAGCCCATTAATGGACTTTGAACTTTCTGTTTCAGTCATATATGGAAATTGAGTTTTATTTATCTGGAGAAAGAGGAAAATTAGATGTATTTGTGCAGCATAAATTTTAATATTACGTTGGATATGTATAGTTTTTTTTAAATTAAGTATTAAAAAACCAGCCTCTCTTTTCTTCACTTCATTTTTTTTTTAAAAATCTGGTTCATATATACCTAGTCCTTCTCATTTGTTTAGGTGAGAACTGTGATTGGAAAGAAGTTAATTATTATACAAATAGATCTGGTAGGTATGTGAGTGAAGTATTAATTTTGTTTGGAACAGATGTATATTTTCTGCTTTGAATCACCTCTCCAGAGTCATCTTGTCAAGAATTATGTGTGATAAGAATTTCTCTTTACTGCCTATCAGCCACATATTCTTTCTGAATTAGAGAAAATAAGTTCTATTTGTGAACTGAACTTCATCATCTGCCGTTTTATGGAAGCAGCATAACATTCTTTGGGGGACCAGAGCTGAGTGTCATCACAAGGTTACATGACAGCTCTCTTCTAAGGCACACCTATTATATAGGGTTATACCTTTTTTCTATGCTTCAGCTCTGTACCTGACAATTTATGATTCAGAGGATCCAAGCTAGAAGGAAGAAAGGTCATCTAAGATTGTGATAAGGATGAATTCCTGCGTGGTATTTGCACAGATGGGGTGATACCCTGGAATTCAAAGCAGAGTAGTAGTCGAGAATGAGATGGCTGCTCCAGATGACTCTTGGATTTAGCATAATTGTGGTTAAACAAGATTTTTTATATATGAAGCTTGATTCTACAACCAAAATAATAGAAATGGGGGGAAAATCATGTCTGCTTACGCTTTTTTAAAGTTTATTATAGTTTAAGTAAAAATAAATTGTAAAAAATGATTACCTTAACCCTGTACAAGTCTGGCAATGAGCTCTGCATGAGGAAATGGAAGAAAGAATACTGAAAATGATTCCAGGAAGGTAGTTGGGAGGAAGGAGAATGGGTTTCCCTTTTCTGATCATGGGCTCTGAAAGTATTCATTGCCTCTACCAGCATTCAGTATAAACCAGAGATAAGAATATATGTACTCACGTGTGTCTGTGAGTGTGTGTGTGTGCGCGTGTCTGAGTGTTTGTTATTCTAAACAGCTTGTAAATACTGTAGATGTTTAAAATGGAAACTAAAAGCTGAGATTGTTTTTTCTTTGCAAATATATTGCATCAAAGATACAGTATCGACAGTGGATAAAACACGGAGGAAATAAATTTTTTTTCATTTTGCCTTCTGTCCATTTTTGTCAAATTAAGAAAAATCAGAGTTTACCATATTAAGCTCTGCCTAGCATATTTTAAAAACATGTACTTGGTTCTGAAAATAATCATTTTAAACAGAAGCTTTGGCCTATTAACATGGGATTCAGCTTATAATAGAAATGTATAAATTTCATAATAAAAGGATAGCTTTTCACACTTGGCAGAAAGGTTGTAGTTTACATCTTCTGAACTTATCTGAATGTGTCCTATTAATGATATAATATCAGATGGAACATGTAGGATGATGGATGAAAATGCGTACATGTTCACTGTATCACACTAAATTACAGTACAGAAAATGGAAAGAACATACAGGTTATGGTCATCAAAATCAGACAAATGCTAACTTGGTGTGTGTACTAACCCACTAATTTCATGTATAATACTTCAAGAAAATGCAAGCTGACTTACAATGATAATAGATACGCTCTTGACTGAGTCACTTATTAATCCTTCAGTGAGTCATTTTAACTATAAGTAACAACCAAAGCCAGCAGGGTGCAGGTGACATGCCGTTGGCATCAGAGTCCCAAACAGTTTGCTGTCTTCCTGCCCAGGATCACAGTGGCACACCTAGAAATGTAATGGCATTTAGTCTTATAGGATCTTATAGGACAGTATTTTTTCTTTTTTTTTTTTTTTTTTTTTTTTTTTTTTTTTTTTTTTTTTTTTTTTTTTTTTTT
>NW_006797362.1:692600-744644 GCF_000442215.2 Lipotes vexillifer
GCCTCTCCCGTCGAGGAGCACAGGCTCCGGACGCGCAGGCCCAGAAGCCATGGCTCACGGGCCCAGCCGCTCCGCGGCATGCGGGATCTTCCCGGACCGGGGCACGAACCCGTGTCCCCCACATCAGCAGGCGGACTCCCAACCACTGCGCCACCTGGGAAGCCCAGGACAGTATTTTTTCTAGTGACAGGAAACATGCTGGTTAAATGAAACACATCTTCAAAGAAAGGGATTTTCTGTGTATGTGATCTACATTAATCTTAGAGCCAGAGATTCAAAAGGGAGTTGACCTGAAATTTGGGTCCCCTAAAAGCTCTTCGTTGTTCGTAAAGTGCAGTTTACTTAGGACTTTTTTTTCTCCTAAAGGATCCGAAAATGTTGGCCTGTAACCGATGAATCTCACCATGTAGGTGCATTTTCCTCTGGGGAAGGTAAAACACACCTTGTGAAGTAAGGACGTGGCGAAATGATGGCTTTTGGGGTATTCATTCAGCACTTACTATATAAAACATTTGTTTTATTCCCCTTTTCCCCCATTCATATGTGCTTATTAAAGAAAACTAAATATAATTGAACTTCATGCTTAGAAAAATGTAATTTGGTACAAGAGGATCCCTAGATCGCTCTGTAATTTCTCGGGATATATATTAACAGCAAGTGGTAAGAGGTGAATCCGTCTTATCTGAAAGCCTTTTAAAAAACCATTGTTTCAGTGCCCAGTAAACTGTGCTGAAAGGGAAAAGTCATCTTTTAGTCCAGGGTTCCTTTTTGCTTCCAAGGACATTGTATGAATCCATAATAATCGGGCCCATGTAAGGATACTCCAGGTCAGTCCCATCCTGAAGCACAAGCATCCTGACTTGTCTTTATCATATAGTCACCATCCCAGGCCAGCACTGAATTTTATCAGATACCAAGCAGTGTTTTTAATACTGTTAATGGGTTTGCTGTCAAAAACCACCCACCACTTCTCGGCTGTGTACTAGTTAATAACACAGGATGTCCCAGTGGGAACTCAACAGTGGAGTACAAATGGCTAAAGTAAGGTATACCTTTTTTTTAGACAAAATGCAGATTTATCTAGCTTATAAATTGGGGGATGACTCCTTTGGTACAATTGCATTAAGATACTATTTAAATAGTTCTAAAATATTTACTTAGAATGCTTACAGTTGCAAGGAAGAAAAAACCCAGTTCAAAGTTCCTGAAACAGGAAATTGGCTCATTATAAAATGAAAGGTAAACTGGGCTTTCTGGATTGATTAATCATGTTACTCCAGCTCCGTGTATCTAATTTTCTCAACTCTGCCCTCCTGTGTATGCTGGCTTTCTTTTCAGACTGGAACTAAGTGTCTATTTCTAGACCTCACTCCATCCATACACATTATCATTCAGAATAAAACACTTCCTGTTACCTCCCTTAAGTGGGAAAATCTCCCAGAAGCCTGAGCATATTTCTCCTTGCATCTCATTAATGTAAGAGTTGACATATGCAAGATCCTTAACCTGTCCCTATGTCCTGATTTTCTGAACTGGTCACTGATAAGGACAGTCACCACGATTGGCTCAGACAAATCAGAGCTTAGCCCGGAACCCAGAGTTCACTCAGCAAACAGCACGGTTGCTATACGATGAGTGCAAAGGAGTTGGCCACAATGTCCGCAACGGTTCTGTATATAGCATTTTGGAACTTGAGTATTGTTTTCAAGAAACGAAGGCTCAGACTACCTACAAAATAAGGTGTTTCTTTTAGGATGCATCTGTAGCAGACCTAGAACAGAAAGTCAGCGGAAACTGAGGTGGACTAGGTCCAAGTGTTTGCTCTTTTTTTCGGAGGGGCTGCCTTACATCTCATCGTGCTTCTGCTTTTCTCCATGTAAATTATTTCCTTCCTAAACTTGTTGGGGAAAAAAAGAAAAAAGTAAACACCTAGACATAGGATGATCTTTAGGAAAAGGCTTTTAATGATGGGTTCAGTTTCTAAAGGACTACTCAGATTTCCTATTCCTTTTTTAGTTAGTTATGGATTTCTTAGTTGGATTTCTCTAGGACTGCACATCTCAAACTTTTTGGTCCCAGAATACTTTGACATTTAAAAAAATTACTGAGCCCCCCACTACCAAAGAACTTCTTTTTATGTAAGAAATACTTATATTTACTGATATCTATTGCATTAGAAATGAAAACAACAAATACTAAAGATGTTATTTCTAAATGAATTAATAAATAATGAACTCATTACATGTTAACATAACATTTTTATTTAAAACAGTGCTTCCAAGTCTTAAAAATTACATAAGACATCTGAACTATCTGCTGCTACATACAATGTGTTGCATTACATTATTTTGATTAAAGGATATGAAGAAAACCTGACTTCATACATATATGTAGTTGGAAAAGAGAGGAATATTTGAATAGCCTTTTCAGATAATTGTTAGTATTCTTGTTTTGTTACTTCACTAAAATTTGCTAAGTGGTAGTTTCTTAAAGCTTAATCTACTGAGCTGAGTGAGTTGAGTGTTCGGAGAAATAAAATGGTTTATTTACTAAAAACCGTCCAGTCCAGAGGCTTATAATTCATTTTGTAAGACCTTAGACTTACTTTTTTTTTTTTTTTCAAAAATATGGGGCCAGAGGACGGGAGGCAAAAAACACTTCACTTGGATATCTTTTCTGGAAACGAGAGAACTCTCCAATTGCATGAGTTCTGACATGTTCTAGTTAACATCTCTCTTTCTCAACCTGTGTTGGTTCACCCTCTGGGTATGCAGGTCAGAAAGAAAACTTACAGGTTATGTGGGCCATGGGTGAGAGGGCCAAAGAAATGACAAGTACTGAAGCAGGGAAAGCTCTGGTGTCTCCAGTGATTAGGTGGTGAGGTGTCACCACCAAGGGGAGCACTGGCTCATCTGCCCACGGCCAACACAGCAAGCCTCATAGAACTGGATATTGGGCCTAAAAAATACAAGCTCCTCAGCCCCTGCACTTAGGATGCATTTTTTCATAATGAAGTTTTCATTAGCATCCCTTTGTAGCTAAAGTTGCACAGAGTGTGTTTTAGGTAAAGGAGGAAGATGGCTTAAGAGCTAGAATTAATGTGGAAAGAGAGTTTCTGGAGAGAGGCAGACTGGCTATTCAGATATGCTTGGCTTTGGGGTTTGTTAGGGTTAGTACTCAAACTTGATTTTGTCGGAACCTGAATTAACTTCAGAAGCAGTTAATGATAATGAAAGTAGTAGAAGGTCAATATGTTGATGAAAATGCCAGTTTATTGACTGACCAGTTCTGGAGATTAGGGCACTCGCAGCCTCATATCAGAAGGTAACTGTTAGGCCACTTTGGTCATCAGAAGTTGGTTTATGGACATAGAATTAAGAGCACAACGAACATCGTTTTTTATAATTTTGAACATTTTTTTTTTCCTGCCTTGGGAAAAGCATGCTTTATAATTTTTCTACTTTTTTAGTGATGGAATATTTATGTCCATCAGTTTTAGTTTTTTCACTCTGCAGTAAACATTGTCAAATTTTGATCTTTGGCTTCCTTTTTCTAGACTCCAAGCAGACCACATTTCTTCTGTTGTCACATTCTTCCTTCAGGTGTGTCAATACAACTGTGTTAGGCTCCAACTTTCTCACACTCAGCTTCTGCTTCTGCTGAGATGCTTTAATTGGATTACTCAACACCTTGCCCTTCCTGCTTTGATTGCAGAGAATTGGTCTTACCCACTGGTGTGAAGTTCACTAGTTCAAACATGGGAAAATCTCTTTATCTTACAGTTCAGAGGACACAAATTTACTACACCTCCTACTTCATTACATTTCCAACTAAGAATAATTATTTTCTCCAAATACACCCATCAATTTGGGGAGGGGAAAATGTCTCATAACTTTTAAACTAAGAGCAAACGTGTTTTAAGAGATTAAAAGCAAAGTCTAATTTTAAAAAGTTTAAAATTCAGGATCTGTTTAGCTTGAAAGGGATTGTTGTAAATTATCTTGAAAATATTCAGTATTCAAGGATGGAAGATAAATGACACTAACAGACTGATTAGACACAGTCTAATAGTGTAAAGACATTAAAACAAGATGCTGACATGTCTGTGGCAAAGGGCTGGCATATGATAACTCTTGCCAGATTAAAGATTCTGGAAGGTAATAAATTATATTTCCATTGCAAATCTGAGCAAAAGGACTATATAAAGCAGTAATGACTCTCTTTGAAAAGTGTTTATCGAAGTAAGCATGCGAGTCCATACTGTGTGCCAGATAAATTCACAACAAACCTGCCATATGTTTTTACTGTCTTGCATATGTGAAAATTGAGGGTTAAAAGATAATTCTAAGGAAAAGGTAAAATCATGGTCCTCAGGTATAAAAATGTACTACATGTGTTCAAGGCTTTATCTGATGCATTAATCTGAAGAACTAACCACATGTTATAACACATTCAAATTTAAATTTTTTAGAAAAGGGCACAAGTGTATGTGGAGTAAAAGAATGTTAAAAATGAATTGTGAAATGGAGACAAATGGTTTTGGTTTTTTGTCCACTGAACCTCTACTAGAGGAGACAGAATTTACATGACTTATTCGATACCTACATTTTACAAAGTTATAAAATAACTCCCTCAGAATCAGAACCTGATAAGACAGAGGAGTATGCTATAGACGATACATAGTTTTCCATTGGCATACAAGTTTTGTCTACCTTATTTTTAGTTATTGGCCTGAGATAATCCACATAATAAGTGGCATGATGGAGAAGATCTGGGGGGGGGGGGGGTCCAGGACATTGGAATTGCAAGGGAAGCCCTGAGGACATCCTCGGAGGCCGTTGTGATTCAGCCTTGAGGCCGTGTTGGCTGGGACTGAGGTGTTGGCGGTAGGGTGTTAGTTAGCAGACTCTGAGGCTGGGGGTTTTGCACAGTTTATTGGAGAGTGCTCTCCAGGGACAGTATAGGTGAGGGAGCACGAGAAGCTGGATTGATGAACTGTTGCTGCAGTTACAACAAAGGCTTTAGTTAAAAATCCATGGGAAGATCTGGAGCCCTTCTGAGATGTTCTGAGGACACACCTTGGGGCGGCAGTACTCCTGGCAGCTGGGATAGGGATCATTATCTCCATCCTGAAGTGGAATCCGGGCAGAGCACCACAGCGCCCAGTGCAGTTCTTGCCCTGCTCACATCCACATGTCTCCCTCCTCTATCACCTTTTTTAGATTTCTCCTGACGAGCACCTCTGCCAGTCTGGGTGCTTACCTGCTCTTACCGCTAAGCTTACCTGCTGGGATGACCCAGACTCCCTCATCCTTGAGAGCTCTGAGCCTCTGGTCACCAGGCCCTTCTCAAGCAGTGACTGCTGTACCTGACTAACCATTTTCCATTTAAATTGGACAAGGGATTACCAAGAGACACTCCAGTGTATCACCTGGATGCCCCGCGTGTCTCTCCTCCTACCATCGCGTGACGGCAGCCCCACCTCTCCTAATTTCCTTTCCACCAAGGAAAGAACGTGGTGGTGACTTCTTTTCGTGCCTGCTGGCCTCATTGCACAAAGGACCCAAAGTGACTGGGTGATAGCCGTAGCTTACAGTTGAATGGGACTCTTGCTATATCCCCTGACAGAAGATTTCTCCCTTTGGAAACCAGGTTCTTTAGACCCACTGAGCCTAAAGTTGTGGGACTAGGAAGCACAAGTTCCCCAAGAGGGTCATTGGTAAAGATGGTTAGCGGGACCGTTCCCATTTCTATTTGTTGGTTCCCAGTCTGGTGTATTCCGCCAGTTGGGGGCCACTGAACCACTAGAATGGTCATTGATTTAGGATGTATCCTGCAATCCTGAAGGGTGGGTGGTGCCCCATCCTCACAGGATATCATCTCCAAACTGGCACCTCAGCTGCACATTTAAAATGTCACTTAATTGTTCTATCAGAGTAGCAACTTTTCCAGTACGTGATAAGACCAGTAGATCCCCTGACCATGTGCCCACTGTTTCACTCTCTTTGCTGTAAAGTCCCACGGTCCTATTCACTGCCACATGGAATCCTGTGTCAGTGGGTCTGACACTCTGTAAACCCTCATGTGATCATAGTGCTGAAGCCCTGCACGCAGGAAAGGCAAGACCGATTCTCATACTGTGTGTCAATTCTAGTCAAGATAAATGACTGCCCCACCTAGAGTGGAAGGGGTCCACTTGCCATCAGGTGGATGGTTTTTCTCCTTGAGGGGTGAGTCAATATACAATATACAGCAGTGATCTCTAGCACTCAGGTTAAACATCTGGGAACCTCAGTAGCTAGACCATCCTTGGTGAATGGAATCCCACTGTGTATCTGCCATTGCTGCCACCATGGCTACTCGTTTCATGCACACATTTTGCCAGCACAGGAGTGACTAATGAAGAAGATAGCAGATATCAACTGCCCAAATCATTTGGACCACTTGGTTGTTTAGTGCCTCTTCCATAGTAGATGCTCTCTGGTGGCCATTAACACCATTCAGAGATTTTTATACACCACGCCCACTCCCATAGACCAACCATGTGCCCCAAACTGTGTCCCTGAGCACCTTATCTTTCTCCTCCTAGGTCTTTGACCAATCAGCCAAGCCATTTGCTACTCCCATTTGTTCATATTTTTTCTGGCCTTGGGCTCGTTCTGATTCCACACAAAGTGGATGACTGGATAGCCTGATTTTTGCCTTGCAGTGATTTCCCTTCACCGCTGTCTTAAAGGGCCACCTGAGTGGGGCTGCGTTGCAGCAACAGTCCATTTTTGGCTTGCATCTACCTACCACGTGAACCCACCTGTGAACCAAACTTGGCTTTTTTCCTCTTCTGTAAGTTGGTTATAAGGGACACATTCCCATGGCCTTAGCCATAGGGGTGAGCTCGTGCGACAGTAGTGAATGACGTGGCAGGGAGCCTGGGCTGCCTACTCATGCAGCCTATCTGTGTCCCCTCTCCCTGCTCATGTCCAATGCCCTGTGTACCATTTCCATTTTCAAATGGGTTGCTGCTGAGCCTATTCAGGCTTACGGCTTAATGTCTGACAAGTCACGTAGACAGGCACTCTCTACCAAGGCCAGCAGCAAACCAGGAGCTGGTATAAATGCCATGGCCATACTCCAGAATCCTATGAGTCTACGTTGTGGTTCTCCAATTAGGTTTACCGTAAACCCTATACAGCATCTTTTCCCATCATAGATGCTTTAAATATCGTAAGATCTACCAGGTTGTAAGGACCAAGTGGCAAGACCGCTTACACCACATCCTGGACTGGCTGCAGAGTCATTCTCCTTTGGGCCCCACTCAAAGCTTTCCATGTGACGTGGCAAATGGGTCAGAGCAGTATTCTCACAAATGGACTTTGCAGACTTCAGAATCCACGTTGACCTATGGGCATTCTGAGTCCTTTTTAGTCATGGGAGAAATGAGTCCTTTACATTGAAGGGGAAGTTCCAGCAGGCTCCTGAATTTTTATAGGCTTTATCTCACACCATACTTGCCCCTTCTTGATCAGCCAGTCTGACTGGCGTGATGTCATCAATGTAGGGGACCAATGTGATTTTCTGCAGCACGTCTACACAGCTTCCTTCATACCTTTTGATGGAGGGCAGAAGACCGTAAATGTACAGTGTTATCCACCTCACATGGATGCAGACTGCTTCTGACCTTCATTCTCAGTAGAGATGGATAAGAATACATTTGCCAGAGTGACCATGTACCTGAAGCAGTGTTAATTTGCATTTGTGTTTCTTGTAGGGACCTGACTAGGTGAATCAGTTGGGAATATGAGAGCCACCACCCCTCTCCTTTATATCTCTTCTCATCCCTACAGGTATTGTGACTTACTGTCTTGGGTGGCGGGATGGGGTCGGAGGGAGTTTCATATTCTTCCACTCGGCCTTCCCTAGTGTGGTTGACTAGTTGGTTTGCCTGACTACCAAGTCTGCCCGCTCTGATCATACATTCAGGGATGAGGGATAAGACACTGGGCAGGTCTGTGGACCCGGTGGGCCCACTCTAAACCAGACCTTCACTAGGACTTTATTTGTATTTTATTTATATGGTTCTCATATGCCTCCCTGACCCGCATTCTAACAGGGATCATGAAGATGCTTTGGGTGCCCAGTATCCATGACACCTCAGGTCCTGTTTCTGTGTCCAACCAGTCATTAGAATCTCTGGATTTTCACCTTCGCCCATAGATCCCTTGGGGAAGGACAGAGGGAATCATTCTGTATATGCTGCTGTGGTATTGCAGGATCCTTCCTCCTGAGGGCCCAGCTTTTCCTTCAGTCACTGACTTCCAGGTCTGAAAGCTGGCCCAGACCCAGAAACTGGGCCACAGATTTTAAGTTCTTATTGGGGTACTTCCCTCAGCCTCCTTGATTTTTTTTTTTTTTTTTTTTTTTTTTTTTTTGCGGTACGTGGGCCTCTCACTGTTGTGGCCTCTCCCGTTGCGGAGCACAGGCTCCGGATGCGCAGGCTCAGCAGCCATGGCTCACGGGCCCAGCCGCTCCGTGGCACGTGGGATCCTCGCGGACCGGGACACGAACCCGTGTCCCCTGCATCGGCAGGCGGACTCTCAACCACTGCGCCACCAGGGAAGCCCCCTTGATTTCTTTTGATTGTATAGATTGCATGATACCCTTGTTGGTGCCTGTTTCTCTATCTTGCCCTTCTGAATGCCATGTTCTATTAACCATTTCCACGTTCCCTCTGGGTCAGTCTTCCCAGCTGTCATGTTTTCTTTGCTCCTTATCACAATCATTGCATCCACCTTGCTTCTGATGCCTTGTGCTTCCTGGCCTCTTTTAATTTGAGACTCTATCATCCCACTGCTATCAAGGAATCTTGCTCTATAACAGCATCTTCTAGCAGTAGCCCTGGCCCACAGAGGACAGCCCCCACTAAGCTTTCTCAGTCGTGCTGGTGCCCTTGTCACCAACACATTTCTTATCATTTTGCTAAACAAAGTGATAGGAGGCTGGGCCCTCCTTCCCGTGGAATGTAGTTGGTGGGTTTTCTGACTTCATGCAACATACCCAGTTTAGCATGCTCACTTCTCTGAGCCTTGGATTCCTTCTCTACCACTTATCATGGCAATTCTGGCATTTCTGTTCTACTTAGTATGGATTATTGCTTTTTCCAGCCTTCTGGGAGCCAACCTAGCAATATATTTGCATAATCTTTTAGGGGCTTTGCCAGGATATCAATCTTCTGTCATAGGAGAGTGTTCTCATATTGATAAACTCTCTCTTTTCCAACTTTGTATTCGATTTCTCTTGATTCAGCACCCTCCAGATCCAGCCTCATGTACAGCCTCCTGGCCTCTGCCAGCTCACACTGGCCGGGTCTCCTCAACCCCTAGCCCCTTCTTCCCCTAGCAGCCCCAGTGCACCCCTGGCCAGGTGATGTTGTGACCTGACCAGTTATGGGCCAGGGAGCCAGGAGGGGAGGTGGGAGGGGATGAGTGGCCTTTGAGTCATCTTCAAGCAGCAGAGAGCGGGTCACATCTGCAGGCCAGTGTTTGGGGATCTGGGGCTTCAAGGTTGTCAAGAGCGTCAAGTTGACCTGCAGTGCAGTTACAACAGAGGCATCGGCCAGTCTCACAGGGAGCTCCAGACACGTCACAATCCCTCTGTCAGGTCTACCTGTTTCCCAGCCAGGCCCTGTCCTTGGCATGGCACACCCGCTAAGTCGAAAATTCAGTCTTCTCTGGAGCTCTGTTCCCTTCATGTTCTGTCCTGGGCCGGGCCTCAGCTGCTCTGCCCTCTCGCTGAAGGAGAACAGGAACCTCTACATGCTACCAAGGAGGCCCCTCTAACATTGACTCTTTGCCTTAAGTAGGCAAGTGACTGTCCTCAGCCTCTTGCTGTCTTTCTCTGGTGCATCGAGAGCCCTCAACCTAGGAGAGGTGAAGGGTGCCTGGTGGGCGGAGGGAGAAGATGTGCTGCAACGCGGTCGCAGCCAAGGCCTCAGCCTGTCCCATGGGAAGCTCTGGGGCTTTGATGGTCCAAGTTATCCCAGTTTGAGGTACAGAGGCTGGAAGCACCCTGCCAGCACTGACTAGTTACTGGGTATGACTGGTCTCCTGGAGGGGACTCAACCTTGGTTAAGTAGCTCCCTTTGGAAGGAGGGCAGTTCCTGGGGAGGCTCTCAGGTTTGAGCGGTCAAGGGGTGTCACAGAGCACCAACTGACCCTGGGGATAAAGGGGAGAGCTACAAACAAGAGAATGGCTTCCGGAAGATGAATTGACAGGTTATGCTGACCTGATGGCATAGAGGTCTTTCACTGTAGAAGCACTTAATACCCGCTCTGTGCTCAGCCCCGTGCTAGGTACAGATTATGGACACACAAGGTCCTTGACCTCAAGGAGCTCACAATTGAAACCACGCACCAGTGGAGGAGTTTGGACGTGCCAGGATTTCAGTCTGCAACGTGAGCGGGTGTGTGGCTAAGAAGACAAATCCTGTGATGTGCTGGAGCTTTTCCATTAGCTTCGGAGCTTGTATGTTTCCTCCCTCAAGAGGTGCTCAGATCCCTGACTGAAAAGGAGACAGCTTCCTGGAGGGCTGGGAAGGACAGAGCTATCCTGTTGCGACCTGCCCTGTCAGCGGTGACACCCCCCCGACGCCCCCTCGTGTGCCCCATCTCCCTGAACTGTGCTGTGCGCGGGGACGGGACATCTCAACGGAGCACGGCAGTGACGTGCCGAGTGGCCTTTCCTTCTGTCCGTGAAGGAAATGCCAAGGAAGCTCCGTCTCTGCAAACAGAAATGTAGGAAGGGGAAGCAGCGGCTGCCTCACTGGTGTCCTCACATAAACTGCCACCAGATGGCAGCAGGCGCTCAGCCCAGGCTAGGGAGGCGTCGCGGGCCGGGGTGTGTTGAGTGGGCTGCAGCCCCAGAGACACACGTGCCAGAAGAGGTGTGAGGAACAAAAAATAACAAAATGACAAGGCTCTCGGCGCCTGTTGAACTACCTGGGGGTAGTTACCCTGGCTGTGCTCCCGGATTCATATGTTTACTGCTTGATGCCCGTGCCTATTTGCGAGGCCCCTCTGAATCCTTGCCTCCAGCTAAATGTGGGCTCCGCGGTCATAAACCTCACCATCAGGACTGCCCTTAGAGCATCCCAGGTCTTGCTGAGTCGTTTTTTCTCTCCATCATTTCACTGAGCCTCACAGGAGCCGTCCCTTGAGGCTATGGAGCTGGACCTTTTCTCCCAGGACCTGCGGGGACACTGTGTGTCTCAGCCACTCAGCCTCTCGGGAGAAGGCAGAGGGGGCCTCTGCCCTGCTTCCACCGTGACAGGCAGGGACAGGTGACTGCGACAAGGTCAGAGGGCTGCCTGCTGAGAGTGGCGTGCTTCCAACACCTCAGAGCAATCTTTCCCGCCTGGGCGGTTTCCTGGTGACATCACAGGAGCAGCCTCTCGGCCGGGTGGGGGGCGGGGGGCGGGGAGGAGCCTCGGTGGCCCTGCCACACATGCCATCTAGGACACCAGATGGAAACCACGCTCGGTGGCTGGACAGAGTGTCACGTCAGGCACTGGCTCAGTAGTGAGTGGAAAGTGCTCTGGGAGCACAGGGCTGGGGATTGGGAAGCAGCCCCTGCGCCAGGCGGGGAGACAAGGAGGAGGTGCGTGCTCAGAACTGGGGGGCCAGCCTGGAGCTGCAGCGGCCCTGCGGGGCTGTGACAACACAGCTGGTGCCGAGAAACATCTGGAGAGGGAACCAAGAACTGGTTCAAAGTCAGGGCTGTTCTTCCCGCCCGCCCCCACCCCCGGCTCCTACCTTCCAGTCTCCCTCTGGCCCTTCTTGTCAGAGCCCAGGGAGGGGCAGCTGACGGAGCAGAAAGGTCATGTGTGGAGTGGAGAGGGAGTTTGGAGCTCAGAGATGATCCACCAGCCACCAGCTCTGCCCCTCGTTGCCCCAGGTGGGCCTGGAGTGAATCATGCCTGGAGAGGGGGCATCTCCCACAGCCAGAAGTGGGTAAAGGTCTGCAGCTTCCTCAGAGTAGTGAGGATGGGATGTGCAGAAGAGGAGGGGGTCCTCATGGAGGCGTGGGGAGGCTGCAACCCCAAACTTGGACTCCTGGCCACAGCCAAGATTCAAGGGCCTTCCAGGGCTCACACAGGCTGGATGGGGGCCACCGGGGGTAACCCTGGGCAGGTTGCAGCCAGAGGAGCCTCCTTGGATGTCTGGCCCCATATGAGACCCCAGATTCTCTGCTCATCTTTGGGCGGGGGCGGGGGGGATCGGAGTTTGTGGTCCAAATTAATTTGAAGGAAAATAAAGTAATATAAAACTGTTAGCAAACCGAAGTTTGTGGAGAAAGATTCTTCTGGCTCGACTGACGACCATAAACTGCCATGTGCCCTCAGACCCACAGACTGCACCCTCAAGGCCTTTGTTGCTATGAGTGGTCCTCTGGGTGCTTCTGCATCAGCAACAGACTCCTATGGAGAGGCGACGGGAACTCGGGGGCATGATAAATCCTTTTCATATAAACTACATAAAAATCACAGCCACTGTTTACCAAGAGCTACCCTGTGCCGGGTGCTTTTCTCCAGGGCTCCTCAGCATTCGCCCTGTGACATTTTGGGCCCGACACATTGATTTGTGTGAAGGGGGTGGGGAGCAGCCTGATAGAGAACTATTGACTTGACAGTAACTCATTTTATCCTCACAACCCTGCACTATGACCTCTCCTTATTTTTTTTTAATTGCTTTTTTTAAAAAATTGTGGTGAAATACACATTACATAAAATTTATCATCTTAACCATTTTTTAGTGCACAGTTCAGTGGCGTTAAGTACTTTCACGTTGTTGTGCATCCATCACCGCCTCTGTCTCTGGAACTTCATCTTGCAAAACTGAAAGTCTACCCACTAAACACTATCTCCTTGCTCTCCCCGCCACATTCCCTGTCAGCCATCACTGTGCTTTCCGTCTCTGTGAATCTGACCGCTCTAGGTACCTCACGTAAGTGGAATCATACAGTATTTGTCCTTTCACTTAGCATGATGTCCTCAAGGCTCATCCAGGTTGTAGCATGTGTTAGAATTTCCTTCCTTTTAAAATCTGAATAATATTCCATTGTATGGTTATGCCACATTCTGTTTATCCATGCACCCACCAGTGGACACTTGGGTTGCTTCCACCTTTTGGCTATTGTGAGTAATGTTGCTATTATTACCCCCTATTGACAGAAGTGAAAATGGAGGTAGAAGGGGTGAAATAACTTGCCAGAAGTTCCACAGCTGGTAAGTAGCAGAGCTGAGACTCCAGCCAAGCAGTCAGTTTCAGAGACTGTGCTCTTGACCACGATGAGCCCGTCTTGATAAGTACGGGCAGCCACCAGAAAGGACACCTACTTCCGTTGCCATCTGATCAGCTCGGACCCATTACTGTCTTGCTGGGAAGTGAGTCAGGCTGAAAATTTGGAGAGATGGGGAGGGGTGTTGGGAGTTTGGAAGTGATTACTTTTTTTGTTTCGCCATCAAACCTTGAGTCTTATTTTATCCCTGGTGGAAAGTCTAATAGGTCAAATCAAGAGGTAGAGAGAATTCTTCAGTGATGAGTCCTCGACAGGAAATTCCCACCATCTCTATTCTCCCACCATCAGTAACCTCAGTTGCCTGATTGGGGTTGAGGATTAGGGCTCACATACTTCTATGTACAAGAAGAACACCTGCTCTACATTCCCATAAGGTCTTCCATTTGAAACTCCCTAAACAGGCTCATTAATAAATTCGTTTTTGTGGGCTTCCCTGGTGGCGCAGTGGTTGAGAGTCCGCCTGCCGATGCAGAGGACACGGGTTCGTGCCCCGGTCCAAGAAGATCCCACATGCCGCGGAGCGGCTGGGCCCGTGAGCCATGGCCGCCGAGCCTGCGCGTCCAGAGCCTGTGCTCCGCAACAGGAGAGGCCACAGCAGTGAGAGGCCTGCATAACGCAAAAAATTAAAAAAATAAAAATAAATAAATTCGTCCTTGCAAGTTGACCACATGGCAAGGGCATATTATAAAAGATGCATGTAGTCACTGTGGGGAGGGGAAAGAAACCAATCATCCCATTGTTTCACACAGTGCTTAACAAAAATGTCTAAGTCTACAGAATTTAGGGGTGAAGCATTTGTGGTTTGAGGCTTTACGTAGAAGTCCACCCCACTTCTTGATGAGTCAGCTCCTTGTCTGGATAGCCCCTGTGTATCAGATCTTCACAAGAAGACTGACTCTTCATGTCTGCAGCTCAGACCTGCAGTTTCCCAAATATCAGATTTCTAAAACATAGAATGGCCCATGGTTTTACCACTTCCCTTGGTGTCAATGCATTTCATTTTGAGTGAAGACAGGAAAAGGCCCCTGTGAAATCTCACTGACACCAACAGCAGGAAACGTAACACCCGTGTCCACAGTCCCCTCATCGTTTACCTCATCTTCACATCTTTTAACTGAGGAGACTTGCCTGGTAGGCTCGCTTCCTGCCTTCTTTGCTGGGTTCTGGAAGACGTTGTAAACAGCCTGAAGAGGGAAGGCAGGCTCTTATCTTCCCTCTCTCCACTCAGTATCAGCATGGTAGTTTGCAGAAAGAAAGCAAACTCAGTTCTTCCCGTCTGCAAATTGTCCAGTTGCAAGGGGAGGAAGTAAAAACTGAAGCTTGCTATGTCTTTTCTGAAACTTTTACAAAAAGCCTCTGGCATCTGAGACATCTGGTAGCCTGGTCACAGCATAATGAGTTAATGGAGGGGGTCCCACACCATCTAAATCCTGTGAAGTCTGAGGGCCACCGAACCACACAGGAGACTGGGGATACACAGGACACCTTGCACTGCCGGGCTCTTGTCTCCTGACTCAAAAAATCTCCTTCCCCTTCAGCCCGGGACATCTAGGGCTTGGAGTTAACCTGTTGTGGGAAAATACAAAATAAATATGTGGTCGTCCCCAGTTCCCGACAGAGAGATCCTCGAAACCCTTGGAATTGACTGTCTTATGTGCTAATGAGATGATTCATGGTGGGCGTCAGGGGTGGGGTGGGTTGATGGCTTCAGCATAGGGTCTGGTCACCAGAAAAGTCAACTCTGTGATTAGAGGGTTAGAACGTTCAGCCCAACCCCCGCTCACAACCAACCCCAGAGAGAGGAAGCGAGCTGGAGATTGAGCTCAATCACCAGTGGCCAATGATTTAATCGAACGTGCCTGTGTAACGACACCTTCATTAAAAACACTAAATGATGGGGTTTGGAGAGCTTCCGGGTTGGTGAACACCTCAATGTTCTGGGAGGGTGGTGCGCCCAGAGCAGGCATAGGTGCTCCGCACAGCCCCCCATCTTGCCCTGTATGTCTCTCCCGTTACATTTGGCTGTTCCTGGGTTGTATTCTTTATAATAAGCTGGTAAATGTAAGTAAAGTGCTTTCCTGAGTTCTGTGAATCCATCCAGCGGATTATCAAAGCTGAGGAGAGAGTCGTGGGACCCCTGAACTTAGAGCTGGTGGGTCAGAAGTACAGGTGGCCCCTGGCACTTGTGACTGGCGTCTGACGTGGGGACAGTCTTGTGGGGCTGAGCCCTCAACCTGCGGGGTCTGTGCTAACTCAAGGCAGTTAGTGTCAGAATGGGATTGAACTGTTGGACACCCAGTTGGTGTCAGAGGATTGCTTGTTGGTGTGGAGAATACCCCGCAGGCACTATCTGTTTTCTCACCAAACACTTCCCTGTTAAACTATAATGTTTCTACTACCTTTTTTTCTCCTCTTGCAGTTCCACTTTTCCTGGAGGCCTGGGTGATTAGCCTAGATTGTTACCTACACCCACTGACAGCCAACCACATTGACACTTGAGGCATGACAGTTCTTTGCCTTGTACCATGTTTAGCAGCATCCCTGATCTCTACCCAGTAGGTGCCAACAGCACCAACCTACAAGTCCCTGGCTTTCCGAACAAAGTGTGATAATGCCCTTGTGCAAAAGCTAGACCTTAAATTAAAAAGTGTGATCGAGTCATGAGGAGAGACCTGGGGCCTGGGCCTGGCTCTGTTCCAAACTCCCTCTGTGATTTTGGGCCGGGATACCTCGCCTCTTGGTGTCCTCAACTGTGAAAGGAGGGTCCGACCAGATCAACCTAAGTTCCTTTCAGCAGCAAAATGTTATGCTGCTGTGCTTGTTTCCCTCCCCCGTGGAAATTCAGCCCGTTAAAGGTAATAAGTCGGGCTTTGACCTGTTTCTTGTTTCCTTAAGGCCTGAATTCCCGTCTGTACGAATGACCTGGCCCCGGCTCTTCCCTTTCACAGAGTGAGGTCTGCAGGTCCCTGATGGAGGGTCTGTGTGGGGCACAGGTGGCTGCTGACAACCTAAGGAGAAGCTACCCTGTGACTCTGGAGTTAACTGCAGTTAAGGAGTCTTGTGGGCTGAGAGAGAGCACCCTCCCCCTGAGCCTTCCCTGAGAGCCCAGCCCAGAATGGTGCCTTTGCAGGCAGGGGTGTGTGTGTGTAGAGGGGGGTAATGTGGGAACCCAGAGGGACCACAGGTGGACACCCAGGCAGGGATCGGAAGCCTGCCCTCGCTGCCTGCGCATTTCCTGTAGGGTCGGTAGCCCTCACGGTCCAGCCTGCTCTGGGCTGAGCACGTTCGGGAGCCAGCAGTCACCAGCTGCTCACCCTTCTGGGGTTCTGTCCTTCGGAGAGAGGCGTCTATCCTTTTCAAAGATAGAAAACCTGTGCTCAGCAGGCAAGAATAACATTGCCATTCTCTAAGTAACACAACACAGAAAGTAGAAGGAATTAAAGGCAATGGAAACGGTATCTTGTGCTACCTGTAATGAGGGTAATAAGGATGGTAACACTTATTAAGAACTTACTCGGTGCTCAGAACTAGGCTCAGCGCTTTAAATGAAATATTTCATTTAATTCAGGAGATAGTTGTAATTTTTACCCCCATTTTACAGATTGGGACACGAAGGTTATAGAGTTGGAACATCTTTCCCAAACGAATAAGCTTTAATGATTTCATCTTCCCAGGCCTGCCAACGCTCCCCCATAGACTCCCCCACCTCTTGGAGGGGAGCCCCTTCCTTCGGCGGCAGGCTCACTGCGGGAGCGTGAAGGTAGCTTTGTTCCCCCGAGTTGGGCCCTTGCATCCCCATTCTTAGTTTCTCCTTTATCTAGAGACTAGGCTAGACCAGGCCCAGATACGCAGATAAATCAGACACATCCCTGCCCTCGAGGAGCTCTCAGGGCTGGTGGGGTCGGGAATACCTGCCATAGAGCTGGGAGTTGAGAAGACTGGGGGGAGGGTGGCCAGGAGAGGGTGATGCTGGATGCAGGCGGGCAGGGCAGGTGACAAGGACGTCCTTCACAGGGAGGAGCACCTGGGACAGCCACTTAAGGTGGTGATGACAAGCCTGCCGAGCCTGGAGGAGACATGGGAAGTTCCCCCAGCCTGCCAGGGTTCGAGTCCCGCCTCTGCTGCTCACCGCCTCTCGGGGGCGCTGCTCAGTAGCCCCTCTGAACTCAGACCCCCCAACTGTACAGTGGGGAGCCTATGGCTTAGGGCTGTGGTTATGAGATGAAGTCAGAGGACAGAACAGTGCTGGCCCAGAGTAAGCATTATGCATGTGTTCCTAACGTTGTGAACGCTATTCCCTGGCATGCCCAAGGAGGCCAAGACTGGGCAACAAATATTAATATTTTCTGAATGAATGACTCTGTGAGGCTGGAAAAAAGGATAAATATACATGCGTATATGTCACAGGCTTGTGGGCTGCAAGGGTGTATGGGATGGAGTGGAACCCCAATAATAAAAATATGGGTACAGTTTATGGAGTTTCTACTATATGCCAAGCATTTTACATTTATTATTTCTCCTCTCCTCTCTTTTACACACACCTCCCCAAAGATAAGAAGCTGTAATTATTCTCAACATAAGGATGAGGTACCTCTTCTATTGGTCAGGACGCTGTTTTCTTTGCCTAGACTATAGGGTACTGATAATGATGATACAAAGTTTACTTGCAAAGACAATTTTCTCCTCCAGGGTTAGACAAAATAAACAAAACCAAAGGAAAATTTTTTTCTTTTGAAGATGCTTATGAGACGGTCAGGCGTGGGCCCTCCAGAGGACCCAGCTGGACCTGGCTGTGGAGGCTGGTTTGCCTATCTGGGCCCCTGAGTACTTGTTCAGTAAATATGCAGGTAGTGAGTGGGGAGCTGGAAGCTTCGTCAAGGCCAAAGGTATGATGCAGGAAAAAGTGTCTGGTTTCTTGTCTAGAGTGAGTCCAGCCTGAATTCAAGGCTGGCTCCATCACTTAACAGCTGTGCCATCTTGGGCAAGTTGCTTAACATTTCAGAGGCAAACTAAATGGGGATAATGATAATATGCCCTAGAATTCTGATAAAGATTGAAGATAATGTATAAAAAGGATAATGAACATAGGCAAAACCGACTTTCCATCATCGTTAAATTAATGCAGACTTCTGAATTATGAAGTTTATAAACTCATGGACAAATATTTTAAGTTTGATAATGGACAGTGTTGGCAAGGGTGTGACAAAGCAGGCATCTTCACATACTGTTGATAGGAGTATAATTAGTACAATAGCTGCGGAAGGCAATTTGGCATTAAAAATCAGTTTTTTAATGCATATACATTTCTTTTAACATCTTTATTGGAGTATAATTGCTTTACAATGGTGTCTTAGTTTCTGCTTTATAACAAAGTGAACCAACTATACAGATACATATATCCCCGTATTTCCTCCCTCTTATGTCTCCCTCCCACCCTCCCTAACCCACCATCAGCTCAGCGATTTCTGGTCAAAAAGCACTGAGCTGATCTCCCTGTGCTATACAGCTGCTTCCCACTAGCTAGCTATTTTACATTTGGTAGTGTATATAAGTCCATGCCACTCTCTCACATCGTCCCAGCTTACCCTTCCCCCGCCCTGTGTCCTCAAGTCCATTCTCGACGTCAGCGTCTTTATTCTGTCCTGCCCCTAGGTTCTTCATAATCATTTTTTTTGATTCCATATATATGTGTTAGCATATGGTATTTGTTTTCCTCTTTCTGACTTACTTCACTCTGTATGACAGACTCTAGGTCCACCCACCTCACTAAATTACTCAATTTCGTTTCTTTTTATGGCTGAGTAATATTCCATTGTATATATGTGCCACATCTTCTTTATCCATTCATCTGTCGATGGACACTTAGGTTGCTTCCATGTCCTGGCTATTGTAAATACAGCTGCAATGAACACTATGGCACATGACTCTTTTTGAATTATGGTTTTCTCAGGGTATAGGCCCAGTAGTGGGATTGCTGGGTCGTATGGTAGTTCTATTTTTAGTTTTTTAAGGAACTTCCATACTGTTCTCCATAGTGGCTGTATCAATTTACATTCCCACCAACAGTGCAAGAGGGTTCCCTTTTTTCCACACCCTCTCCAGCATTTATTGTTTGTAGATTTGTTGATGATGACCATTCTGACCGGTGTGAGGTGATACCTCATTGTAGTTTTGATTTGTATTTCGCTAATGATTAGTGATGTTGAACAACTTTTCATGTGTTTGCTGGCAATCTGTATATGTTCTTTGGAGAAATGTCTTTTTAGGTCTTCTGCCCATTTTTGGATTGGGTTGTTTCTTTTTTTGATATTGAGCTGCATGAGCTGCTTATAAATTTTGGAGATTACTCCTTTGTCAGTTGCTTCATTTGAAAATATTTCCTCCCATTCTGAGGGTTGTCTTTTAGTCTTGTTTATGGTTTCCTTTGCTGTGCAAAAGCTTGGAAGTTTCATTAGGTCCCATTTGTTTATTTTTGTTTTTATTTCCATTTCTCTAGGAGGTGGGTCAGAAAGGATCTTGCTGTGATTTATGTCATAGAGTGTTCTGCCTATGCTTTCCTCTAAGAGTTTTATAGTGTCTGGCCTTACATTTAGGTCTTTAATCCATTGTGAGTTTATTTTTTTGTATGGTGTTAGGGAGTGTTCTAATTTCATTCTTTTACATGTAGCTGTCCAGTTTTCCCAGTACCACTTATTGAAGAGGCTGTCTCTTCTCCACTGTATATTCTTGCCTCCTTTATCAAAGATAGGGTGACCATATGTGCGTGGGTTTATCTCTGGGGTTTCTATCCTGTTCCATTGATCGATATTTCTATTTTTGTGCCAGTCCCGTACTGTCTTGATTACTGTAGCTTTGTTGTATAGTCTGAAGTCAGGCAGCCTGATTCCTCCAGCTCCATTTTCTTTCTCAAGATTGCTTTGGCTATTCAGGGTCTTTTGTGTTTCCATACAAATTGTGAAATTTTTTGTTCTAGTTCTGTGAAAAATGCCATTGGTAGTTTGATAGGGATTGTGTTGAAGCTGTAATTGCCTTGGGTAGTATAGTCATTTTCACAATGTTGATTCTTCCAATCCAAGAACATGGCATATCTCTCCATCTGTCTGTATCACCTTTAATTTCTTTCATCAGTGTCATAGTTTTCTACATACAGGTCTTTTGTCTCCTTCAGTAGGTTTATTCCTAGGTATTTTATTCTTTTTGTTGCAATGGTATTGGGAGTGTTTCCTTAATTTCACTTTCAGATTTTTCATCATTATTGTATAGGAATGCAAGAGGTTTCTGTGCATTAATTTTGTATCCTGCAACTTTACCAAATTCATTGATTAGCTCTAGTCGTTTTCTGGTAGCATCTTTAGGATTCTCTGTGTATATTATCATGTCATCTGCAAACGGTGACAATTTTACTTCTTTTCCAATTTGGATTCCTTTTATTTCTTTTTCTTCTCTGATTGCTGTGGCTAAAACTTCCAAAACTATGTTGAATAATAGTGGTGACAGTGGGCAACCTTGTCTTGTTCCTGATCTTAGTGGAAATGGTTTCAGTGTTTCACCATTGAGAACGATGTTAGCTGTGGGTTTGTCATATATGGCCTTTATTATGTTGAGATAAGTTCCCTCTGTGCCTGCTTTCTGGAGGGTTTTTATCATAAATGGGTGTTGAATTTTGTCAAAAGCTTTTTCTGCATCTATTGAGATGATCATATGGTTTTTATTCTTCAATTGGTTTATATGGTGTATCACATTGATTGATTTGCATATATTGAAGAATCCTTGCATCCTGGGATAAACCCCACTTGATCATGGTGTATGATCCTTTTAATGTGCTGTTGGATTCTGTTTGGTAGTATTTTGTTGAGGATTTTTTTTTTTTTTTTTTTTTTTTTGCGGTATGCGGGCCTCTCACTGTTGTGGCCTCTCCCGCTGTGGAGCACAGGCTCCGGACGTGCAGGCCCAGCAGCCATGGCCCAGGGGCCCAGCCGCTCCATGGCATGTGGCATCCTCCCGTACCAGGGCACGAACCCGTGTCCCCTGCATTGGCAGGCAGACTCCCAACCACTGCACCACCAGGGAAGCCCTGTTGAGGATTTTTGTATCTATGTTCGTCAGAGATGTTGGCCTGTAGTTTTCTTTTCTTGTGACATCTTTGTCTGGTTTTGGTATCATGGTGATGGTGGCGTCGTAGAATGAGTTTGGGAATGTTCCTCCCTCTGCTATATTTTGGAGGAGTTTGAGAAGGATAGGTGTTAGCTCTTCTCTAAGTGTTTGATAGAATTTGCCTGTGAAGCCATCTGGTCCTGGGCTTTTGTTTGTTGGAAGATTTTTAGTCAGAGTTTCGATTTCAGTGCTTGTGATTGGTCTGTTTATATTTTCGATTTCTTCCTGGTTCAGTCTCAGAAAGTTGTGCTTTTCTAAGAATTTGTCCACTTCTTCCAGGTTGTCCATTTTATTGGCATAGAGTTGCTTGTAGTAATCTCTCATGATCCTTTGTATTTCTGCAGTGTCAGTTGTTACTTCTCCTTTTTCATTTCTGATTCTATTGACTTGAGTCTTCTCCCTTTTTTTCTTGATGAGTCTGGCTAATGGTTGATCAATTTTGTTTATCATCTCAAAGAACCAGCTTTTAGTTTTATTGATCTTTGCCATTGTTTCCTTCATTTCTTTTTCATTTATTTCTGATCTGATTTTTATGATTTCTTTCCTTCTGCTAATTTTGGGGGGTTTTTGTTCTTCTTTCTCTGATTGCTTTAGGTGTAAGGTTAGGTTGTTTATTTAAGATGTTTCTTGTTTCCTGAGGTAGTATTGTATTGCTATAAACTTCCCTCTTAGAACTGCTTTTGCTGCATCCTATGGGTTTGGGGTTCTCATGTTTTCATTGTCATTTGTTTCTAGGTATTTTTTGATTTCCTCTTTGATTTCTTCAGTGATCTCTTGGTTATTAAGTACTCTATTGTTTAGCCTCCATGTGTTTGTATTTTTTACAGATTTTTTTCCTGTCACTGATATCTAGTCTCATAGCATTGTGGTCGGAAAACATACTTGATACAATTTCAGTTTTCTGAAATTTACCAAGACTTGATTTGTGACCCAAGATATGATCTATCCTGGAGAATGTTCCATGAGCACTTGAGAAGAAAGTGTATTCTGTTGTTTTTGGATGGAATGTCCTATAAATATCAGTTAAGTCTATCTTGTTTAATGTGTCATTTAAAGCTTGTGTTTCCTTATTTATTTTCATTTTGGATGATCTGTCCCTTGGTGAAAGTGGGGTGTTAAAGTCCCCTACTATGATTGTGTTACTGTCTATTTCCCCTTTTATGGCTGTTAGCATTTGCCTTATGTATTGAAGTGCTCCTATGTTGAGTGCATAAATATTTACAATTGTTATATCTTCTTGGATCGATCCCTTGATCATTATGTAGTGTCCTTCTTTGTCTCTTGTAATTGTCTTTATTCTAAAGTCTATTTCGTCTGATATGAGAATTGCTACTCCAGCTTTCTTTTGATTTCCATTTGCATGGAATATCTTTTACCATCCCCTCACTTTCAGTCTGTATATGTTCCTAGGTCTGAAGTGGGTCTCTTGTAGGCAGCATATGTACAGGTCTTATTTTGTATCCATTCAGCCAGTCTATGTCTTTTGGTTGGAGCATTTAATCCATTTACATTTAAGGTAATTTTCAGTATGTATGTTCCTATTACCATTTTCTTAATTGTTTTGGGTTTCTTATTGTTGGTCTTTTCCTTCTCTTGTGTTTCCTGCCTAGAGAAGTTCCTTTAGCATTTGTTGTAAAGCTGGTTTGGTGGTGCTGAATTCTCTTAGCTTTTGCTTGTCTGTAAAGGTTTTAATTTCTCTGTCGAATCTGCATGAGATCCTTGCTGGGTAGAGTAATCTTGGTTGTAGGTTTTTTCTTTTCATCACTTTATTATGTCCTGCCACTCCCTTCTGGCTTGCAGAGTTTCTGCTGAAAGATCAGCTGTTAACCTGATGGGGATTCCCTTATATGTTATTTGTTTTTTTCCCTTGCTGCTTTTATTATTTTTTCTTTGTATTTAATTTTTGACAGTTTGATTAATATGTGTCTTGGCATGTTTCTCCTTGGACTTATCCTGTATGGGACTCTCTGTGCTTCCTGGACTTGACTGACTATTTCCTTTCCCATATTAGGGAAGTTTTCAACTATAATCTCTTCAAATATTTTCTCAGTCCCTTTTTCTCTTCTTCTTCTGGGACCCCTATAATTCGAATGTTGGTGCGTTTAATGTTGTCCCAGAGGTCTCTGAGACTGTCCTCAATTCTTTTCATTCTTTTTTCTTTATTCTGCTCTGCAGTAGTTATTTCCACTATTTTATCTTCCAGGTCACTTATCCGTTCTTCTGCCTCAGTTATTCTGCTATTGATTCCTTTTAGAGAATTTTTAATTTCATTTGTTGTGCTGGTCATCATTTGTTTACTCTTTAGTTCTTCTCGGTCCTTGTTAAACGTTTCTTGTATTTTCTCCATTCTATTTCCAAGATTTTGGATCATCTTTACTATCATTACTCTGAATTTTTTTTCAGGTAGACTGCCTGTTTCCTCTTCATTTGTTTGGTCTTCTGCGTTTGTTCTTTGCTCCTTCATCTGCTGTGTGTTTCTCTGTCTTCTCATTTTGCTTAACTTACTGTGTTTGGGGTCTCCTTTTTGCAGGCTGCAGGTTCATAGTTCCCGTTGTTTTTGGTGTCTGCTCCCCTTGGGTAAGGTTGGTTTAGTGGGTTGTGTAGGCTTCCTGGTGGAAGGGACTAGTGCCTGTATTCTGGTGGATGAGGCTGGATCTTGTCTTTCTGGTGGGCAGGTCCATGTCCAATGGTGTGTTTTGGAGTGTCTGTGACCTCATTATGATTTTAGGCAGCCTCTCTGCTAATGGGTGGGGTTGTGTTCCTGTCTTGCTAGTTGTTTGGCATGGGGTGTCCAGCACTGTAGCTTGCTGGTCATTGGAGCTGTGTCTTATCATTGAGATGGAGATCTCTGGGAGAGCTTTTGCCATTTGATATTACATGGAGCTGGGAGGTCTCTGGTGGACCAATGTCCTGAACTCAGCTCTCCCACCTCAGAGGCACAGGCCTGACACCCGGCTGGAGCACCAAGACCCTGTCAGCCACACAGCTCAGAAGAAAAGGGAGAAAAAAAGAAAGAAAAAAGGAAAAAATAGATAAATAAAATAAAGTTACTAAAATAACAAATATTAAAAATTTTTTTAAATTAAAAAGTAATTAAAAAAAAGAGAAAGAAGAGAGCAATGAAACCAAAAACAAAATCCATCAATGATAACAAGTGCTAAAAACTATACTAGAAAAAAAAATAAAGACAGACAGAACCCTGGGACAAATGGTAAAAGCAAAACTATACAGACAAAAATCACACACGAAAGCATACACATACACACTCACAAAAAGAGAAAAAGAAAAAAATATATATATTGTTGGTCCCAAAGTCCACCTCCTAAATTTGGGATGATTCGCTGTCTATTCAGGTGTTCCACAGACTCAGGGTACATCAAGTTGATTGTGGAGATTTAATCCACTGATCCTGAGGCTGCTGGGAGAGATTTCCCTTTCTCTTCTTTGTTTTCACAGCTCCCAGGGTTCAGCTTTGGATTTGGTCCCGCCTCTGCGTGTAGGTCGCCTGAGGGCGTCTGTTCTTCACTCAGACAGGACGGGGTTAAAGGAGCCGCTGCTTCGGGGGCTCTGGCGCACTCAGGCCGGGGGGGAGGGAGGGGCACGGAGTGCGGAGCGGGCCTGCGGCGGCAGAGGCCGGCGTGACGGCGTGACGTTGCACCAGCCGGAGGCGCGCGTTGCGTTTTCCCGGGGAAGTTGTCCCTGGATCCCGGGACTCTGGCAGTGGCGGGCTGCACAGGCTCCCAGGAGGGGAGGTGTGGAGAGTGACCTGTGCTCGCACACAGGCTTCCTGGTGGCGGCTTCTCGGGTCTGCACTGATAGCCGCAGCTCGCGCCCGTCTCTGGAGCTCAAGCTCGTTTAGGCGATGCTCTCCCTCTCCTCGCGCACCAGGAAACAAGGGTCTCTTGCCTCTTAGGCAGCTCCAGACTTTTTCCCGGACTCCCTCCCGGCTAGCTGTGGTGCACTAGCCCCCTTCAGGCTGTGTTCACGCCGCCAATCTCAGCCCTCTCCCGGCGATCCGACCTCCGAAGCCAGAGCCTCAGCTCCCACCCCGACCTGTCCCAGCGGGTGAGCACACAAGCCTCTTGGGCTGGTGAGTGCCGGTCGGCACCGATCCTCTGTACGGGAATCTCTCCGCTTTGCCCTCCGCATCCCTGTTGCTGCGCTCTGCTCCGTGGCTCTGAAGCAACCCCCTGCCCGCCACCCCACCCCCTGTCTCCGCCAGTGAAGGGGCTTCCTAGTGTGTGGAAACTTTTCCTCCTTCATGGCTGCCTCGCACTGGTGCAGGTCCTATCCCTATCCTTTTGTCTCTGTTTATTCTTTTTTCTTTTGCCCTACCCAGGTACATGGGGAGTTTCTTGCCTTTTGGGAGGTCTGAGGTCTTCTGCCAGCGTTCAGTAGGTGTTCTGTAGGAGTCGTTCCACATGTAGATGTATTTCTGATGTATCTGTGGGAGAAAGCGATCTCCGCGTCTTACTCTTCCGCCATCTTGAAGGTCTCCTTAATGCATATACTTTTTGATGTAGCAGTTCCACTGCTCTGAATTAATCTTATGAATATATTAATTTTAATTAGGATATTGGGTTGATTGCTATAATACCCAAAATAACAGTGGCTTAAACATAACAGAGACATATTTCTTTCTGGAACATGACAGCTCAGCTTAATCAGTCTAGGGCTGGGATGGTGTGTGTGTGTGTGTGGGGGGGGTCATGATTCCATGGCATTGAGGGCCTAGGTTCCATATTTTTTGCTCTACTATCTTAGAGTGCTGCCCTCATCTGCATGGCAGAAGGCAGCTTCCCCACCACATGGAGAAAGGGATGTGGCCTTTCCCTTTAAGGCCACAATCCCAGAGTCGCACTCATCACTTCTGCTATATCCCATTGACTAGAACTTAATCCTATATCCATACCTAACTGCAGGGACACTGGGAAATGTAGTCTTTATTCTGGGCAGCCATGTGCCCTCAAAAGTCCAGAGGCTTTATGACTAAAGAAAGCAGAGGAGGTTGGTTAACAGAGACCACTGCACAATATCCAATACAACACTTATATACATAGGCATAGATGTAGGCATAAGGATGTTCATTGTAGCATTTTTAATAATTGGAAAAACCCTAGAAACAATCTAAATGACACCTACAAGTCTGAGACTGATTAAATAGAGAATGATACATTTATTCAGTGGAATATTACACAGCAGTTAAAAATGAAAGCAGCAGTTGTTTATCTGCTAATGAGGAAAGAGATCCTGATATATGAAGTAAGAAAAGGGAGTTGCAAAACTATTAATTAAAAATTGTGAAAATACATATATGTGAATGAGGTGCTGACAATTAATGAAAGTATAGACTTCAGAGCAAAATGAAATGGGCAGTCGGGAAATTTTACATACCATTTCTCATCCTTCTGATTAAAGTTCTTACCATGTGCACCCACTGCTTTTTTAAAGATAAAATGTTTTTAAAGGCGGCATATTTATACGTAGTGACTTGGGAAGCTTTCAGAAGCATATTAAGTAAAAAGCAACTTAGAAAAAAAGGTAGAATGTGAACCCATTTATGTGTTTTAAAAAAAGTGTGAATGTGTGTCTGTGTGTAAACTCAGAGTAGTTTCTGGTTCCTAGTAAGCGCTTACCCACACTGTCTCATGTATCTGTGAACAGGCCTGAAAGCGCACACACCAAACTGTCAACCGCGGGAGAAACACCATCTCTAAGGAGCAACAGGAAATTCTCCAGGAGAGGAGGATGGAACATGTCAAGGGTGATTTACCTTTTGTACCACACACATTTGCACTGTTTGGATTTTTACAAGCTTGTATTCATGTATTTGTCTTAAATTTTAATGAAAAAACCCTGCGATGTATTTAAAGTTCATGATGCCTAACACATACTTGGGACTCAGTGCATAGATACAGTCCAGGTTTTCGTAGTTGCCCTGTTCCCAGCCCTTAGGAGCCTTATATCCCTTAGAGAGTTAGGTAAGGGTGATTCACACCTGCATTCCGGGGAGCTTCCAGAAGCCCAGTGTTCTTCAGGCCCCTTCTAGGCTCCTAGGCATTGTCTGAGTGTGTCTTGTCACCTCAGCACTGAATTGCAGGACCCAGCCTGTCCCATCACCCCCATCTAGCCCATCCACTCTCCCCCAGGCTACTTTTTCTCCACACCCCACTGTCCTTTCCCAGGGCTCGGTGAGCACAGAACTGACCAGCTTGCTGAATGAAGACTTGGGTGTGTGTGCAAAATGGGAATAATAATAATAATTATTATATATCCAAGGCTGTGTAAGGATTAGGGAGAACTAACTGTGTAACTGTTAGTTCTTACACAACCTTGAGATATATGATGATGATGATAATGATGATGATGGTGATGAGAGATATATAATGCTGATGATGGTGATGATGTATAACTGTTATGTGTAGCTGTTATGCTCTGTGTCTCCAGTGTGGAATATACATAAGGACACATTCATTCCCTATTCAAAATAAATGTCTTAAGCACCCAGGTCACTATCATGGCATTAGCCTTCCTCTCCTGGTGGTCCCTCCCTGATAAATCCACTACTGCCAGGGACAGAATCAGTTTAAGCCATCTGGTCTTGGTTGCAATCTCCTCGTAAAGAGGAGCTTGGCAGATCTCACCGGTCTGCTGTGGAGTAGGAATCTAGGCCACTGCTGCCACTCTGGGCCACGGCTGTGGCTCCCGAGCTGTGTGGCTGCTGGGAACTAGGCACACACCCCGCAGCCCTGGAGCCAGGCCTCCACTGGCTGTTGTAAGTCCTGTCCACCCTGGTCTCAGTCCCCTCGGGGACAATGCGGGGGCCATGACTGCAGGGTGTGCACATCTGCCCATCCCACTGCCCTCCATGTTCAGGAGCTTGGCTGGGGGCCCTGGTCATAGGTAACGTGTAACACGTAAATGGGATTATGATCCAGCGTGTTCTCTAATTACTTGGCAATTTGATCTCTTAATCATTCCCTTCCCCTCCCCACCCCTCCCCCATCTCTCTCTCTCTCTCTCTCTCTCTCTCTCTCACACACACACACACACACACACACGCACACCACGCTCCTCTTCTATAGCGCCAGTGAATAGGGTGTAAAAGCGTTTCTAACCTCAGCCACATGCACAAACCACTACCCTCTCCAGCTCCAGATCCCTGGCCAGTGACCCTATAGCCCCACATACCCTCCAGGGCAGCCACCTTGCTCCCAAGGCCCACCAGCTTCCCCGGAGGACCCACTCCTCTTCCAGGGACAGGTCCATCTCCACCCCGTGCCGAGAGAGCCCCCCCAACACTCGCCTGACACGTAATTGGGACTCACACTCAATAAACAACAGTAACTTCGGTTGAGTCCCCGACTGACTGACTGTGTCCTGAGGCCCCAAATCCCCATCCCCAGCCTAGTCATTAGAATTCTTCTCATCCCCACAAGGGGGAGCGGGGGGCAGTAGAGATCTTATTGCTGATCACAGAGGCCACATGGTAGACACTGGGCCTCTGTGAGGATCCATCTGACAGGCTGGCATCCCTGGGATGCCAGCACAGTCATTAAACTGATTAGAAGCGCCCCTGCACAATGAGGTAGGAAGAGGACCACTTTAATGAGCTCAAGGAAATAGTTCTAGAATGATTTAAATGTTCACCAAGGTAGTCCAGAGGGAAAGCGGGGAAAAGGAATGCGTGACAAGACTGTACGTTTTGGCGTGACCCATGCCATTCAGCCTTTGGACTGACCCCCTGCTCCCTCCGGAGACTTGCTGGGTGTGCAGACCTGTGGGCTGGAGGTGGCCCAGCTCTGCTTGCCCAGCCAGAAAGAGGCAGACGCATGGGAGATGGGGGCTCCCAAGGCCATCAGCCTTTCTCTGGGGCATATCAAATGTCCCCAATCCTTTACCTCTCCCTGCATCCAGACCCTCACCACGGCCTTATCCTAGGCAAGGCGCATACCCCTTGACTTTGGCCAGTGATGTGGATGGAAGGAATGGTGTGTGGTTCTGTGCCTAAGAGGCCTCCTCTGCTTCCGCTTGTTCTCTTGCGAAGGTAACGGCCACCTTCCGCCTGAGCCCCGACTGAGTGCGGGGTGGAGCAGAGCAGCCCACAGACCTGCGGTGAGGGGCAGGTCCCGCCAGCTGAGCTCGGCCTAGCTTGACCCATAACAACAAAGGATTGTTACTTTATGCCAGGGGTGTGGGCTGCTCTGCTATGTGCAAAGTGATACACAGTCCCATCCCAGTCTCCATGGTCCGCCTCGTACATGGATCTGGCAGATGCTGGCGGCCATGTGTACTCTCTGAGGCCTTCCCTTCCTGCCCCAGGATGGGGGAGCTGGCAGTTCCTTCCATGCTTTCCCACAGCTCGGGAGCAGACTTCTCTTCAGCTGTGGACTCTTATTAAAAGGCAATCTCTTACATAACCCCATGTGTATATAAAGTGGTGTGACCAGTTTGGGGTACAGATAACTATATGTTTTCATTTCCAGTGTGTCATTCAGGTGCCCACCTGCTGGAAGCCCAACACCTTCTTGAGGCCTTGAATTGTCCTTCGGACTTAAGGGGATTTGGTCCAAAGGGCTCGCCTCCTTCCCAATGTCAGGCAGAGACTGTGGTGGAGGTATCTGCTCAGCCTGCAGCAGGGCCAAGGACTGGATTATTGTCGCTTCTGTTACTGCCACGTGGCATCATGATGCAAGCAGGGTCTGTACTGCCCAATGTGACCTGTCCCAGGCCCTACTGGGCTGACATTCGGCCTGTCCAGGTCCCCAGACACGGAGTCCCCAAGGTTCCGGCCTTTGTATGTTACACTCACGTATTTTGCTGTTGTTTCCTAAGCATGAGTGTTACGTCAAGGTTTGCAAGTCTGTGGGAACTTCTAGTGCAAGACACACATGAGAGAAATGGTCCCAAACCTCACGTAGGAACATACTGATTTAGTCTATATCAGCTCTTCTTTCTGATTAACTTCCCCTTGGGATCTGTGATTCCTTTTGTCCACGGGGGACCTGGGTAACGACCATTGTAGCCCATTAGAAAGTTCTAATACTATTGAGCATTATCAATTCACATGTTTTTGTCTCTCATAATACTTAGAGCCCTCAGTTTTTAGCTGGGCAAGTATAATGTTCAAAAATTAAAAGCATGACTTTCTTACAAATATGGAATGAACCCATGTCAAAAACTTTATTCAATTCATTCATTAAGGAGGGAAACAGCAGAACGGTCAGGCTGGTTCTAAGAGCATTGGAGGCCTTGGGGTTTACATAATTGTACTAAAGAAAGAATATTGGCTGCATAGGTTGGATACAAAACTCATGAATGGGGCTTCCCTGGTGGCGCAGTGGTTGAGAGTCCGCCTGCCGATGCAGGGGACATGTGTTCGTGCCCTGGTCTGGGAAGATCCCACATGCCGCGGAGCGGCTGGGCCCGTGAACCATGGCCACTGAGCCTGCGCGTCCGGAGCCTGTGTCCGCAACGGGAGAGGCCACACAGTGAGAGGCCTGCGTACCGCAAAAAAACACAAAAAAAAACACAAAAAAACCCAACTCATTAATGTCCTCCTGGCAATTAGCCCTCACATTTAAGTTTATCTTTTCTACTAGACAGGAGTCATTTGCATCTATACAACTCTGCAAGACAACATTTAACTTCAGAGTCTGAGCCCTTAATTAATAGAAAATAGTGTAGTCAAACAATAGTACATTCTCCTAGAATGTTGATAATCCTTACGTGAGCCTGTTAAACAATACTTCAGCATGGCATTAAAAGGACACGCAGATAACCCCTTGGCCTTGTTTCCAGGTTCTGGGTAGTTTCTCTTAATACTTGTCAGGTGACCCTTACAGCCATAGCAGCTGGTCAAGGGCACGGCCTCACCGCAGTGGGGTACTGAACACATCAGGCTTTGTGTCAGGCAGGCTGCAGAGAAGTTGCTGAAAGCAGAGGTAGAACACCAGTGGAAAAGGGCCAAACTTCCCAGTTCTGTGCTTTGACCAGAAGGCCATTCCTGGTTAATCGGACAGTCCGCCTGTTGGCCTGCTCTCCAGGCTCCCAAAGTTCTCCCAGCACAGGGCCCAGAGAAATGTGTCCCTTGTCTGAACCCCTACATGGCTCTGGATTTTCCACACGGCCCTTTCTGCCAGTGACTTCTCTGTATTTGGAATGCACGAATGTGCTATCATGTAAGAGCATTTGCTTTACTGTCCTTTCCCGAGGCTCCTATAGCACGTAGTAAATGCTTAGTAGACGTGATTAACCATACACCTCCGTGCCGCATCAGACTCACCAGATCCGTTCTGCAGACGTGCTCTTCCCGCGCCCCCCCCCCCCCCTGCCCATCCTCTTCTCGGCTCTTCACGCACCACAGCTCGACCCAGCCATCGCGACTCCATTCTGATGCCGCGTCCTCCAACGAAGTCTCTTCTCCCTGCTCACAACTGTATTCCTTTCCCCACAGTTTCTCTGTATTTGGGCCTCCTTCTCCCCCTGCACTGTATCACAGGTCGTTCACACTTCACGCTGCCTGCCCCAGGGTCCTGGGCTCCCGGAAACACGGGCCAGGTTTTAATCATCTCTGTGCTCGTTGGAGTGCTTTGCACCTAGTGATGCTGAAGGAATGTTCCCTGACTGAGAGAATAGCCATGTGAGTTCAGCGGTGGCTGTTCCTGCCTCTGGCAGCGAATTCTTCCTTGTTTGTTGTTGCCAGTGCTCCAGGGCCCATCCATCACCTGCTGGAGTCGGGCCTCTAAGGTGCTGAGGAGGGGACACATGGCGCCCGTCCTCTCCCGCACTAACGGAAGTCCGTGGTGAATGGCTGATCTCAGGTGGAGCAGGTTCCTTCCTGCTTAATCAGCAGCTCATCACTTTCTCTGTTGGGGGTGGGGGGAGGGTCGGGTAAAGCAGCTGCTGCCTTTGCCGTTTTCCCAGCCTGCAGCCTCTCTGGAGCCGCAACCTGGTGCAGAGACAAGCATCCCTGGGGGGTACTCCGGAGAGCCTGGTGGCTCCCATGAGCTTCTGCTCAAAAAAGGCCTGCCCGCCCTTTCCCTTGGAGCTGGATTCTCCAGGAGGAGCAGCAGAGGCTCTGCAGCTCTGGCAGAGAAGCTCTAGATGCAAGTTGCTCAGCATGTGGTCTGTGGACCAGTAGCATCAGCGTCACCCAGAACTGATGAGAGAAGCAGAATCTAGGGCAATACCGGACATCCTGAATCAGAACCTGCACTGAGCGTAACACTGGGCTTGGGTGGTATTTTGATTGTTTTATGGCAGGAGAACGGAAATGCTCAAATGCTGACTTATTTTTTAAACACACAGAATAGGAATCAATACCCCACTTTATTAATAGCTGAGCCATAACTCAGTAACCTCTTTGCAGAACTGGGGTGAAAACTGGGTAGGAACCCGTAGCCACCATCCCTCATCCCACTCCCGAATCCCCATCTCAGGATGCACAGAACAAAGCTGAGGGCAGAGCTGAATGCCAGGAGGATCCGGATTCAGTGAGCCACACCCCTCCCTCGGAGGAGTAGGGGAGGGTGTGGCAGAAACAACTGCGCTCATGCCTCTAACAGCAGTGGCCTCGGCGCCTGCTGGCAGAGTGCTGAGTCCTTGGTGGGTGTCTTGTCCTTATCTGCTCAAGTGTCCATAAAAAAACCTGTCTTTTGAGATACTTTCATTTTCTGAAACTACTTTACTGAGGTCTAATTTACATACCATAAAATTCACCCGTTATAAGTGTACAGTTCAGTGACTGTCAGTATCTTTACAGAGTTGTGCATCATCCCATAATCTCATTTCAGAGCATCCTCACTACTCCAAAGAGGAGCCTGGTGCCCACTGCAGTCACTCGCTGTTCCCACCCCCAGCCCTGGCACCACTAATTTCCCTTCTCTGTGTCTCTGTCCCTCCCTGTCTCTCTCTGTCTCTCTCTTCCTCCTTCCTTAAATGTCCACAGCAGTCTGGGTTCAGGCACTTTTCTCATCCAGATTTCCCAGTTCCCCCGACAGGGCTCAGCAACGGATGTTTTCTCCTGTCAGGGCAAGGAGTGATTTAAAAACGCCTGGAGTTTAGATTTCTAAAATGATTTAGAAGTGCTTGGCGCATAGTAGGCATGTGATACATATTTCAGAAGTAAAACAAAAGAGCTGCCATTGAAGTGTATTTGCACTTTGTAAGAGGAGGGAGCAGTGAGCTCAAAGGAACGAGCCCTTGAATGGGGGTATTTCAGACCCGGTGGCCCTCACAAATACCCACCCAGTGCGGTGCAGCTGGCGAGCTCCTTGCACCCCAGGACGTGGTGGCTTCCAGAACCAGGTGCCTCCTGTCTACAAATCGTCAGAACTAGAAATATTCCACTGAGCTTCCGGTCGCTGACTCTGGGCCAGGGGGATAGAAGGAGCTTCTGCCTTGTCTGTGACTCCTGCTGTCATCAGACTCTCTCTTACTCAATAGCTGCCCTGTTCCCCAGTATTTCCACAACTGAGTTCCTGTCCTACTTTCCCAGCCCCCCGGACCCTCTGCTGTGAATGTTTATTGCTCTGATTGCCTGGCATCTCCTTCAGACCTTTTTCAGAAGCCAGAAACCTCCTTCCTTTGGGGAGCACTTACCTCCCTGTGACACTAACTAATTGCCTTTCTGCTTCACACTCACCCTTTCTTATGATGCTTTGGGACTCCGCACCTTCCCTGCTCGGCTCCGCAGAGAAGAGTCCTTAAAGGGATTCTGAGAAGCGGGAGGAGGGTGAAGGGTTAAAACCTGCCTATGGTTTTCTGTCTACTTTCTTTCCCCCCCCAGCTTTATTGAGACATAACTGATGTTTAACGTTCTGTAAGTTTAAGGTGTACAATGTGGTGATTTAATACACTCCTAGCTTGCAAAATAATTACTACCATAGTGTTGGCTAGCAATGGGATCATCCTTGCTTATTTTTTTTAAAGATTTTATAGAGGTAGAATTTACATGCCATAAAATTCACCTGTTTAAAGTGTGCCATTCAATAATTGCTAGTATTATTGACAACTGTGCAACCATATCACAATCTTATCTTACAGCATTTCCATCAGCTCGTAAAGAAACCCGAGCCTGTGAGCAATCACTCTCCACCCGAGGCAACCACTAGTCTCCTTTCTGTCTCTATGGATTTATCTTTTCTGGACATTCATGAAAATAGAAGCACACAACCTGTGTCCTCTTGTGTCTGGCGTCTTTCACTTAGCGTAATATTTTTGACGTTGCTCCATGTTATCAGCAGGCATCAGGACTTTGTTCCTTTGTGCTGTCGAATAGTACGTGCTCCATTGGGTGGATATACATTTGTTCATCCATCAGCAGCAGCGCAGTCCTGTGCAGCAGCTGAATCCAGTTAGCAGTTTTTCCAACCCGAGTTAAACCAGTTTTATTGCATCCCCCTCAGAGATACCAACCAGCTGGCGCCCCCTCTTCAGAAGTCTGGTTCCCAGCTCCCAGGGTCCCCATCTTTCAATTTCTACATTTAAATAATTCCAACATCTTCCCTTTCTTCCCCAGTCCTAGGATTAGTAGCTGTTTCAGGCAGTTGCTAACTCTGTGATCCATTAGAATTCTCTTTTTACCTTTCCAGGTCCTCAGTTAACAACTTGACACATAATTAGAAACTGTCTAGAAATTCCTCTCTGTTCCAGGAACTGTCAGTTCCTGACCTGTCTAGAGGTGAGCGCGGCAGCCCAGGTGGACTAATTAGAGTCCTTCCCCATGCTTTCACTTAACTGAAGCTTGGTCAGAGGAGAGAAGTGAGTGGTCCCCTCTGTTGGTGACGTAGAGTGATGGTGGGCCTGGGAGCTGTCTGAGTCTGGACAAAGCAGGTCTGAAAGGACACAGCTGGCAACTGGGGGTGGGGTGCAGATCCGAGAAACCCACAGAAAATGCCTCCTCTCAGCTCTGGAATCCCGGTTCCAAAGGGTAATCCGTGGAGCAGCCCTGATTCTGCTTCTCAAGCCTGACTGTGTGAGCTAACTTCCTTCCCTCATGCCCCTAACCTAGGTGAGTTGGGTTTCTATCACTTGCAACCCCAAGGATGCAAAATAACCCACTGGGTATTGGGTTTCTGGGTTTGTTTGTCCTGGATTTCTCCAATGCCATCAACTGCCCCCTGGAATCTTCACTGATCTTTCTGGTCTGTGTCTGGATAGCACCCCTTGGGGGCAAGAATTGAATCAAAGCTGCGGGGTCTTAGCCCCAGAGTGACCCGTGTCACCTGGTAGGTGTAGATGGTCTCACCTCATGGCAGGTAGCTGGCACATGGATGGTGGCTAGCATGAGGTATCTCATTGTTGGCTGGTCCAAGGGATCAATTAGAGCACAAGATTCAGAGCCTCCGGCCAGGCTCCAACTTTAATCAGAGAGGCAGTGTGCAGCCCCGCAGGGGGAGCCGGTGCCAGCACACGCTGAAAGCTCTGTAGGGGGACCTCCTTTCCCAGGGGGTGTCGACGTTCACACCTTAGCTCTGATTGGCTGTGTGCAAATCAGCCAGCCATGTTCCTGGCTCTGATTAGTGCACCGGCAGGCACTGCTACCCCACGCCCCATCCGTTGAGCTATAGGTTTTTACAGCGATGCATATTAAGCAACCCTATTGTGCTAAGGTGTGACAGTCCTTTCCAGGAGGCCAGCAGTTCCCTGGAGTTGTTGATGAGGTGCTGTGGCCACAGCTGGGCGTAGAGTCATAAGTCTTTTTTTTTTAATTTGTTTATTTATTTAGTTAGTTTTGGCTGCTTTGGGTCTTTGTTGCTGCGAGCTGGCTTTCTCCAGTTGCAGCGAGCCGGGGCTACTCTTTGTTGCGGTGCTCGGGCTTCTCATTGCGGTGGCTTCTCTTGTTGCAGAGCACGGGCTCTAGGCGGCGCAGGCTTCAGTAGATGTGGCTCGCAGGCCCTAGAGCGCAGGCTGAGTAGTTATGGCGCATGGGCTTAGTCCCTCTGCGTCATGTGGGATCTTCCCGGACCAGGGCTCGAACTCAAGTCCCCTGCACTGGCAGGCAGATTCTTAACCACTGCACCACCAGGGAAGTCCGAGTCATAAGTCTTGTATTCATACGCTCTCCAGTGTGTTTCTTCCTCTGCTTTCTGTCCTCTCTGGTACCTGATCATAACCGAGTTGCCATCTGTGGAGAACTTACCATCTACCAGGCACTGTGCTAAGCGCTTTTCATGCTTTATCATAATCCTCACAACACTATGAGGCAGACAATAGTTTTTAATTAAATTTTTAGTTTTAGAACAGTTTTAGCTTTATAGAAAAGTGGTGAAGATTGTTCAGAGTTCCCATATAACCCATTCCCAGTTTCCCGTATTATTAACATTTTACATTAGTATGGTACATTTGTCACGGCTAATGATTCAACATTGATACATTATTATTCACTAAAGTCTGTACTTGACTCAAGTTTCGTTTTTAAAGAAGGTTCTTTTTCGGTGCAAGGATCTCATCTAGGATATTACATTACTTTTTGCTTCCTCTTGGCCATGATAGTTTCTCAGACTTACCTTGTTTTTGATGACCTTGAGAATTTTGGAGAGGAGGTATTTTGTAGAATAGCCCTCAGTTGTAATTTGATGTTTTTCTTGTCATTAGATCAGACTTCATGTGTTCTGGGAAGAAGACCACAGAGGCAACGTGCCGTTTTCATCACATCCTATCAAGAGCACATGCTGATAACATGAGGTATCACTGTTGATGTTAATCTTGGTCACCTGGCTTGAGAGAGGCTTTGTCGGTTTCTCTGCTCTAGGCTTACTCTTTTTCCCTTTGCATACTGTCCTCTTTGGAAGGAAGTCACCGGGCACAACTCATGCCTCCTTGAAGGCAGAGCATCTATATAAATTATTTGGAATTCTTCTGCATGGAAGATTTGTCTCTTCCCACCCATTTATTTATGTTTCTAGTCATTTCTTTTCTTTTCTTTTTTTCTTTTTGGTGTTACTTTGCAGTCTGTTTTTAAAAAGTTATTGAAGAATAGTTGATTTGCAATGTTGTATTCGTTTCTGGTATACAGCAGAGTGATTCAGATACACACATTTTATTTCAGATTCTTTTCCATTATGGTTTATCACAGGATATTGAATAGAGTTCCCTGTGCTATACAGTAGGACCTTGTTGTATTATAGTTTGCATCTGCTAGTCACAAAGTCCCAGTCCATCCCTCCCCGCCCCCCTTGGCAACCACAAGTCTGTTCTCTGATCATTTCTTTGTATCAGTATGGGCTCATGGAAATTTATTTTGTACCTTGGGTTATAATATAACACTATTTATCTCATTGTCAAGTTGTCCCAACTTCGGTCATTGAGAGTTCTGTCAGTTCCCTGCTGTGTCCCTTTCACAGAACTTCCTGTCCCCACCCTGCCCTATCATTGTGAGTTGGGTAATTTTTTGTTTTATTTGTTTTTTCAGTACTTCCTTACTTTCTGGCACTACAAGGTACTCCAGGCTTCTCTTGGAAATTTCATGCTCTAGTCCTAAAATCAGCCATTTCTCCCAGGAGCCCTGGTTCCTTTTATTGAAGACTAGTACTAGCAACCAAGATCTGGGAGCCAGGTGTGCTCAGGTAGTTAACATTATCCTTATATTACAGAGAAACAAACTGCAGTTTGGAGAGGTTAAATAATTAGCTCAAAGTCACATGGCTACCTTACTCCTAATGCTGTGCTCATTTCATTAGAAAGCATCATCTGTCTGACTCCCCTTCCTAATTATTCTTCTCAAACTAAGCACAGTGTGTCCGGCTGCAGAAGAGAGACCATACCCATGCTCTTCCTGCTCCTTGTAAACTGTAAAGTACTGCACTCATATGAGTTGTGGTTATTGTTATTACTACCTACCTTATATTGTTCTTTTATGAAATAAAGTCTGTGTGTGTGCCTCCCGGGCACATGCCGTGTGCTATGAGCAGCCGACTCAAATGGGAATGCCTCCAGCCTCCCCCGCCTTCATGCCCAACTTGACCCAAGGCGCACAGGACTGCCGAGCACGAGGTTCTCGCAGTCTCCACCAGGCGCCCAGTATCCCTGGAGTGACAGTGGCTCAGCTCTGCCACCTGCCATCTGGCCTCCCTTTTCCGCCTGGGCTGCCATCAGCAACCCCCTGCTGGGGCAGAAGGTGGGGCTAATGTCTGGAAATCGCCAGAAGGCTGAGTCCCATAATGAAGTGAGACAGGAGACTTGAGAATTGAGAGGCAAACCAGCAGGAGGAAGTGGGAGAGCTGCAGGCCCACAGGTAGGTCTGGGGTCTCTGCTTCCTGTCCCATCTCTGATGGCCACCCAGGGCAGGCTGCCTGTTCAGGGCAGCTTGGACAAACCTAAGTGCAGCCTTGCAGTCCCTGAGCAAATCACTCCTCACTGGGGACCCTCCTGGCTGGGCAGCCCTTAGGCCCAGGCGTGACCCTCTCCCGGTAATTCACTCCCTTCCAGCCAGGGCTTTCCTTGGCTTCTGATATTTTCCATGAAAGAATGGCTGTGGCTGAGCCCTGCAGCCCTTTGAGGGGCCCCCAGACTCGGACCAGCTATCCACATCCACCCCAGCCGTGGCCCTGCCCTTGGCTCAGAAGGTGGCCTGGGGATTGGGTATGACAGCGGAGAGCCTGGGGGTGGCAGCAATGGCTCGCCTGCAGGCATTTGGAGCCCAGAGTCCTGGCCTGGCTGCCATGAGCAACGCGAAGCCCAAACACAGAGGACGGGCGGGTATTAGGATGGCAGCGCCGTAGAGGTGTCCTTTCTCTATTCCTCAAAGCTTCCGTAGTGTGGTACCGTATTTCTCTTCACACTAAGGGGAAAACCCAACGAAAAGAGAGCCATGGACTCATCAGACATGGCGGAGACAGAGTGATTTTCAAGTGAAGTTTTGACAAGAAAAGGGGGAGCTGGAGGCCGATGGAAGCAGCAGCTGCAGAAGCCTCTCTGCAGAGGACCACGTGGAACAGTTCACCCCCTTCCAGCAAGAGGCCCCGACCGCAGTCAGCGCACATTTGGGCTCAGCGGCGTCTGTGAGGGTGTCCCGGATGCAAGTGGGGGAGGGCCCCAGGGTTCTAGCTGGAGGCACAGCTCTCCTTCCCTCCCCCTTTGGGAGTGGAGCTGCCTCCTTAGCTGCTTTGCTCCTGTCCCTCAGGGCGGCCTGAGGAGCATCTCCTGCAAGCCTGAGGTCGGGATGCAGAAACGACACTGGGATCCAGTCAGGGCACACGCCTAGCCCGCCCTCCGTGTTCTGTCTCCTTCTCCGGGGAGGACCGAGCAGGACTTGTGCTCTTTCATCCATTCGTTCCTTCATTCGCCAACCATTTGCCAAGAGCCTGCTGTGGGCCAGGCACAAAGTTAGGTGCAAAGGCTTCTTCCTTTCCCAATTACATAGGAATGCAGTTTTCCACTAAAATCAGTGGTTCCCAGGGGTGCTTGGCATGGACTTCCCCGTCTTTGAGTTGTGGCTTCTTTGGTGGTGACTGTCCCCAGGTCCTCATCTCACTGCATCACTCCAGGGACTGACTTCTCAGGTCACAGGATGTAGGCAGCAGTAGAGGAGACTCCAGATCACAGGGCCTTGCAGCTCTATTCTCGCGCGCTGTGTGGTGCCAGTTGCCGCCTTCCAAGTGCCCTGTATCAGCATGCCACTAGGATGCAGCTGGGACAGGGAGAAGGTGTCCTGGGGATGGAGACTGGAATGAAATCCAAGCCAGAGGAGGAGTGGGTTAGGACGGAGGGAGGGATGCCGTCGGTTCCTCAGGTGTCAGAGTGGGAGCAGCCTTCTTGGGCACTGAGCACGGCAGCCTCACGAGCCAGGCCAGCTCCCCTGTCCTCTCAGAGCTGATCAGCAGTGCAGGTGGAACGGGGACCGGGCGAGGGCCTTCTTGGCGGGGGGAAAGCTCACACGTTCACACACCAGCACTGAGAATGAACAAGCATTTGGGGAACAGAGTAATGCGCTGTCTGGAACCCTCTACTGTCCACCCTGTCTCCTCCACCATGGAACTAATCAGTTTTTAATTATAAACATTTAGTGTGATTATTTGATGGTATTTGATGGCGAGTGCCAAGAGAGCAGACTGTATCTGTGTTTGCTCATCCCTGCACGTAGCACATGGAATTTCTCAGCAGTTAATAAAGGTCAAGCTTCAGGACCCTCCCCTGCATGGTCCCTGTGAGGGCTGGGAGTTACAGAACATTCTAGCGTGGCAGGCTGCAATGAGGGAAGCATTTCTATTCAAGCCCGGCACATCATTGCCCAAAGAAACCTCAGAATAAAGGAGCTGAATGTCCAAGACACTAATAATATGTTGTGATTTCCCTTCTCATTCTAAATATTCATTTTTGTACTTAACTTTTTACTTGTAATTTTTCTTACAGAGGGTTCCCAAATAAGTGTCTGGCCCTGCAAAAGCTAGATCTGCCCTTGAGAGAGAATTCAATAACATTTTATTGAGTGAACAAAAGAATGAATGAATCAATCACAAGTAATTAGAATAAAATACTGGTGTAGGAAATAACAGTGTACATGCAAATATTCCCCTCCTATCCTCAGGGCTGCCTGGGCATTCAAGCTCAGCTGGAGGGGTCATCCACCCTGCAGGATGCTCTGCACTTTGGAATCTTTGGAACTTCAGTCCACGAGGTGCCCATGCATTGAAACCTGGCTCCTCCGCTTGCCCTGCCAGCCCTCTTGAAACACTGCTAATTGCATGAGGTGGCTTGGAAGAGAGAGTGGGGAGGATCTGAGTTGGCTGCTGATCCCCATGCCCTTCAGACCCTGCAGGAACAGTAACTGGCAAGTCTCATTTTTCCTGTCTCTGAAATGGATCAAGAACCCCACTTTTTCTTTTTTTTTTTAGATGTTGGGTGTAGGAGTTTATTTATTTATTTATTTTTGCTGTGTTGGGTCTTCGTTTCTGTGCGAGGGCTTTCTCTAGTTGTGGCAAGCGGTGGCCATTCTTCATCGCGGTGCGCAGGCCTCTCACTATCGCAGCCTCTCTAGTTGCGGAGCACAGGCTCCAGATGCGCAGGCTCAGTAGTTGTGGCTCACGGGCCCAGTTGCTCCGTGGCGTGTGGGATCCTCCCAGACCAGGGCTCGAACCCTTGTCCCCCACATTAGCAGGCAGATTCTCAACCACTGCGCCACCAGGGAAGCCCCCAAGAACCCCAGTTTTTATGGGGCTACTGTGAGGGTCAGAGTCTCTCTCTGAAATCCCCTGCAGCTAACGTGTTGCAAATGCCAAGTAACATTCCCTCCTCTCCCAGTTTCCCTTGGAACCTCTCAATTACCACCTGATTAGAGGGGAAGTTTGATCCCATGGAACAAAAGAACTGGCTCAGTGTGGGGTCACTGCCCAAACTGGGTTACCACTCTGAGAAAACAGCCTTGTCTCCAGACCAGAACTCACTTGCCCACGTTCCCGAGGTGGGTCAGTCCCTCCGCCCCACTCTCTGTCTCCTGCTTGAGATTAAATGATGGAGAAGGAGCTATGTTTCTCACCCAGGAAATTTGTAGTAATTAGTGAACACCGCAGGGTTGCAAAAGCCCCAGTTTCTTTGCTCGGCAAGTTACACCACAGAGGAATTCTGTTGGTGTTGTTCGAGGCTCATGGTGTCACTTCTGCAGTGCAAAGAACTTGGCCAGCCAGGGTCCTGAAGTGAGTGAAAAGAGAAGGCTGCAGGTCCAAGAGTTTTCTGGGCAGCAGAAGAGACCAAATGTGTTTTATGATATTCTACTGAGTAAAGGATGGATTTTCACTCTTGCAAAAGCATTTTAACATTGCTGGCTATTTAGGCTGTTTCCAAAGTTTCCTTTTTGTAAATAATGCCGCCACCAATATTCTTATATATAAATTTTGACTCTGACTACATCATTGGACTATATTTCTAGAAATGTCTTTCTGGTTCAAAAGATATGGACCAGGCTTCCCTGGTGGCACAGTGGTTGAGAGTCCGCCTGCCAATGCAGGGCACACGGGTTCGTGCCCCGGTCCGGGAAGATCTCACATGCCGTGGAGCGGCTGGGCCCGTGAGCCATGGCCACTGAGCCTGCGCGTCCGGAGCCTGTGCTCCGTAACGGGAGAGGCCAAAACAGTGAGAGGCCTGCGTACCACAAAAAAAAAAAAAAAAAAAAGATATGGACCTTTTGGTAAGTATGTTACTTCCACATTTTGGAGGCCCATCATTAAGAGAATACCCATTACAATGGTATGCTCACCAACAGTGTAAACCATTGTTTTCTGATCACCGACAGTTTGGTGGGTCCCAAATTCTTTTTTCCAAAATACCGTATCAGTGAAAGCTTTTAGAATCAGCTTATACTTTCTGTTTTATTATTCCTAATAACATATCCTCAGAAAGCTCACTCCTTTGATTTTCCTGACACCCTGCTCTTTTTTCCTGGAAACATAGCCCCATTTGAGCTAGAATCCTGTGCTCAGAGACCACCCCAACATGTTTGTCAGGAGCTAGTTTTTCTGAGAACAGCAATTCCAACCAGCCAACATTTACTGAGTACCCTCAGCCTGAGCAAGGCATCGCTACCCAGAGTTGAGTTGGGCCATGTCCAGGAGAGGCTGGGCATCCTGGGTCTCACAGGAGGCAGCTAGGTGCCCGTGATGGGGGCTAGGCAGACTGAGACAAGCAGGGTCTGGGAGATGCTTGGTTGAATAGATGATGACAGAAACCAGGAAATTCAAGATCAAAGGCAGGAATATGGGTGTGAATGAAGTCAGGAAGCTACTCCCCGGAACAATTAGGCTGTTGCAGAGAATGATGATAATAGTGCAATAGCTATGATTTATTGAGCGTTTACTGTTTGCCAGGCATTTAATATGTATTTTAGGTGCATTATTTTCTTTAATTCTTTCGGCAGCTCCAGGGGATATATACTACAGATGGCCCTGACTTAAGATGGTTCGGCTTATGATTTTTCAACTTTACGATGGTGCAAAAGTGATACACGTTCAGTAGAAACCATACTTTGAATTTCAGATTTTGATCTTTTTCTGGTGTTATGTGGTACGATCCTCTCTCCTGATGCTGCGCAGGGCATTGAGCCACATTTCCCAGGCAGCCTTGTGATCACGAGGGTAAACAGCCCATACACTTACCACCATTCTGGACCCAGATAACCATTCTGTTTTTCACTTTCAGTACTGTAGCCAGTAAATCACATGAGCTATTCAGCACTTTATTATCAAATCAGCTTTGCGTTAGATGATTTTGCCCAAGTGTAGGCTAATGTCAGTATTCTGAGCATGTTTAAGGTAGGCTGGGCTAAGCTATCATGTTTAGTATTTTAGTATTTTCAACTTACAATGGGCTTATTGGATGTAACCCCATCGTTTAAGTAGAGGAAGGTCTGTATTTATATCCCCATCTTACAGAAAATGAGGCCCAGAGAGGTGAGATCACTTTCCTGATGTCACCCAGTGAGTAAGGGGCCAAGGTGGGGTCTGAGCTTGTAGTGACACTCCAGCCCCTCCCAAAGCAGGGGCCCTGGCCAGTGGTTGAATGAAGCTGTAGTCAGTGGCAAGCACAGAGGCCACCATTAGGGTGTCCCTGTGACAAGTGTATAGGTCAGAGCCATCCCACAAAACTCTTCAGGGTGGACCCTCCGGGGTTTACAAGGATCAGGTCCTGCTAATTAATGTCTGCCACGTTAAGACATGGCACCCTGTGCTGGGCTGGGTGACAAACACGGGGCCTTTCACTCCAAGGAGTTTGCTATCCAATAGAGGTGAAGAGGAGGCCGACAGACTACCTCGGGTTCAAGGCACGATGCATAAGTACTCTTGGAGATTTGCAAAGAAAGAGCTAAGAGGGGCTTCACAGAGAGTCAGGGTGGTCCTGGAGGTGGTGGCATTTGAGACCTTGGAGAAGAATGGGGGAGATTTTGACGGGCAGGAAAGGTGTCAAGGACATGGCTGTCTATTCATCTGTGGCCGGGGAAGAGTGTGAGGAAAGCCAGCAGCCCTTAACTGCTCCGTGGAAAGCACCAAGGGGGCCTTTTCACCCAACTTCATCTGCAGCCTGGATCTGAACTGGTGACTAGTTAAGCTACCAGTCACGAAGCTGCTGGCACATAGCGTGGCCTGAAAGGCATTCCCAGTTGGAGCCCTTGTGAGCCCAGGGACACGGGCTTTACACAACCTCCCCTACCTGCAAGTCACCAGGCGGACTCTGCTCTCGCGCAATGCGTTCCTGGGAAAACGGTCCTTGCCGGATGGCCCTTTTATCAGGACTAAAACTTCAACTGTCAGGCGGGGTTTTTTGTTTTCTTTTCTTTTTAATGTTTTTACTTTTTTGGCTGTGTCGGGTCTTAGTTGCAGCACGAGGGATCTTCCTTGTGGTGCGCGGGCTCTTTGTTGCGGTGCGCGGGCTTCTCTCTAGTTGTGGCGCATGGGGTCCAGGGCCCATGGGCTCTGTAGTTTGCGGCACACGGGCTCTCTAGCTGAGGTGCGCAAGCTCAGTAGTTGTGGCGCGCTGGCTTAGTTGCACCGCAGCACGTGGGATCTTAGTTCCCCAGCAAGGTAGTGAACCCGCCTCCCCTGCATTGGAAGGCAGATATTTTACCGCTGGACCACCAGGGAAGTCCCAGGCTGGGTTTTTGAAGTTTATTCTTATTAAAAGCTAGGTGAGTCAGTCTGGGAGAGTGCTGTCCAGTAGAACTGTGGTGATGGAAATGTTCTATAATCTGCTTTGTTCAATGTGACAGCCACCAGCCCCCTGTAGCTATGGAGCTCCTGACATGTGACCAGTGTGACTGAGAAACTGAATTTTTTATTTCACTTAATTTGTACTTATTTAGATTTCAGTGTCTAGTGGCTACCATATTGAACAAATGGGGGATCTTGGTCAAAATGAAGAGGCTCACAAATTGGCAAACACAAAAACAGTGCCTGGGTCTTTTGTCATATTTACAGAGGACCCTGGTCATAGAGAATGGGAGACTCTTATGCAGTGTTTTGAAAGGGGACAAGCAAGCTAGTATTCCCCTTTCCAATGAATAGAGGTGCTGTTCTGGAAAAGTGGTAGTTATCAGATGCGGGGATGACCAGTCAGCTTGAGTGTGGAAAGTATAGAGCAGAAAAAAACTGACTACTTCTGAGACCCAAAACTACAAATTTCAAGATGTTTGCTTTTGATAATTTTTTGTTGTCACCACCCAAAGAATAACCGCGTTTTCCCTTTGATCACAGATCATCACGTTTCATCTTCAATTCCTTTATTTTAGGAGTGGAAATTCCTTAAGTGCCTACTATGGGCCATAGGACTTGCACATGTTATCTTTAATCGTCATATCAACACCCTGATGTGGGCATTAGTAAGGCCATTTGCATTTAAGGAAACTGGAGCTAAGAGAAGTCAAGTGACCCTATGAGTGGTAGAGTTCCAAATTACATCTTCTTTGTGTTCTGAGCCCATCTTTTAGAATATAAGTGACACCCTAGACACCCGGGGGTACAGAAAGGAGCTTGACGGGGACCCCACACATGGTGACAGATTTGTCAATCATTCAAGCTGGAAGGGCACTCAGATATCCTCTTGTACAAATACCTATTTTACAGCTGTTCACCTGTTGTTGTTTTTTTTTTTTAAGTTAAAAGTTTATTCTTTTTTTTTTAACATCTTTATTGGAGTATAATTGCTTTACAATGGTGTGTTAGTTTCTGCTTTATAACCAAGTAAATCAGTTATATATATACATATGTTCCCATATTTCTTCCCTCTTGTAGCTCCCTCCCTCCCACCCTCCCTATCCCACCCCTCTAGGTGGTCACAAAGCACTGAGCTGATCTCCCTGTGCTATGCGGCTGCTTCCCACTAGCTATTTTACGTTTGGTAGTGTATATATGTCCATGCCACTCTCTCACTTTGTCACAGCTTACCCTTCCCCCTCCCCATATCCTCAAGTCTATTCTCTAGTAGGTCTGTGTCTTTATTCCCGTCTTACCCCTAAGTTCTTCATGACATTTTTTCCCCTTAGATTCCATATATATGTATTAGCATATGGTATTTATTTTTCTCTTTCTGACTTACTTCACTCTGTATGACACACTCTAGGTCCAACCACCTCACTACAAATAACTCAATTTCGTTTCTTTTTATGGCTGAGTAATATTCCATTGTATATATGTGCCACATCTTCTTTGTCCATTCATCCAATGATGGACATTTAGGTTGCTTCCATCTCCTGGCTATTATAAATAGAGTTGCAATGAACATTTTGGTACATGACTCTTTTTGAATTATGGTTTTCTCAGGGTATATGCCCAGTAGTGGGATTGCTGGGTCATATGGTAGTTCTATGTGTAGTTTTTTAAGGAACCTCCATACCGTTCTCCATAGTAGCTGTACCAATTCACATTCCCACCAGCAGTGCAAGAGTGTTCCCTTTTCTCCACACCCTCTCTAGCATTTATTGTTTCTAGATTTTTTGATGATGGCCATTCTGACCGGTGTGAGATGATATCTCATTGTAGTTTTGATTTGCATATCTCTAATGATTAATGATGTTGAGCATTCTTTCATGTGTTTGTTGGCAATCTGTATATCTTCTTTGGAGAAATGTCTATTTAGGTCTTCTGCCCATTTTTGGATTGGGTTGTTTGTTTTTTTGTTATTGAGCTGCATGAGCTGCTTGTAAATTTTGGAGATTAATCCTTTGTCAGTTGCTTCATTTGCAAATATTTTCTCCCATTCTGAGGGTTGTCTTTTGGTCTTGTTTATGGTTTCCTTTGCTGTGCAAAAGCTTTGAAGTTTCATTAGGTCCCATTTGTTTATTTTTGTTTTTATTTCCATTTCTCTAGGAGGTGGGTCAAAAAGGATCTTGCTGTGATTTATGTCATAGAGTGTTCTGCCTATGTTTTCCTCTAAGAGTTTGATAGTTTCTGGCCTTACATTTAGGTCTTTAATCCATTTTGAGCTTATTTTTGTGTGTGCTGTTAGGGAGTGTTCTAATCTCTTATTTTAAAATGTACCTGTCCAGTTTTCCCAGCACCACTTATTGAAGAGGCTGTCCTTCCTCCACTGTACATTCCTGCCTCCTTTATCAAAGATAAGGTGACTATATGTGCGTGGGTTTATCTCTGGGCTTTCTATCCTGTTCCATTGATCTTTCTGCCAGTACCATACTGTCTTGATTACTGTAGCTTTGTAGTATAGTCTGAAGTCAGGGAGCCTGATTCCTCCAGCTCCGTTTTTCGTTCTCAAGATTGCTTTGGCTATTTGGGGTCTTTTGTGTTTCCATACAAATTGTGAAATTTTTTGTTCTAGTTCTGTGAAAAATGCCAGTGGTAGTTTGATAGGGATTGCACTGAATCTGTAGATTGCTTTGGGTAGTATAGTCATTTTCACAATGTTGATTCTTCCAATCCAAGAACATGGTATATCTCTCCATCTATTTGTATCATCTTTAATTTCTTTCATCAGTGTCTTATAATTTTCTGCATACAGGTCTCTTGTCTCCTTAGGTAGGTTTATTCCTAGATATTTTATTCTTTTTCTGGCAATGATAAATGGGAGTGTTTTCTTGATTTCATTTTCAGATTTCTCATCACTAGTGTATAGGAATGCCAGAGATTTCTGTGCATTAATTTTGTATCCTGCTACTTTACCAAATTCATTGATTAGCTCTAGTAGTTTTCTGGTAGCATCTTTAGGATTCTCTATGTATAGTGTCATGTCATCTGCAGACAGTGACAGCTTTACTTCTTCTTTTCAGATTTGGATTCATTTTATTTCCTTTTCTTCTCTGATTACTGTGGCTAAAACTTCCAAAACTATGTTGAATAAGAGTGGTGAGAGTGGGCAACCTTGTCTTTTTCCTGATCTTAGTGGAAATGGTTTCAGTTTTTCACCATTGTTCTAATGTTGGCTGTGGGTTTGTCATATATGGCCTTTATTATGTTGAGGAAAGTTCCCTCTATGTCTACTTTCTGCAGGAGTTTTATCATAAATGGGTGTTGAATTTTGTCGAAAGCTTTCTCAGAATCTATTGAGGTGATCATATGGTTTTTCTCCTTCAGTTTGTTAATATGGTGTATCACGTTGATTGATTTGCGTATATTGAAGAATCCTTGCATTCCTGGAATAAACCCCACTTGATCATGGTGTATGATCCTTTTAATGTGCTGTTGGATTCTGTTTGCTAGTATTTTGTTGAGGATTTTTGCATCTATATTCATCAGTGATATTGGCCTGTAGTTTTCTTTCTTTGTGACATCCTTGTCTGGTTTTGGTATCAGGGTGATGGTGGCCTCGTAGAATGAGTTTGGGAGTGTTCCTACCTCTGCTATATTTTGGAATAGTTTGAGAAGGATGGGTGTTAGCTCTTTTCTAATTGTTTGATAGAATTTGCCTGTGAAGCCATCTGGTCCTGGGCTTTTGTTTGTTGGAAGATTTTTAATCACAGTTTCAATTTCAGTGCTTGTGATTGGTCTGTTCATATTTTCTATTTCTTCCTCATTCAGTCTTGGCAGGTTGTGCATTTCTAAGAATTTGTCCATTTCTTCCAGGTTGTCCATTTTATTGGCATAGAGTTGCCTGTAGTAATCTCTCATGATCTTTTGTATTTCTGCAGTGTCAGTTGTTACTTCTCCTTTTTCATTCTATTGATTTGAGTCTTCTCCCTTTTTTTCTTGATGAGTCTGGCTAATGGTTGATCAATTTTGTTTATCTTCTCAAAGAACCATCTTTTATTTTTATTGTTCTTTGCTATCGTTTCCTTCATTTCTTTTTCATTTGTTTCTGATCTGATCTTTATGATTTCTGTCCTTCTGCTAACTTTGGGTTTTTTTGTTCTTCTTTCTCTAATTGCTTTACATGTAAGATTAGGTTGTTTATTCAAGATGTTTCCTGTTTCGTAAGGTAGGATTGTATTGCTATAAAATTCCCTCTTAGAACTGCTTTTGCTGCATCCCATAGGATTTGGGTCATCGTGTCTCCGTTGTCATTTGTTTCTAGGTGTTTTTTGATTTCCTCTTTGATTTCTTCAGTGATCACTTCGTTATTAAGTAGTGTATTGTTTAGCCTCCATGTGTTTGTATTTTTTACAGATCTTTTCCTATAATTGATATCTAGTCTCATGGCGTTGTGGTCGGAAAAGATACTTGATACAATTTCAATTTTCTTAAATTTACCAAGGCTTGATTTGTGACCCAAGATATGATCTATCCTGGAGAATGTTCCATGAGCACTTGAGAAAAATGTGTATTCTGTTGTTTTTGGATGGAGTGTCCTATAAATATCAATTAAGTCCATCTTGTTTAATGTATCATTTAAAGCTTGTGTTTCCTTATTTATTTTCATTTTGGATGATCTGTCCATTGGTGAAAGTGGGGTGTTGAAGTCCCCTACTATGAATGTGTTACTGTCGATTTCCCCTTTTATGGCTGCTAGTTTTTGCCTTATGTATTGAGGTGCTCCTATGTTGGGTGCATAAATATTTACAATTGTTATATCTTCTTCTTGGATCGATCCCTTGATCATTATGTAGTGTCCTTCTTTGTCTCTTCTGATAGTCCTTATTTTAAAGTCTATTTTGTCTGATATGAGAATTGCTACTCCAGCTTTGATTTCCATTTGCATGGAATATCTTTTTCCATCCCCTCACTTTCAGTCTGTATGTGTCCCTAGGTGTGAAGTGGGTCTCTTGTAGACAGCATATGTACTTGTCTTGTTTTTGTATCCATTCAGCAGTCTGTGTCTTTTGGTGGGAGCATTTAATCCATTTACATTTAAGGTAATTATTGATATGTATATTCCTATTCCCATTTTCTTAATTGTTTTGGGTTTGTTATTGTAGGTCTTTTCCTTCTCTTGTGTTTCCTGCCTAGAGAAGTTCCTTTAGCATTTGTTGTAAAGCTGGTTTGGTGGTGCTGAACTCTCTCAGCTTTTGCTTGTCTGTAAAGGTTTTAATTTCTCCATCAAATCTGAATGAGATCCTTGCTCTTGGTTGTAGGTTTTTCTCCTTCATCACTTTAAATATGTCATGCCACTCCTTTCTGGTTTGCAGAGTTTCTGCTGAAAGATCAGCTGTTAACCTGATGGGGATTCCCTTGTGTGTTATTTGGTGTGTTATTTGTTGTTTTTCCCTTGCTGCTTTTAATATGCTTTCTTTGTATTTAGTTTTTGACAGTTTGATTAATATGTGTCTTGGCGTATTTCTCCTTGAATTTATCCTGTATGGGACTCTCTGTGCTTCCTGGACTTGATTAACGATTTCCTTTCCCATATTAGGGAAGTTTTCAACTATAATCTCTTCAAATATTTTCTCAGTCCCTTTCTTTTTCTCTTCTTCTTCTGGAACCCCTATAATTCGAATGTTGGTGCGTTTAATGTTGTCCCAGAGGTCTCTGAGACTGTCCTCAGTTCTTTTCATTCTTTTTTCTTTATTCTGCTCTGCAGTAGTTATTTCCACTATTTTATCTTCCAGGTCACTTATCCGTTCTTCTGCCTCATTTATTCTGCTATTGATCCCATCTAGAGTATTTTTCATTTCATTTATTGTGTTGTTCATCATTGTCTGTTTCATCTTTATTTCTTCTAGGTCCTTGTTAACTGCTTCTTGCATTTTGTCCATTCTATTTCCAGGTTTCCTCTTTAGTTCTTCTAGTTCCTTGTTAAATGTTTCTTGCATTTTCTATATTCTATTTCCAAGATTTTGGATCACCTTTACTATCATTATTCTGAATTCTTTTTCAGGTAGACTGCCTATTTCCTCTTCATTTGTTAGGTCTGGTTTGTTTTTATCTTGCTCCTTCATCTGCTGTGTGTTTTTCTGTCTTCTCATTTTGCTTATCTTACTGTGTTTGGGGTCTCCTTTTTGCAGGCTGCAGGTTCATAGTTCCCGTTGTTTTTGGTGTCTGTCCCCAGTGGCTAAAGTTGGTTCAGTGGGTTGTGTAGGCTTCCTGGTGGAGGGGACTAGTGCCTGTGTTCTGGTGGATGAGGCTGGATCTTGTCTTTCTGGTAGGCAGGTCCACATCTGGTGGTGTGTTTTGGGGTGTCTCTGGCCTTATAATGATTTTATGCAGCCTTTCTCCTAATGGGTGGGGTTGTGTTCCTGTATTGGTAGTTGTTTGGCATAGGGTGTCCAGCACTGTAGCTTGCTGGTCGTTGAGTGAAGCTGGGTGTTGGTGTTGAGATGGAGATTTCTTGGAGATTTTCGCCGTTTGATATTACATGGAGCTGGGAGGTCTCTTGTGGACCAGTGTCCCAAAGTTGGCTCTCCCACGTCAGAGGCACAGCACTGACTCCTGGCTGCAGCACCAAGAGCCTTTCATCCACACGGCTCAGAATAAAAGGGAGGAAAAGAAGATAGAAAGAAAAAAAGAAGAAAGAAAGAAAGAAAGAAAGAAAGAAAGAGAAAGAGAGAGAGGGAGGGAGGGATGGAGGAAGGAAGAAAGAAAGAAGGAAAGAAAGAAGATAAAATAAAACAAAATAAGATAAAATAAAGTTATTAAAATAAAAAATAATTATTAAGAAAATAAAGGGCTTCCCTCGTGGCGCAGTGGTTGAGAGTCCGCCTGCCGATGCAGGGGACACGGGTTCGTGCCC
>NW_006797362.1:744744-797690 GCF_000442215.2 Lipotes vexillifer
AAAAAAAAAATTTAAGTCAAAACAAAACAAACAAAAACGGACAGACAGAACCCTAGGACAGATGTTGAAAGCAAAGCTATACAGACAAAATCTCACAGAGAGGCATACACATACACACTCACAAAAAGAGTAAAAGGGAGAAATATATATATATCGTTCCCAATAGTCCACCGCCTCAGTTTGGGATGATTTGTTGTCTATTCATCTATTCCACAGATGCAGGTACATCAAGTTGATTGTGGAGCTTTAATCCGCTGCTTCTGAGGCTGCTGGGAGAGGTTTCCCTTTCTCTTCTTTGTTCGCATAGCTCCCGGGGCTCAGCTTTGGATTTGGTCCCGCCTCTGTGTGTAGGTCGCCGGAGGGCTTCTGTTCTTCGCCCAGACAGGACGGGGTTAAAGGAGCCGCTGCTTCGGGGGCTCTGGCGCACTCAGGCCGGGGGGAGGGAGGGGCACGGAGTGCGGAGCGGGCCTGCGGCGGCAGAGGCGGCGTGACGGCGTGACGTTGCACCAGCCCGAGGCGCGCCGCGCGTTCTCCCGCGGGAGTTGTCCCTGGATTACGGGACCCTGGCAGTGGCGGCCTGCCCAGGCTCCCCGGAAGGGGGTTGTGGATGGTGACCTGTGCTCGCACACAGGCTTCTTGGTGGCGGCAGCAGCAGCCTTAGCGTCTCATGCCCGTCTCTGGGGTCCGCGCTGATAGCCGCGGCTCGCGCGCGTCTCTGGAGCTCCTTTAAGCGGCGCTCTTAATCCCCTCTCCTCGCGCACCAGGAAACAAAGAAGCAAGAAAAAGTGTCTCGCCTCTTCGGCACTTCCAGACTTTTCCCCAGACTCCCTGCCGGCTAACCGTGGTCCCCTAACCCCTTCAGGCTGTGTTCACCGCCAGTCCTGTTCGCCTGTTTGAGACTCTGAAACCAGTGTTAACGACTTGCCAGGCACTGACTAGCACCTCTGACTAGCGAGTTAGCACCAGAGGGGAGGAGTGGAGTGTGGGAGTTAATTGTAATAATTACTGTTGAATCTATCATTTGATTGAGTTCCAGAGTGGAGTCACAATCAACTGTGCAAGCAAAGTCATTCCAAAATCCTCATGACTTGACTTACATTTTTCTAACCCAATGACAAGGACTGTAGTCCCCAGCTCCTGTGCTCTCTCTTCAGAGACCTTGGGAAAACTCCTAACTACCTTCCTAATTCTATTCTCTTTCCCCTTCCTTCTATCAGACTTTTATGAGGTATATTGACACACTTTCCCAAGTTTCCTTGCTTCTCCCATCTAATTCACCCCTCTTTGCCCATTATAGAATAATTTTCTTTGCCCAAGAAAATCATTTTGTCTGCGCCGGTTCTTTGGAGGGCTGGAGCCAGGAGCAGGGCAGGAAGTGAAAATTCACTGACAGAACTAGAGTCCACTGGAGTGCACAGGGATTTTGTGTACAGCCTGGGAACATTCACATCCCATCGCATTACAAAATGCAAACTTGACATGTGACAGGGAAATCTGCCCAAAGTCAGCTGCTGCATGCTGTGGCAGGCAGTTGGCAGCCAATCCAATATCCATTCCTTCACCCCTTTTCCTTGCAAATGCAGCCCTGATTTGATTTAACAAGGACACCAGATTCAGATGATGAAACGTGATTAGTCTAAACCAGTCTTGATCTCCTACTCCCTTTCACAGGCTAATTGATTTACCAATCTCGCTTGCAATTGGTGGTAGCTGCCGGATCTGGTTTGGCCAAGGACGCTATGGTAGGCAGAATAACGACCTCAGAAAGATGCCCTCATCCTAATCCTTGGAAACTGAGACTATGTTACACAGTAAAGGGGACTTAAGGTTGCAGAGGGAATTAAGTTTGCTAATCAGCTGACCTTTACATAGGGAGAATATCCTGGATTATCCGAGTGGGCCCAATATAACCACAAGTGTCCTTTAACGTGGAAGGAGGAAGCAGAAGAGTCAGTGTCAGTGTGATGCAGCATGAGAAAGGCTCAGCCAGGCACTGCTGGATTTGGAGATGGAAGGGGGCCATGAGCCAAGGAATGTGGGCAGCTTTTAGAAGCTGGAAAAGTCAAGCTTCTCCCCTGGAGCCTGCAGAAGGAATGCAGTCCTGCTGACACCTTGATTTTAGCCCAATGAAACCCATTTCAAACTTCTGGTCTCCAGAACTAGAAGATAAATAAATATATGTTGTTCTAAGCCACTAAATTTGTGGTAATTTATTACAGCAGTGTTACAGCAGTTACAAACACATAAGAGAAAGTCTACCGGGGGGTTGCTGCAAAAACTTTTGCTTCTCTGATTAAAAAACCAAAAAACATGGCTGGTTCCACCCTTTACTCTTTCTGCCTTGAAAATAGATGTGATAGCAAGGGCTGTGGCAGCCCTCTTGTGACTATTAGGTCACAGCAAGAGAATGAAAAGCCACGTGTCAAGGATAGCTGAGAGATAAGAAAAAACAAACCTGGGCTGTTGATTACATTGTTGAATTACCAAAATAATCCAAGAACTGTGAACTTCCACACTCCTTGTTATGTGAGAATGATATATCATTTAAGCCCTGTTAGTTGGGTCTTCTGTTTCTTACACAGTCCATCAAAATTTTTATTGTAGCAGAAAATGGGCATGAATCAAAAAGAAAAAAGGAAGTACCATTTCCTGAGCACCTACTGTCAAGCATTATAGAAAGCACTTATTTGATCTCATGTGACTTAAGTGGAGGGAAGACAAGGGGGTGGGGGATATGGAGCCCATTCCCAGCCCCAAGGCTTTAGGAAAAGCTAATCAGGCCCCAGATCTCAGCCCTTCCTTGGACAGCCTGATCCCTATCTTTGGAGTTTGGAGAGGAAGTGAGGGCTTCCTGCAACTCTCACACCTGAGGAAGCAGCCAGACTTCCCCGGGCAGGTGCTGAAACGTGGACTCCTGCCACCTGACCTCAGCTTGAGCTGTAGACTGATTTCTGAGGGGCTCCCTGAACCCCCTGAAAATTTAGAGGAGTGGAGCTAGCATGTCTCCCTGACCTTCTCCAAAGCCTGGGGAGCAGGGAGGGAGGGTCTTGTTCCCTCCAGGCTGGGCAGAACTGCGGTTCAGGACAGGGTTATGATGATGGTGACATAGGGCTGCAGCTCCTAAGGCTGCTTCATCAGATGTTGAGGGGAGCCCGTTCACACCTGTGTCGCTTCCTGGAGGGGGCAGGCAGCTGCCCGCAGTGAGACTGCCCCAGCATTAATGCCGGCCAGCAGCGCCCTTGATGATAACAAAGCAGTCACTCTCCCCGGAGCCCCTGGCAGCTGTGGGTCACAGCAAAGTAAGTAAATAGAGCCCCAGTGCCCCCTCCTGCCAGGCGGGGTGGGAGCGGGACAGAGATCAGACAACAAACCCAACATCCATTTATTTAATACTGTGCTGCTGTGATTTATAAGAAATGTATATTTGTTGTTTGTCCCCATTTCTGGCACAAAGCTCCTAAAACCCTTGGAATTTCCTGTGAAGAGAGAGATATGGGGTGACTTTGAACCCACACCCGTGGATAATGGTTGCCAGAACTAATCACGTTCAGTCCTATCCCCCTGACCTCGGGGGAAGGGAGAGGGGCTGGAGGCTGAATCAGTTGACCTTGGCCAATGATTTCATCAATCATGCCTATGTAATGAAGCCTCCAAAGAAACCCAAAGGATGGGGTTTGGGGAGCTCCCCACTTAGTGAACACATGGAGATGCAGGGAGTCCAGCTTGGAGGACATGGAAGTTCTGTACCCGCCCCCATACCCTGCCCTATGCATCGCTTCCATCTGACTGTTCCTGAGTTGTATCCTTTTATAACAAACAGGTTATATAGTGAGTAAAATCTTCTCTGAGTTCTGTGAGCTGCTCTAGCAAATTAATTGAACCCAAAGAGGGGGTCATTGAAACCTGCAATCTATAGCCAGTCAGTCAGAAACACGGGTGACAACCTGGACGTGTGAAGTGGCGTCTGAAGTGTGTGTGTGGTGAGGTGGGGGGGGACAGTCTTATAGAACCGAGCCCTTAACCTGTGGAATCTGACGCTATCGCTGGGTAGACGGTGTCAGAATTGAATTCGACCGTAGGATGCCCAGCTGGTGTGAGAGACTTGCTTGGATGTGTCGGGACACCCCCCTCCCCCCACCAACACACACATTGAAAATTGGTGGCTAGAATCTTTAGTTGGTGATTAGAAGTGGGATCAGAGTCAGACCACTTTAAATGCTCTTGTTGAGGGCCTGCTGTGTGCCAAGTATTGAATTACAAAGAAGGATGAAAAAAGTCCTGGCCTTGAGAACTACACAGCCTTGTGGAGAAATCGTGGATGAGAACAACTCCAGCTGGGCAGAAGGTGCACAGCGCCATGAGGGAGGCACAAAGATCATAAGATGACTTCAACTGAGAGGCCCTGGAGGGCTTCCTGGAGGAGGTGCTATGAAGAGGAGGCCACAGGAAAGCCACTCCAGGTGGAAAGGATTGGCATAAGGAGAGGAAACATGAAGTGTGGGAACAGAAGTGCAGCCTGACTGAGGCACAAGGCCCAGGTAGGGTGGTAGCTGATTGTTAGGCTGAGGAGATGGCTTGGAGCCGGATGAGTGTCTGGAACACTGTGTGACAAGCCATGGAGGGCCGTTAATAGGGAAATAACCTGAGTGTGTTTGGGGGAATTGAACCTGGCTGAAGGAATTGAAGAGGGAGAGAGATCTGAGAGCCATTCCACGAGATAGGAACCCCTAGCAATATTCCAGGCAGGTAAGGAGAGTGCAAACAACAGTAGGGCAAAGGGCAGGGCGGAAGATGAGGGCCGATGCCAGCCCTAAGGTGCCCACCCTGCCCATCAGATTCTCTGGTCCCAAGTACAACCGAAAGAGCTCATTTTGCTGCACAGAAAAGCATACCTTTGTTCATCACCAAGCAGCACTTTCTTTGATAAAGCAAACCGAAGTTTAAAGTTCTTGAAAGTTAAAGCTAAAACTACATAAAATATAAGCGAAAGAATTCTGTCATTTAAAAAATAGATAATTTTGCTTTAAACAAACCTAGAATGATCTTCACTAGGATTGAGCATTGAATGCGGGGGCAGGGGAGACATAGGGTCGTGTCCCCCCACCCCTCTCTGCTTCAAGCCCGGGGGTTCCTGAGCTCTCTCTTCAGAGAGAGACACCCCACACCAAGCTGGGGAGGTGTCCTTACCCCTGCCCACGTGGGCATGGGCTCAGCTCTGACACAACCCCCCTCACAGGGCCATTGGTGGAAACACATCCTCTGATGAGGGGGCAGTGCTCTAGGGACCCTGGGCAGCACTGGGTTGGTGTCATCACCTCAGACACCTCCAGCAGGTGCTATGGTGCATTCACACAGCCTTTGTGCCCTTGGAGGGTGAAGCTGAGCTTTTGCAGGCATCTCTTGTTGAGCTAAATGTCCCAGGGTTACCCAGTCCAAGCTCAGGCTGCTTGCCACACAACAGGCCAATAAATCGAGAGAGGAGCTGTTGGGTCCTCAGAATAGCAACTTATTTGGAAAGCCAGCAGACTGAAAAGCTGGTGGACTAGTGTCCCAAAGAACCATTTTCCCCAAGTTAGAATTCAGGCTTCTTTTATACTAAAAGGGGAAAGGGGAAAGTCCTGGTTCTGGCCAGACTCGGAGGGGATGTGTTAATTTCTTACTTCCTGCAGCCATTCACAGGTGAGCCTGGTCAGGATGTTTCCCTGTGAGCTAAACAAAGGTATTTTAACTTAATGCTCATTACCTGGGAGGCAGGGTTCCCAGAGATGAGCCATTATGTATAATTTAAGCTTATAGGCAACATCCCTTTAGTGATTAACTTGTACTAGAGTACAAAGTTTCTTCCCTATTACACTCCCATTTAAAATGTACAACAAAATGGCTTTTAGTATACTCACAAATTTGCACAATCACTACCTCAATCAGCTTTAGAACATTTCATCACCCAGACTGAAACTCTGTACCCACTCTGTACCCATTCCTCCCTCCCTCCAACTATAGGCAACCGATCTACTTTCTGTCTCCGTAGATCTATTCTGAACATTTCATATAAATGAAATGGCACAACATCTGGACTTTTGTGACTGGCTTCTTTCAGGTAACAATGTTCTCAAGGTGCATCCACATTGTAGCACGTGTTGGTACCCCAGGCCCCTCTATGCCTAATGATATTCCACTGTGTGGACTCATCACATCTTCTTTATCCACTCACCTGTTGATGGACACTTGGGTTGCTTCCACTTTTCAGCAATTGCTGAAATTGCAACCACTTTTCAGTGCTGCTGTGAACATTTGTGTACAAGTTTTTTAAGCAAAGATGTAAAGGAGATGAAGGAATTAACCACACACAACTGCGTAAAGGCCCTAAGTCGGGAGCCTGCGTGGCGTGTGTGAGGAAAAGCGAGGAGGCCTCCGTGAGGAAGAGAAGGAGGGAGATGAGGGCTGAGAGAAATGGGTGGTGAGTCATGCGAGGCATTGGGAGCCATTGTAAGGGTTTGAGTAACGTCAGGACCATTGGATGGTGTTGAGCAGGGAAACACATGAGCTGACGTCTGACCCTCTGTTTTAGGTCAGCGTGTGTTCTCTGAGGTCATGGGGAGGATGAGAAGATGCGGGATAGGGCTTCCCTGGTGGCGCAGTGGTTGAGAGTCCTCCTGCCTATGCAGGGGACACGGGTTCGTGCCCCGGTCCGGGAAGATCCCACATGCCGCGGAGCGGCTGGGCCCGTGAGCCATGGCCGCTGAGCCTGCGCGTCCGGAGCCTGTGCTCCGCAACGGGGGAGGCTGTGGCAGTGAGGAGGAAAGTGTGGAAAGCCCCTAAGGAGCCAGGAACACCCAGTGAGCAGAGGGGACAGGCCACGACGCCGCAGGCCCAGGAGGTGCAGCCTGGTTGATGCTGGGAGGAGCTCAAGGCAAGACTGGGCAGGACTGAGTGGGCCAGGCTTCCACACTCCTGTCGTCCCCCGATGAACGCTGATGCATCTTTATCCAGAGAGCTCCTCTGAGAAGCACATCCTCTGACATCCTGAGGAGGGCAGGTGACGGGAGGTGGGCAGCTACTGTCACTTGATCAGGAGTCCCACACCCTGTGACATCTGCTCTCCCTCCCCCAGCTGCCACCCCCATCCTCAGCTCTCAGTAACTTGGCTTTCACCCCAGGGACTCTACGCAAGTTCTTTTGATTACCAGAGCTCTTTGAAACGGCCCAAACGCTTCCTCTTTCAGTCCACCCTGTCTTACCCTGTAGAGCTTTTCTCCCAAAGGATGCAAGTACTCAGGCACCAACAGCATCGACCTCTACCAGGAGCAGGTTGGAAATGCAGAATTCCAGGCCCAGCCCCACGGAAGCAATCTGCCCCTTAGCAAGATGCCTGGGTTTGAGAAGGACAGTTTTATCTGCCCATGTTGAGGGGGACAGCTCTTTCCTCCACTTTGCCAAATTAAGGAGTGAGGGCTGCTGTCCTTTTACAGGACTTCGTCGCCCAGGGCTCAGTGACTGTCGAGCAATGGGCACAGCTAAAGTCAAAACCCTGGGTTTTCCCTCTCTGGTCAGCTTTTGCATCCCCAAGCTGCAGAGAGCAGAGCCTGGGTCTCTCTGTGCCTAAGTGACTCGGCAGAATAAGTGCTGCCGTCCAAGGGACGGAAATTGAAGCCTAGAGTGCCCAGTGCTGGTGCTGTTGCGGGATACTCAGCGGACACTGAATCAGGGCACTGTGCCTTTAAGAAAGATGAAAGCACATTCTCGGGGGTGGAGCCTGGCCCAATCCTCCAGGTCCTGGGAAGTTGTTAGGGCCTGCCTTTGTTGAGGCCAGGCCTCGGCGGTTCTGGTTTGCAGTTCTGGCAGCCCCGGCCCTGCGTCCCTACTTCCCTGCTGCCACACGACTGAGCTTTGGCACCGGTGAGCATCCCTCCCACCCACCCACCCACGAGCTCTGTGTGCCGCCGTCTTTCCAAGCCTCGTGTTGACAGCTGTCATTTTCAAACCCGTCTTCAGGCCTTTCTTCTTCCTTTCAAGTTCAGGCTCTTCCGTGGTTAAAATCATCTTCTCTACATTTTCCCTTTCCTACCTGTCAGCCTGTGCTGGGGGGGTGGGGGGGCAGCCAAAAGGAAGGAAGGAGGCGGATTTTCTAGGCTGAACTTCAGAGGGTGAAGGTGAGGCCACCCAGTCTGCTGGCTGAGCAGGTGTTCTGAATCGTGTGCGTGTGTGTGTGTGTGTGTGTGTGTGTCAATGACTCTGGAGAGAGGCTCCAGGTGTCCCATGCCTCCAACTGTTACCTGGTATTCCAGGTACACACAGTAGGTACTCAACAATAATGGGCAAAGATTAAGAAATGCAGAGTAATGGCAGGAGAACTGGTCTGGGAAATTAAGACACTTGGATTCTATCTCCAATTCCACCTGTAGCTTTTTCAAAGCTCCTTAACCTCCCCAGGCATGCACTTTCTATAAAAGAGGCCAATAATTCCATCCTCACCTCCTCTGGCTACTGTGAGACCAATTAGATGACGGAGGAGATATTTTCTTCCAAGGACCAGAGAACAGAACCAGGTGGGTGGAAGTCACAAGGGGGCAGATTTTAGGTCAAAATCAAGAAGAAATTTCCATTAACCAAAGTCCCTTCTATAGGCCACCTAATCAAGCAGAGAGCCTTCTGTTCTGGGAACCACTCAGGACAGACAGGTGGATCAGCTGACTGAAGTCCTGCATGAGGGGGGCTGAACCCTAGGCTGTAAGGTCCCTTTGAAATGCTAGCGGCTACATTTTGGTGGATATCAAAGGGCTTTGGGAAGAATCTACGTGAGGCTGTAAGTACATTGGCCGTTCTGCGCATTTCCCAGAAGCCAGGCCAGGTTCAGGGACGGGAGATGGGCCCTAAAAGCCAGGGGAGAGCCAACTGACCACCTGGGCTCTGGCGTCACAGAGTGGCTTTGCCATTGCGGGCAGCACCTGGAGTCCAGAGCTTCTGCGTCTGGCAAGTGCACCGACAGAGAGCACAGGCACTTTCTGCCCAGGTCCCCGCAGTGGGCTGACTCTAGTGGGAACGGGCTCTCAGGACCCCTAGAGCCCAGGCTCCTCTGGCTGGGCCGCATGCTCCCAAGGGAGGAGGCCGATGGTGAGACTGGCCCCTCAAGGAGATGCGAGCGCTCAGACAGGGAGGCCAGGTGTCCTCCACCGTGAAATCAGACCCTGCAAATCTGGTACAAGCGGGGCCTCCCCGGGAGACAAGCCCACCCTTCTTTCCTGGTGGTTCTTAGCTACAAACTCTGATCAAAGGAAAAGTTATCTTTCACATCTTTCAAAGCCTACCCCTCAGCTCCAAGACTGAGAATCAGACCCTCTCCTTCCACTCCCTAAAGGTCCTTTTGGGAGGATTCTCTCCCATTCCACAGGAATTGACTCAAGGTGGCTGGACAGACAGCTCCTGCCATCAGCGCCCCTGCAGGAGCCTGGTCCTCTCCTCCCCAGCGTACGCTTCTCCCCACCGAACGCTTCTCCCCAGCGTACGCTTCTCCCCACCGAACGCTTCTCCCCACCGAACGCTTCTCCCCACCGAACGCTTCTCCCCACCGAACGCTTCTCCCCACCGAACGCTTCTCCCCACCGAACGCTTCTCCCCACCGAACGCTTCTCCCCAGCGAACCCACCCACCCACGAGCTCTGTGTGCCGCCGTCTTTCCAAGCCTCGTGTTGACAGCTGTCATTTTCAAACCCGTCTTCAGGCCTTTCTTCTTCCTTTCAAGTTCAGGCTCTTCCGTGGTTAAAATCATCTTCTCTACATTTTCCCTTTCCTACCTGTCAGCCTGTGCTGGGGGGGTGGGGGGGCAGCCAAAAGGAAGGAAGGAGGCGGATTTTCTAGGCTGAACTTCAGAGGGTGAAGGTGAGGCCACCCAGTCTGCTGGCTGAGCAGGTGTTCTGAATCGTGTGCGTGTGTGTGTGTGTGTGTGTGTGTGTCAATGACTCTGGAGAGAGGCTCCAGGTGTCCCATGCCTCCAACTGTTACCTGGTATTCCAGGTACACACAGTAGGTACTCAACAATAATGGGCAAAGATTAAGAAATGCAGAGTAATGGCAGGAGAACTGGTCTGGGAAATTAAGACACTTGGATTCTATCTCCAATTCCACCTGTAGCTTTTTCAAAGCTCCTTAACCTCCCCAGGCATGCACTTTCTATAAAAGAGGCCAATAATTCCATCCTCACCTCCTCTGGCTACTGTGAGACCAATTAGATGACGGAGGAGATATTTTCTTCCAAGGACCAGAGAACAGAACCAGGTGGGTGGAAGTCACAAGGGGGCAGATTTTAGGTCAAAATCAAGAAGAAATTTCCATTAACCAAAGTCCCTTCTATAGGCCACCTAATCAAGCAGAGAGCCTTCTGTTCTGGGAACCACTCAGGACAGACAGGTGGATCAGCTGACTGAAGTCCTGCATGAGGGGGGCTGAACCCTAGGCTGTAAGGTCCCTTTGAAATGCTAGCGGCTACATTTTGGTGGATATCAAAGGGCTTTGGGAAGAATCTACGTGAGGCTGTAAGTACATTGGCCGTTCTGCGCATTTCCCAGAAGCCAGGCCAGGTTCAGGGACGGGAGATGGGCCCTAAAAGCCAGGGGAGAGCCAACTGACCACCTGGGCTCTGGCGTCACAGAGTGGCTTTGCCATTGCGGGCAGCACCTGGAGTCCAGAGCTTCTGCGTCTGGCAAGTGCACCGACAGAGAGCACAGGCACTTTCTGCCCAGGTCCCCGCAGTGGGCTGACTCTAGTGGGAACGGGCTCTCAGGACCCCTAGAGCCCAGGCTCCTCTGGCTGGGCCGCATGCTCCCAAGGGAGGAGGCCGATGGTGAGACTGGCCCCTCAAGGAGATGCGAGCGCTCAGACAGGGAGGCCAGGTGTCCTCCACCGTGAAATCAGACCCTGCAAATCTGGTACAAGCGGGGCCTCCCCGGGAGACAAGCCCACCCTTCTTTCCTGGTGGTTCTTAGCTACAAACTCTGATCAAAGGAAAAGTTATCTTTCACATCTTTCAAAGCCTACCCCTCAGCTCCAAGACTGAGAATCAGACCCTCTCCTTCCACTCCCTAAAGGTCCTTTTGGGAGGATTCTCTCCCATTCCACAGGAATTGACTCAAGGTGGCTGGACAGACAGCTCCTGCCATCAGCGCCCCTGCAGGAGCCTGGTCCTCTCCTCCCCAGCGTACGCTTCTCCCCACCGAACGCTTCTCCCCAGCGTACGCTTCTCCCCACCGAACGCTTCTCCCCACCGAACGCTTCTCCCCACCGAACGCTTCTCCCCAGCGAACGCTTCTCCCCACCGAACGCTTCTCCCCAGCGTACGCTTCTCCCCAGCGTACGCTTCTCCCCACCGAACGCTTCTCCCCAGCGTACGCTTCTCCCCACCGAACGCTTCTCCCCAGCGTACGCTTCTCCCCACCGAACGCTTCTCCCCAGCGTACGCTTCTCCCCACCGAACGCTTCTCCCCAGCGTACGCTTCTCCCCAGCGTACGCTTCTCCCCAGCGTACGCTTCTCCCCAGCGTACGCTTCTCCCCACCGAACGCTTCTCCCCAGCGTACGCTTCTCCCCACCGAACGCTTCTCCCCAGCATACGCTTCTCCCCACCGAACGCTTCTCCCCAGCGTACGCTTCTCCCCACCGAACGCTTCTCCCCAGCGTACGCTTCTCCCCACCGAACGCTTCTCCCCAGCGTACGCTTCTCCCCACCGTATGCACCCTCCGGTCTCTGCTGCCCACCCTCCATGCAAGGGAGATTTTCTTCTGTAACTTGGGGAGGATAAAATATTTTTGGTAGGGGAAAAGCCAGAGGAGATAAAGGGGTTATTTGACATCCCTCCTTTTGGCTGGTTCTGTGTGAGCTGGTGTATCGCCCAATTTGGCAGTGGGTGTTAGGTAGGGAGGACAAAGTTGGAGCTGAAGGAGACCATTGAGGAAACCTTGAACACAAATACAGCTGCTCTGGGGCTCAAGAGAAGATGTGCAGCTGGGGGTCAGAGGGCCCTCCCCTACTCCCCTGCTTGAAGCCCAGCCTGCTCTAGCGCCCTGGGGACTAGACGTGTTGGGAACATCTGAGACAGCCCCAAGTGTTGATGTGCCCATGGTGGATGCCAGCCAGTGGGGGGGACTGAGCAGGGGAGGAAGCAGAGATGCCAGGCAGCACAGAGAGAAATTTGGACCCCTTGGGGGGTAAGAGAGGAGAGAGGAAAAATGCTGCTCTGAGACGCTTTGCAGTTAGGGCAGGAGAGTAACCAGAGTGGAACACGTTTGGTTTAGCTGTGTTTATGTGGGAGAGACAGAAACGTGATTATAGACCGAAGAGAAGCTCACAGAAAAGCCAAAGTTGAATCATTAGGAGAAAGACAATTAATGGATCAAAGACACAGTGAGGGCGGGGAAGGGATCCTGAAGGTGGAAGGGATTTTCCTTAAACAGGACAAGGGAGGAGGGAGGCGGGAAGGAGGTAGAGACCCAGCGGGTAGCCTTCACCCCACCCCTGAAATGGAAGGGAAGGTCTCTCACAGCACCCTCTGCAGGCGAGGGGCTCGAGGAAGTGGAAGGTCTGAAGTGGCTGCAGTGGGGCTGGGGAGGTGCTGCACAGGACCTGGGAGCCTCAGGGCTTGAGGATGTGCCGAAGCCGCCACAGCCAGCTGTGAGCCTCGGCTGGGAACCCCTAGAGGGGACAACTAGGGAAATGGCCCAAGAGTCACCAGGAGGGACTGCTGAGTGTAGACATTCACCGCCCCGCGCCCCACCCATGGGGGGCTGGCCCGAAAACCCCAGGGGCCCACTTCTGGCTCTGTTCCCATGATGCCATAATGATGGGATATTGGGCGAACCTGGAGACTCTTGGGGTTTCCTCTGGTTGGTGGAGCCAGTGGAAACTCATCGACTGGCTTAGGAGTTGATGAAGGAGGGGAAAGCTGGCTAAAGACTCACTGTAGCTCTTGGGAAGAGCAGAGTATGTTATTAATGGCACCACCGGAGAGCAGATATTGAAGGCAAATATCTGCCCCGGAGAGCAGATATTGAAGGCAAAGCAAGTTCCACAAGGCCCATCGAATTATTTCCCTGGGATGCAGTGTCTAGTGGCAAATGATGAAGGATTGGTGCTCAGGATATCGGGAGCCCAGCCTGACTGCCTCAGAAAACTGGGGGACTTTGCTTAGGTCATTGGCCTCCATTTCCTCGTCTTTTGGGGGTGTATTTGCGGTCACATCATCTGGTGAGGGAGCAACTTCATAGGAGTTGGGTCTTAGCAAATCTGAGAGCAGAAAGAGAGTCAAGAGTCAGTCAGGTTCGCATCTCTTCTCCCCACCACCCCCACCGAATCAGCGCAGACATCCCACAGATTTAGGAACAGGATCTGCGTGAACTGGTCCATCCAGGGCCCAAGGGCCCTCTGTCCCCCACCCCCCACTCCCCCACCCTGCTGCCGTCATCAGACACAGGCAGCAGGGGTGGGGAGTCTGTCCACCCCTTGTCACATTCTCTAGTCGCTGCACCAGCTTCTTTGCTGCTGATGCCGACCTGGCTCTCCAGCCGGCTCCGTGACCAGCACAGCTCGGGCTGTGCTCACCAATTTGGTGTCTGAACCCAGAACACCACCAGAGCAGCCCCAGCTCCCTGGCGGCAGGTGGCTTGTTTTCTGCCCCTACAGGGATCTGAGATTGATTTAGCCTGTTTCCGTGGCAGCGCTGGTTGCAGTTGCAGCATCTGCTTCCCCACGAGGCTGGGTGAGTCACAGCCGCCCACGCTAACCCGTGGCCCAGCACAATCCTGCCGGGAGCATGGATAAATCAGCAGGAGGTTGCCGGAGTGCTTTGCAGTGCCTGGTGGCTTCCTGCCCTGGGTCTCAGGCCCAGTACAAATAGTGCACTGGGCGTAGGGCCATGGACTGGGCTTACCCACCCAGAAAACTGGCAGTCTCCACCCACGAGAGCTGTTACATCAGCTTTGACTGAATTCAGAGTGGTTTTATCTTGGCTCCAGTAGCTGCAAGGCCTTATGGGAGAGAAATGCAGGTTTTCAGACTCCAAATCCAGTGCTCTTTTTCACTACCCAGCGATCAGCTCTCAGCTTTCTCTGGCTACCTCAGCACCCAGGTTCCTTCTGGCTCTCATCCCAGGACCTTCCTTTGTGACACCCATCAGCCCTCCCCTCTGGACAACCGTCCTCAAATTAGATTCTTTCCCAGGCCTTCTTCTCCCTGAAACTTATCTTTTCTTCATCCTTTCCTCTCTACTGAACTGGGTAATCTGGAAGAAGAAAAAAAAAAAGTTCCTTCTGTATCATTAAGGCTAGTAGCAGGTTATAGGGCTAATCTCAAAGGTATTGCTTTTATCCTTGACTTTGAGAGGCAGAACATCCATCTAAGGCAATGGTTTCTCAAAATATATTCCCTGGACCAGCATCAGCATCACTGGGGAGCTGGTTAGAAATGCAAATTCCCAGGCCCCACCCCAGAGCACTGCATCACAAACTCTGGGAATGAGGGTTGACAGTCTGTGTTTGAACAAGTGCTCCAGGTGATTCGAATACACTCCAGAGTTTGAGAACCCCTGGTCTAAGGAAGTGGGTCTGTGGCAGTGGGGATGGAGTGTTTTGGTCCTTACCTCTGGCTATGGTCACAGCACAGCTGCAAGTGTCTCTGTTTTGTGTGAGCCACACTGGGGGGCTTGGGTAGGCAAAGACCCCAACTGCTCCAATTCTGGGGGCCTGGAGTTTTCCTCAATTACGTCCTTCCTCCAGATTGTTTGCATCAATGGAAAGAAACTGGTGTGCTTTTTTCTATGTGGAAAAGGCAGCATTACCTTACCTACCACAGAGAGGGCCTTGCGGGTAAAAGGAAACCAACCTATTGGAAATAAATAATCCAGCCATTGTGTCCGGGGCCTAGGGCCCACAGAGCACACTTCCTAAGAGCTGAGGAATTCCAGCAGAGGGAAAAGGCACTGATAATACTTATTAATCAATGTACATTCCTCTTCCACCTCTCAGTTCCTTTTTTTTTTTTTAACATTTACTGATCACCTCTGTGCTTGGTCCAATAAATGGCCCCATGACCCAACTCACAGGAAAGTGAGAGCATCAGTCAGAATAGATCAGTCTATGCCAGGGTATCAAACAACCCCACTGTCTCAGTGGCTTAACATAACAAAGGCTCATTTTATAAATGCTTCTTAGCCAATGAGGGACTGCTCTGCTCTGCTCCACAGAATCTCTCAGGGGCTCAGGGTGATAGAATCCATCATCTTATAGCTGCCTTAGTCACCGCAGCAGGAAAAGAAACAGCTGGAGGGGGTCAGGCACCACCCACCCACCCCACCTCGCCAGCCCAGAAAGTGAATCTTGGTACTTCTGCTGGCATTACACTGGGCAGATTTAGTCACAGGGGCCAAGAGGTGTGTGCAGAAAGACAAATGGATACAGTCAAACATTAAAAGCCATCACCACACTGGGGGAGACCCCTCATTTAATCCTCTTTTGCTCTCTAACAAATCTTTACAGCATCAGGCATCAGGCCAGACCCTGGGAATGTGGTGACACCAGGGCTGCTGCCCTGCACAACCTGAGGAACATCACTCCCACTGTGTTCTGTATTAATCTGCCCCCTGGAGTTCTGCTATGCAGGAGCTCTGCCTCTGTTTTTCTGGGTCTGTTCTATTTTATCATGAATATCCATTTTCCCCAGCAGAAGAAATACTCTCAAAGGGCGGGGATGGTACCTGAGTAGCTCAGCACTATCATCTTAGAGTTTAGCACAGTGCCTGGTGGACTTAGTCAATGCTGGTTAAGTGGGTACTTGAAAATGAATAATTCTTGACTGTGTTTCCCACCAATCCCAGCCTTCAGGGAGCTTATAATCGGCCAAGTCAAGAGTTATACAAACAATTAACTGAAATATCAAAAAAAAATCTCATGCCAGAGAGAGCAAAATACATGTCACATAAAAATCTGGGCTACGTGGCTCGGAGCACAGAAAAGCACAGGGTCACTTTGACCCAGGTGGGCTCAAGGAAGCAATCGTTGTTCTGTCAGTGAAGCACTCAGGTCCAAAGAGGTTGATGGCCCTGTCTGACACGGGGTGAGCTGCAAAGCAGTGGAAGGACCCTGTTGTATCTCTTGGTCTGGTGTTATTTTCTTCTCCCCACACTACTAACTAACAAATCGCTATATTTGCAGAGCAGTTCACAGTTTTCTGACAGCTTTCCTGTGCAGCTAAGACCTAAAATACCCCCAGGCGCCCAGCCTGAGAATTTGGTTAGCTTTTGGTGCTGCGTTCACTTCCCGTAGGGGATGTGGGATGTGTCTTTTGTTGTGAGGCTGGAACGTCTAGTTGTCCCTGCCTGGCTCTACCTCACAGCACTTCCCACCCCGCCCCACTCCCCAGCTGCCCAGGACAGCCTCTCAGAGCAGGTAGCATTTCCAAAAGGCATCTGCAGACAGGATGCCTACCTTCCCCCACAGGCAGGAATTATTTTGAGCTCGCAAGGGAACACAATGACATAAGCTTCCCATCTGTCTCCCCAAACACTTTTGAAATGATTCCATCTCAAGTCCATTAATTTTATGGGGACTCTAAAGACAGGGCATAGTTAGCATTTATCATCTGGAATCTCCATCATTCAGGCTTTGTCACTCTGTGTCCTTTTCTCTCTCACCTGCCTTCCTTCCCCTTCTGCAAACCTCTCCCTGACACAGGCCCAGCTAGGGCTCCATTCAGTCTAACAAACATTTCTTGAGTGCCAACTCTGTACAAGGCCCATGCTGGGTGTTGGAGATTCAGGGACGAGTAGGACAAAGTCAAAACCTCAGGGAGCTTTGCTGTCAGTGGGTTTGGCCCAATCGCAACACCTTCCTAAGATACCTGCTTTCATCCTGTTCCCCTTTCTACCCTCTCCCTTTCAACAGAACACGTGTGCTCCTTAGATTTTTCTGTGTGCCAAGCAGTGAGCTAAGGGTTTGCATGCATTCTTTCATTTAAGTTTTCACATCAGGCAGATTCTATTATGTCCATTTTCCAGATAAGGATATTAAAGCTTAAGAGGTTATATAAATTGTCCAAGCTCACACAGCTAAGAAAGGGCCCAGCTGGGATCCTTCCCAGATGGACCGCCTTCAGGACCTATCTTCTTTCTTCTTCCATTGTAGCCACCAAAACCCGGCAGTTGGCGATCTGCACTCAGAAAGAACAAAGAAATATCTAGGGCTTTAGCACTCTCTCTACCACCCCTTCCTTTTGACATTTAGGGGTTTTTTTGTTGTTATTTCTAAGTCTAGTGATTCTTTCTAAGACCAGGGACTTGGAGCTCATTGTCTCAGATTCCTGGAATTTTAAAAACTGGATGTTTTAAACATTTCTTCACCCTCTAGAGGGTAGGAGAAACCTTTTCTGACACCACCACTTGAGCACTGTGGTTTGGCCTCTGTCTCAGAAGTCATCTCCAGGAGTCCTGGAAACAGCATGGATGCTGGGCTGTCTTTTCACATCCTCGGAGAGGGGGTTTCAATGATCTAAGAAGTGGTTCACACTGTCAGTCTACTGAAAAGCTTCATTCATGACCCTCTTTCATCCTGTGATTCCCTTGGAAGAGCAGGAGATGGCACAGAGCCCCATGGAGGTTTCTGAAGGGTCCCATCAGGAAAATGGACAGCACTGAGGGCCGTCTGTTGCTTGTCATGTGATTTGCATGTTGGATGTAGTTTTCAGGCATTCCCACAGACTAGACAAATATCTATGGCAGGATTCACAGTATGATTTTGTTATTCTGGTGTTTGAAGCTGTCAAGTCTTGATTTTTGTTTTTAATTGGGGTATAGTTGTTTTACAATGTTGTGTTAGTTTCTACTGCACAGCAAAGTGAATCAGTCATATGTATACATATATCCCCTCTTTTTTGAATTTCCTTCCCATTTAGGTCACTACAGAGCACTAAGTAATGTTCCCTGTGCTATACAGCATGTTCTCATTAGTTATCTATTTTATACATATTAGTGTATATATGTCAATCCCAGTCTCCCAGTTCATCCCGCCCTCCCTTTCCCCCATTGGTGTCCATACGTTTGTGCTCTGTGTCTGTGTCTCTGTTTCTGCTTTGAACCACATTTTTTTTTCTTTTTTTTTTTTTGCGGTACGCGGGCCTCTCACTGTTGTGGCCTCTCCCATTGCGGAGCACAGGCTCCGGACGTGCAGGCTCAGCGGCCATGGCTCATGGGCCCAGCCACTCCGCGGCATGTGGGATCCTCCCAGACTGGGGCACGCATCCGCGTCCCCTGCGTCGGCAGGCGGACTCTCAACCACTGCGCCACCAGGGAAGCCCTCTATTTCTGTTTTGGAAACAGGTTCATCTGTACCATTTTTCTAGATTCTACATATATGCGTTAATATACAATATTTGTTTTTCTCTTTCCGACTTACTGCACTCTGTATAACAGCCTCTGGGTCCATCCACGTCTCTACAAATGACCCAATAGCGTTCCTTTTTATGGCTGAGTAATATTCCACTGTATATATGTACCACATCTTCTTTATCCATTCATCTGTCGATGGACATTGAGGTTGCTTCCATGACCTGGCTGTTGTAAACAGTGCTACTATGAACATCAGGGTGCATGTGTCTTTTTGAATTATGGTTTTCTCAGGGTATATGCTCAGTAGTGGAATTGCTGGGTCATATGGTAGTTCTATTTTTAGTTCTTTAAGGAACCTCCATACTGTTTTCTGTAGTGGCTGTATGCATTTACATTCCCACCAATAGTGCAAGAGGGTTCCCTTTTTTCTACACCCTCCCCAGCATTTATTGTTTGTAGATTTTTTAATTATTATTAATTTATTTTATTTTTGGCTGCATTGGGTCTTTGTTGCTGCGCGTGGGCTCTTCTCTAGTTGCGGAGAGCAGGCGCTACTCTTCATTGTAGTGTGTGGGCTTCTCATTGCAGTGGCTCTCTTGTTGTGGAGCACAGGCTCTAGGCTTGCAGGCTTTAGTAGTTGTGGCACACAGGCTCAGTAGTTGTGGCTCACAGGCTCTAGAGTGCAGGCTCAGTAGTTGTGGCACACGGGCTTAGTTGCTCTGCGGCATGTGGGATCTTCCCGGACCAGGGGTCAAATCCGTGTCCCCTGCATTGGCAGGCGGATTCTTAACCACTGTGCCACCAGGGAGGCCCTGTTTGTAGATTTTTTGATGATGGCCATTCTGACTGGTGTGAGGTGATATGTCATTTGCATTTCTCTAGCAATTAGCGATGTTGAGCATCTTTTCATGTGCCCCTTGGCCATCTGTATGTCTTCTTTGGAGAAATGTCTATTTAGGTCTTCTGCCCATTTTTTGATTGGGTTGCTTGTTTTTTTGATATCAAGCTACAAGAGCTGTTTGTATATTTTGGAGATTAATCCCTTCTCCATTGCTTCATTTGCAAATATTTTCTCCCATTCTGAGGGCTGTCTTTTCATCTTGTCCATGGTTTCCTTTGCTGTGCAGAAGCTTTTAAATTTCATTAGGTCCCATTTGTTTCCATTACTCTAGGAGGTGGGTCAAAAAAGATTTCTTTTTCGTACTCCCCCTCACCCAGCCACTCCAGCCTATTCAAATTCCCTATGCCTCTGTATCGAGAGACAAGGAAAGCAGGAAAAATGTAAGAACTCCCTCGATGGTCTTTCGGGGCCACCTGCCCTCCCCGACGGTTTTGGCGCCAAACGCCTCCAGGAGCAGTGACTCAGTCTCATATCGCATCACCCCCACCAAAGCCTGCAAAGCCCTCACACTGAGCTCGGTCTTGAAAGCAGCCTTGGTTAGGTAGTGATCAAGACTCAGTTAACTGCAGCGGGAAGGGGGCAGACGTGGAACTGAAAGTATGGCCGCTGGGGATCCAGAAAAAGGCAAGAGGTCGTGTGTTGACATAAGGAAAGTCTCTCAGCAGATAGTGAAGCTGGGGACATAGGTGCAGGTTCAGAATAAGGACCTCTGCCCCAAGAAGTCCAGTCCTAGAAAGACTGAGTCACTGGGGCAGGTTACAAAAGTGGGGACTCACATGGTGCAGGGTGAAGAACCATAATTAGTGTCAACAATCTGGGTGGGGATTTGTTTTCTCATCCTCACTCACTTTTTAGAACTGGGGCTTAATATCTGAGACACAGAAGCAACAAGAGTAACTCAGTGCTGAGTGGCAGGACGTTGCAGTTGAGCTACTGAAATCTCTCCAGCTAAAGGCAGGCATACTGAACACATGTTTTTGTCTGTCCTACTCCTCCCCAGCCCCACCCACCCTCTGATAGTACATGATCCACATCGTTACCTCCCCTGCATGGCTACTACAGAATCATCAGCTATTTTATGTGACATACCCCTCCCACTATGGCCCCAGTTGACTGGTCCAAGTGCAACATCTGACCAGGGTGACTGACCAGGGCCCTTCCCAGAGATGTTTAAACTTGAGATCCAACTCATTGAGGCACCTTCTCCGTGTGACTCTCGCCCACCCTGCCAGTGCTCAGCATGTGTCCCCTCTTTCTTACTCTCTGGTTCTGACTTCATATGACATATCTCCTGTAACGGATTCTCTATCCATTGACCAGCACGTTCTTCAAATGGTTAACATGCCATTGGAAATCTGATGTTCCTGCTTCTTTCCCACATATGCCTTGCTCTAAAGCCAAAAATCAAGAATGATTTAGTCATTTTCTTCCTTGGGTTTCACACAGCTTCTTTCAGGGCAGTCAAAAGATTCTGACTTCATTTTGAAGTCAAAGGATTCCTTTCAACACTACAGCTCTCTGTGCAACCTCCGGAATCATTCCTGGTATTCAGAGCTTCTGAGTGGCCCTTTTTATACTGGATACCTGAGTCAAACCTTAGCTAATTTCAGTTAAACTCCTCAAGCTGAGAGTTAGGTGAACTTAGTAAGCTGTCTTTTTAAAGAAACGGACTGATTCTGATATAGAATCATACTTAGTTATTTTTGTGTTATGCACTTATTTCATCTAGTAGATTGTAAACTTTTGGAGGAGACTTAAGTGTTAAATACCTTTGTATCCCTTGGCTCACAACCATACACTTATTAAATATTCAATAAATACAAGTTTAATACCTAAATGAATCATTCAATCACATTCCTTACGTTAAATATAAAATTAATGCTTTAAGTATCATTAATCAAATAGATAATCCTACTGGGGAACATTTTAAGGTATACTGTTACATATTAGAGTGGTTTTATTTATTTTTTTATTAAAGTATAGTTGATTTACAAGTTGCGTTAGTTTCTGGTGTACAGCAAAGTCATTCAGTTATACATACATATATACATATTCTTTTTCATATTCTTTTCCATTATGGTTTATTACAGGATATTGAATATAGTTCCCTGTGCTATACAGTAGGACCTTGTTGTTTATCTGTTTTATATATGGTAGTTTGTATCTGCTAATCCTAAACTAATTTATCCCTCTCTTACCCCCTTTCCCCTTTAGTAACCATAAGTTTGTTTTCTATGTCTGTGAGTCTGTTTCTGTTTCGTAAATAAGATCATTTGTGTCATATTTTAGATTCAACATGCAAGTGATATATGGTATTTGTCTTTTTCTTTCTGACTTATTTCACTTAGTATGATAATCTCTAGGTCCATCCGTGTTGCTGCAAATGGCATTATTTCATTTTTTTATGGCCGAGTAATATTCCTTTGTATATGTTTACCACATCTTCTTTATCCATTTATCTGTCGATGGACACTTAGGTTGTCTCCATGTCTTGGCTATTGTAAATAGTGCTGCTATGAACATTGGAGTGCATGTATCTTTTCGAATTAGAGTTTTCCCTGGGTATATGCCCAGGAGTGGGATTGCCGGATCATATGGCTAACTAAACTAAAACTATTTTTAGTTTTTTGAGGAACCTCCGTACTTTTTTCCACAGTGGGTGCACCAATTTATATTCTTACCAACAGTGTAGTAGAGTTCCCTTTTCCCCACACCCTCGCCAGCATTTGTTATTTGTAGACTTTTTAATTATGGCCATTCGGACTGGTGTGAGATAGTACCTCATTGTAGTTTTGATGTGCATTTTAGAGTGGTTTTATAATAGACCCCGATATTAATAAAATTGGGTTAAACTAACTGACACTTTCCTTCTGCATACGGCACACCCAACTGCTAAGAGACCAGTTTCCAAATACGTGTCTTACATAAGGAAGATCTCCTGCTTTCCCCATCAAAAACTGTTTAGCCCTTTGATGGAACAGGAAAATCTCACTGACAGAGCACAAATGGAAGCTGTTCAAGGGAGTTGGTGGGGCGGGGGGGGTCACCTTGAACTGTCAGTGAGTATTTGTTCTGTCTGCCATGGGCCAGAGCTCAGTTAGAAGGAACTTGTGAGAGCCCTCTCCCTGCCTCAATCCAGAAAGCAGGCGTCATGGCACCCCTGACAGATGCACAAGGAAAACCCATTAGAAGTGGGCACAGAAAGGTCCTACCAGGTGGCGGGTCTGATAGGTCATGAGTGGGGACAGAGCAACCCTGTGGAGAGAAGCAGTAGCTCCAGGGGCCCCCCAAAGCCTGGGACACAGGCTTACCCCAGCTTCCCATTTTCTTGCTGCACCCAGACTCCCACACATGGCAGGCCAGGTCTCTAGTGTGAAGTCCTCATGTGGCCCCAGATTTTCTGTGTATTGAGGGAAGGCAGTCCACTCTCAGAGGAGTACAGGTATAAGAGCACAGAAATTTCTACCACCTTGTAGCCAGGAGAGGAAATTAGAAGGCCCAGGGCAGAGCAGAAATGTGTTATAAATTTACACCTTGACTCTGCTCCTCAGCTGATGACCTGGGTGAAATGCACACACACATACAGATGAACCTATAGGATTCTGGTGGCTCAGTGGAAGCACAGAGGTGGAGAGAGAACCCCTGCTCCCAATTGCCTCTCCAGGTCCCAGGTGTTCCCAAATATCCTGCATTAGAATAGGTCAGACGGCTGAGGACATCAGTTGTTCTGGCCTGCCCAGTGTCCATGCCACCCTGTCTGACAATGGCATCCTGATTTTCCTTTGGACATCCACCCCTCCCCTCCCCCTCCCCAGTCCTTGTGGCCTCATAACTCCTGCTCTAGAAGTGGACACCTGCTCCCATCCTGGCCAAACAGTGGGTTCCATCCCCCCGGCCATGGTGATGATTTAGGAGAAGGGCATGAGACCCAAACCCATCCAGTCAGCCCAGCATAGATGGCTGGAATAGGAGAAAGAGGCACCCTTTTCCCATGGGGCAAGCCTAGGGATTCTGGGTGGGGTGGGGAGCAGAGGGGTGCTGTGTGGGGTGTTGGTGCCTGAGAATAGAACCAACATGGGGAGGTCAGAGGGAGCAGCACAACCCTTATTCAACAGATTCCCAAGCCAAGAAATTCCCTGTTCTTAAGCCGGATTGAGTCAACTCTTAATGCAACCAAGAGTCCCTTTGGTGACTACAACTGCCAATGGTCCCGGCAATTAGAAAAGGGAACAAAGGGAGGGACCATCACTGAGGTGCCAGCCTGGAAGGGCTCCACTTCTGGGCCTTTTCCATTTTCACCCCTGAGAGGGGTCCACACAGAGGCAATACTCCTTGAGAGGCCGCCCGCAAATCCCAACAGCCGGAGGGCCCTTGGCTCCCTCCCCACTTCCCGCCCTCTGTGTCATTGTTGAGGGAGGGGTGGGTTTCTTGTGTGTGCACTTTACCTGCAGAGCCATTTTTGGACCTTGTTTTCTATAGACCAGAAAATTACTGAAATTAGGAAACATTTGAAGTGGCTCTTCATCAAGCCCAGAAGAGATTTCTGCAGTTGCTATATTTAAAAGCCCAGCAGCAGGTTGTTTGGGCTTATGTCGCGCTGTTATGTAATAAACATAATGTTAAACTTTGGAAGACTTGAACACTGGTTGGGAGGGAGGAAAACAGTAGCCTCACAATGATGTGTGCCCTGCAGATGCTTTGTAGAGGTTGGGGAGAAGATAATATAGTTTCTGCATTAAATAGTGTTAAAATAACAAGGTGTACACAGCAGATTTGAATTACTGTGTAAATTCCCAAAGGCAACAGTAGGGGAAAAAAAGAAAGAAGAAGAGAGAAAGGAGGTTGTGTATTAATTTAAGGGAAAATGTAATCAACAACCCAACAGAAGCTGGTTTTAGTAAGATAAAGGGACTCAAGAGATGTGGGCTGATCTCCTGTAGAAAGGAGATTGTATTGCTTTTCTAGGCTGTGTAACAAATTGCCATAAACTTAGTGGCTGAAAACATCATGAATTTATTATAACAGTGTTCTGTAGATCAGAGGTCTAGTCATGGTGTGGCTGGGTTCTCTGCTCACGGTTTCATGACATGAAATCAAGGTGTCAGCCAGGCTGGGGCCTCATCTGAAGTATGGGGTCCTCTTCCAAGCTCACACAGCTTTAGGCAGAATTTAGTTACTTTTGGTTGTAGGACTGAGGGTCCCCTTTACTTTTTGGCTGTCGCTGGGAATTGCTCTCAGCTCTTAGAAGCCTCCTACGTTTCCTTACCATGTGATCCCCTCCATAGGCCCTCTTACGACATAACTCTTAGCTCCTTCAAGGCCAGGAAAATCCCTCTCACATTTCCAATCTCTCTGACTTCTTCCATCTCTGACTGCTAGACCCTCTTTAAAGAGCTCACCTGTTTAAGTCAGGCTCACTCACCTCAAGGAAGGAGATTACATGAGTATGCACACTAGGGGGTGAGAATCTTGGGAGCCACCTTAGAATTCTGTCTACCTCAGTGATCAAACTTTCGTACAGAAGCAGGGATCCAAAATACGTAATCTTAATACGCTACTGACATGGGCTAAATGTTTATGTCCCACCAAAATTGATATGCTGAAGCCTCAACCCCCAATGTGATGATGTTCACAGAGAGGAAGCCTTTGGGAGGTGATTACATTTATTTGACGTCATGAGGGTGGGGGTCTCACAATGGGATTGGTGTCCTTATAAGAAGAGGAAGAGAGACCAAAGCCCTCTGTCTCTGCCGTGTGAGTATATAGTGAGAAGGCAGCTGTCTACAAGCCAGGACGAGACCCTCACTGAGACCTTAACTAGCTGGCACCTTCATCTTGACTTCCAGCCTCCAGGACTGCGAGAAATAGACGTCAGTCTGTGGTATTTTGTTATAGCAGCCCAAGCTGACTAAGATGACTACAACACCAAAGGTCCCATTCATCTACCTTCACACGAGCCTTCTGGAAAACAGGGTGTTCAAAGGCTGTGAAAACATTCAGTATCTTGAGTTTTCCAATAACTGTCCTTCTCTACCTCATTTGTTTGTGCCTTTATTCATTCAGTGACTGAGCTCCTATTCTCCCCTTGGCACTGTGCTTGACCCTAGGGCCATGTCTAGAGTGAGATTAGTGAGACACCTGGGGACAGGTAAGATGGAAGGGGTGCCCATTTGCACAACCCTGAGAATGACTGCCCCCTGAGATTTTGCACAGTAGCTTCAGAAGGGCACAAAATTTCTCCTAAAAAGCATACTTGAGTACAACTAAAAACTGACCCCTCCTGACCTTTGATGAGTCCATAAATAAAGGTGTAGAGTCATTCATAACACTATTAAGATAAAATCTGACCCTAGTATAAACTCGGTGCTCCACTTCATTGAATCATAACTCTGATGAAACCTCCGCCACCAGGTGCTCCACCAAAATGTTTGTGCAGTTTTCTCACATCCCAGGGAGAAACCCATGTGTCCCAGGAGCATCCTCATATCCTCTTCACCTCTTGCTCAAGTTTTCTCTCTTATCGGCCATTTCAGTGCCAGCTGGGTTGCCTGTTGGGAGATTTACATGAATTTCTTTCTTTCTTTCTCCTTACTTCCATCCACAATACGGAGCTGAGCCACTCATCAAAATCTGACTTGCCATCCTGTATGTTGCCCAGAATTTCTCTCATCTGACTGAGAAGCCCCTGGCTCTGTTCTGAGTGCCCTGGGGGCCTTGCCGGTCCTCGGGTGCAAAGGCAGCAGAACCCTGTGACCTCAGCCCTGAAGCAGAGCCTGAGAAAGGAGACCACCCCCAACGCCTCTTGCTCGGGAGCTTTCAGGCTCTTTGGTGAACCGTCCTCTACTCACTGTTCTCTGCTCCCCCGTTGGGTGGGAAGATGAGCCCCACATGGTTACAGTCCCGGGGCTGAGAGCCTTGCCACGTCCTTGTTTAGCTTAAATTTCCTTAAGAAACCAAGAACAGCCCTGAGTTAGATTTCCTAGGGTATTTCTCTGTGCTGAGTGCTTCACCAGGAAGAAAGTTAGAGTACTGAGCTGATGGCAAATACATGGGACTGATTCCCCAACCTCAGCCACAGAAGGGACTTGAGGGGTTGCACCTTGGGGCATCTCGTGCTGCCACAACCCAGATCTGTGTCTTCTAGAATCCTTTGCACAACAGCAAAGGACTGTTGCTGTTGTGAGGACTTTCTTTACTCCCACCCTCATGCCCTGAGCAAGGCAGATGTTTACTTCCAGCACTAGAAGAAGGAGGGGGTGAGGGCAGAGATGGGAGGGATGCTAACGATAGCTAACCTAAGTCAGATCACCAGGCTGGCCGCTAGCCAGGCTCTGAATCGCCCTCTGCAGATAGCATAGGCAAAAAGCTGGGTCTTTGCGCCCTGCTCTCTAGGTTAAAGTTCTGATTCAAGGCTCAGTCACTCCCCCTTTGATGCTATTATCAATCATCCCTTTGCAGAGGAGGTGACTTGTTTAGACAACAAAAGGAACTTGAGATGGACCCTTACCTAGGGGTTCTCAGAACTGAAGGAGGTTCATTAATTTCTCTCCACCTCAGTTTCTTCATTCAAAAAAGTAGGCATAATTATGCAGGATTTTTTTTTTAATTAGAAATAATATATACCTGGCACAATGCTTGGAAACTGCTACCCCCTTAAGAATGGGTTGCTACTGCTATTACTGTTATCCCTGCCTCAGGGTATGTGTTATTGATCTGAGCTGTGAGTTTGAGAGCTAAGATTGTGTGCATGGCTGATGGCAATGACAGTGCCTGACACAGAGGAGGTGAGCAATCAATGAATAAGTCTGGAATTTGAGCATGGGACATCAACCCCACCAGGAAATAAGAGTCTACATGCAATTACCTGCTCTATTTCCTGGGTTGGTAGTTCTCAAATTCTTTGTGTTCTGGACACATCTGATGGGACTGATACATTCAGACAGCTGTGAGTCAGCGGTAATTGCCACTCAATCCCTGCTATGGAAGAACGATGTCTCCCAATATCTATGAAAGCAACCACTGTGATCCCACCATGTATTTGGATGCCCTTTGTCATTGTGGTCGGGGGGTAGAATGTTTACTGCCCTGACCTCCGCAACTAACATACACAAGAAGAATTCTCACATATCCACTTAACCACTGTATTTCTTGGCCACTGGTTTGATAAAACACACCTTCTACATTTACCCAGCATTTCAGGTTGTAGCCATGGTATGTTGGCCTGCAGGTCTCAGTCAGGCACTTCAGTTGCCCTTGGAGTTCCAGGATTTAGCTTTGCAGTCTCTATTTGTCAACAATCTCAAAGGTCCTTGACATATAGTCATTTGTAATTTTGCAAAGATGTCAATTTTTAGAAATTAGTTTATTATGGACTTCCCCGGTGGTGCAGTAGTTAAGAATCCACCTGCCAATGCAGGGGACACGGGTTCGAGCCCTGCTCTGGGCAGATCCCACATGCTGTGGAGCAACTAATTCTGTGCGCCACAACTACAGAGCCTGCGCTCTAGAGCCTGCGAGCCACAACTACTGAGCCCGTGTGCCACAACTAATGAAGCCCACGCTCCACCACAAGAGAAGCCACTGCAATGAGAAGCCCGCGCACCGCAGCGAAGAGTAACCCCCGCTCACCACAACTAGAGAAAGCCCGCTCACAGCAACGAAAACCCAATGCAGCCAAAGATGAATAAATAAATAATGTTAAAATAATTAAACTATTTAAAAAATTAGTTTATTATACAAGTAATATATGAGTGTATATATATATATATATATTGCAAAATGCTTATATAGTTGAGAAGTACACAAAACGTGTAGAAGTCTTCCTTTATTTGTATCAGTCAGAGTAGGCCACGTTATACTGCAGTAACAAACACCCCCAAAATCTCAGTGGCTTATAGCAACAAATGTTTATTTCTTGTTCACACTACATGTTTATCACAAGTTGGCTACAAGCTCTGCTTATTGCCTTTTTCACACCAGAACCAAAGCTGATGGAAAAACCTAGCCTCTATCTGGAACACTGTCAATCTGGCAGAAAGAAAAAGACAAGACAAATGAGGCCCTGACTTCTACAACTTAGCACAAAAGTGATCAACATCTCTTTGGCCAAAGCAAGTCACATGGCCATTCCCAAGGTCAACAGTGTGGTGATATATCCTACAGAGAGGAGCGCAGCTGGGAAAGAAACTGGAAAGTTTGGTGAACAAGAAGACATCTCCCACTACCTCCTCCTAGGACAACTTCCCTCCCAGAGGTAACTGCTCTCAGCACCTCAGTCCCCTTTCTTATGTATTTGCCTAAGAGTGTGTGTGTGTGTGTGTGTGTGTGTATGAATATATATGTGCACATAAATGTAGAATATTCACATGTTGTTCTGCAGCTTGCTCTGTTCATTTAATCTACCTCAGAGACCTTTTCATATCAGTACATATAAGCCTACCCCACTCTTTCTAACAACTATATGGCATTTCATGCCATAATATATTTAAATTCTTGGTGTACTTTTGGATCTTTTCAAAATTTTTTTCTGTTATAAATAATGTGATTTTATCCTTATGCATATGTCTGTGCACATGTGTATTTCTGAATAATAGGTTTCTAGAAATTAATTGTTAAAGTAGATCATGTGTGCATTACCATTTCTAATAGATACTACCAATTTGCCTGGAAAAATGCCTCATCAGTGTACACAGACATCAGCAATATGCCTGATTTCCCAAATCCTCAACAACTCTTAATATTATTAAACTTTTTCTTTTTGTTGATCTGATAAATTTTTTAAATGGTTGTTCATTGTTTTAATGCATATAGTGCATTTTCTTGTTTGTTGGTGAGGTTGAGTGTCATTTGTATTTGTTGGCTAATTTCACAGTTTTTTCTTTTGTGAGTTGTCTGTTTCCCTTCTTCACCCATTCTCTAGTGGTTGTTTATTCTTTCACATTTGAATATGTAGAATTATAGTTTTTCTCAATATTAATCCTTTGTACTACTGCTTGTGAATATGAGTATCTTTCATTTACCATCAGGAACCTTCCTAAAAGCCAGACACAGAGTGAAAATATTAACCAGTAGCCCCTTTTTTGCTAATCCATCACTACCAACCAGTTTCCTAAAACAAAGAGAAAGTCAGTAAACGTAACAAATTACTTAGTATGTCAGATGTAGAAAACATTGCTTCCTGTTGACCACACAGTGACTCTGACTTTTAACAGACATTTGCCACACAGCCTCTCAGCACCGTCAGCATCTGACTCACATCCCTTTGTTGACATTCTGCCCTCTTCAAAACATCTGCATATGATTCTGAAATTCCTCCAGTTATATTTGGAAAGTAACTAAAGAATTCCTGCCCCCTCCACCATAAATACATTACTTTGTTTAAAATGTTAATATATTGAGTTTGGGAGATGTACAAATAAAGTTTTCTATATAAGTCTAGTCCCTAAACATGTTACATTGGAGAGGTATGTATGCTTTATGAAATCTGAGTGTTGATAAAGAGGGATTCTACTGAGAAAAGATTGCTAGGGAGGCAGCTTGTGAGGTGTGTCTCTATTTGCTTCCAGTTTGGCCATTTAGTTTTTAATTTTGTTTTTGGCTTTTTTCCCCCAACTTTATTGAGATATAATTGGCATATAACATTGTGTAGGTTTATGATGTACAATGTGATGATTCAATATGTAATATATTGAAAAATGTTCATCACAATCCATCACCTCATGAAAATATCTTATGTGTGTATGTGTGTGGTAAGAACATTTAAGATCTACTCTCTTAGCAGCTTTCAAGTGTACAATACAGTATTGTTACCTACAGTCACCATGCTGCGCATGAGGTCCACAGAACTTATCTTGTAACTGGAGTTTGTACCCTTTGATCAACATCTCCCCACATCCACATTTGCCCGTGGCCATCACCGTCCCACTGTTTCTGTTGAGTTTGGCTTTTTGTTGAGTTTGGCTTTTTAAGATCCTACATATAAGTGAGATCATCCAGTATTTGTCTTTCTCTGTCTGACTTATTTCACTTAGCATAATGCCCTCAAGGTCCACCCATGTTTTCGCAAATGGCAGGATTTCCTTCTTTTTTTTATGGCAGAAGAATATATATATACCATATTTTCTTTATGCATTCATCCCTCAAACAAACTTAGGTTATTTCCAAGTCTTAGCTCTTGTGAGTAATGCTGCAGTGACTATGGGAGTGTGGATATCTCTTGGAGATAGTAATCTCATTTCACTTAAATATATACCCAGAAGTGGAATTGCTGGATTATAGGATAGTTCTAGTTTTAATGTTTGGGGGAAACTTCATACTGTTTTCCACTGTTGCTGTGCCATTATTTTTCGTTTTGTTCATGGCATTTTTTTGGTTGCACAGTTCACCATTTTCATGTAATCAAATCTCAGTTATTTTTATTTAATATTTCTGGATTTGAAGTCTTGCTTTAAGAAGGCTTTTCCTAACTCAGGATTTCTTTTTGAAATTATCCTATATATACAGATATTTTTAAGTTGTTAGTTTTGTTTTTTGTTTAGCTCTTTAATCATAAGGAATTAATTATTGGATAAGATGTGAGGTGGGGTAGAGAAGGCTAGGCTACCTTTTCTCTGCCCTGAAGCAGGTAGCATATCAACCCAATACCATTTATTGGGTATTTCCTTCTTTCTCCAACTGGTTTGAAATGTACCATGAATTAAATTCTCAGCATTGAAAAAAAGGTATTCTGTATCTTAAGGCATCAGATTTTATGGTGGAGCTGGTGTACAGGTGTGCAAATCTCAGGGAGCATGAGGTTAATTACAGCATCCATGGATCAACACAGGCATTCCCTGCACATTGTAATTATTCTCACAAACGTAAAAACTTTCTTATATGTGACAAGCGATCCTGATAGCCAGACAACTGCTAATGATGCATGTCAGGGTGTTACTGACTTGGGTCCTTGGACTCTTTTTTTTTTTTTTTTTGCGGTGCACGGGCCTCTCACTGTTGTGGCCTCTCCCGTTGTAGAGCACAGGCTCCGGATGCGCAGGCTCAGAGGCCATGGCTCACGGGCCCAGCCGCTCCTTGGCATGTGGGATCTTCCCGGACAGGGGCACGAACCCATGTCCCCTGCATCGGCAGGCAGACTCTCAACCACTGCGCCACCAGGGAAGCCCGGGTCCTCAGACTCTTTAATCAAAAGAAATTAATAACAGGCCAGACTAGGAATTCAGGCAAGGCTTTATTGGGAGTGAAAACAAGTAACAGGTTCCCTTGCTTGCTCTCCGAGGATGGCCGGCTGGTTCCTTAAATGGGGTGAGGGTGGGGGTGGATCTGTGGGTCAAGCTGGAGGGGTGGCTTAAGTGATCTGCCCACCCCCCTTGGTGGTGCTGTGTGCAGGGATCATGGGCAGTGCCCTGCTTTTGCTCCCCACACCTAAGAAATGGCATTTGGTTTGTGGCTTTTTTGTATCTTATTGCTCATAATTTGTCCCAACTGCTGCATGCATGCAGTTATTTTTAGTCCCTTTTAGTTACTTTGTATTCTGTTGCTGCAGAAGACATTAGTCCAGGTGCAAGCACTCCAGTAAAGGGTCCCAGGTGCCAGGTCCCAGCCTATCTCAAAGGGATCTAAGAAAGTGAAAGACCATTACAAATAGCTAGAGTCCTGTAGTAATAGAATTATTAAAGTTTTTAAGGGGTTGTTTTAATTTCTCAGTTATCCTTTCATATGTTTTATGCAGGGCCTGTTTGGGTTTGATGGTGTTCAAGAATTCAAGGATTCAGTAGTTCTGGGCTGAGTCCCTGGACACATTCAGGTTCTATTGTGCCATGAGCTTTCCTGGTTCTGGAGATTCTCCTGCAATTGTACCACCTTGGGGGCGGGAGCTGGTGAGACTTTTCCAAGCGTTTCCGTCCCACACATTGTGTGAGAGAGAAGGCTGCCTTCTGTGAGTCCATTTCTCACCACCAGTGGCTCATCATCCCATGGCAATCTGAGTGGCCCTTCTCCACACCTCAGAAATGCCTCATGCTGGTCTAATCAGAGGAGTTTAAAGGTGCTGGTGGGGGGTGGGGTACAGGAGTGCAGATAGTATTCAGAGGATGGCTGACATCATACGGCAGATGCTTTGAGCCTACTGTGGCCCAGGGGGTGGACTTAGATAATTAGCAGATGAGTTGACAACTGCCTAAAGAAAGAGAACAGAGTGCGGTAGGAAAGGGGAGTGAGTCAGAGGTCCGTCTCCTCTCTTTCTCTCCTCTCCCCCCACCACACGCCCCACTGGCTCCTTTGTGTCCCAAGACAAACAGTTTCATCTACACCCCGATGGAAGATTAGATGATAACTTAAAACAAGAGGGGCTTCCTGGGCTGAGGAGACAACACTGAAAGCTTCGTGAAGAATTTGGAGAATGCCACAGCAGGTAAAGGAGTTGCTGGCTGCCGATCTGGGCCAGGGATCTCCTGGCCCTGGGCTGCCCCCTAGCCAGCCAGAAGGTGTCTTCTCACGTCTTTAGAGGGCTTCACCCCTGGAGCCCAAGCCCACTGTGCCCCAGCCAGGGTTTCTCAAGCTCTTCCTACTCAGCCACCCCTTGAGGCTGGAAGCCTCAACACAGAACTCAGGAGAGGATGAGACATAGCCAGTCCCACTCCAGGCAAATGCGATTTCTCTGCCATCTCCACCTTTATCTCTAACACTGAAGCAAGTTTGTGTTCTACGTCATGTATCTATGCTCATTTTGATATAAAAGTTGTGTTTGCAATTTCGTGCCTAACCTCCCCTCTCCCCTTTCCATCAGGTCCCAGTATAAAATCCAGTGCATCTCTGTATTTCCTGGGGTTCATTACAGTTGTAATTATGTTTGCCCATCATGTATTTGCTGTCTTTCCCACTAGACTGTAAGCGCCAGGAGGGTAGTGGCCATGCCTCTCTGGCTCAGTGCATCCTCAGTGGCTGGCCAGTGCCTGTCTGTGGCCTTCAGCCTTGGTAGTCAGAGCCTTCTTACAATTAGGCACCTGTAGGTCAAGTGTCTGTTCTTCCTTTCACCAGAAGAAAGGCCTGATAACTCGCAAAAGGGTTATTGTTCTCAAAGGGTCCAGGTGAGAGGAGCCATCCGTCATTGCTGGGCCCCAGCCCTATCACAATTCCTGGCCCCCTCCCAATGAAAGTGAGACAATGACATCGTCTCAGAATATATACAAAGAACAGCCTTTCTGTAAATCTCTCTATGGAGAATTACTTTAAGCTCATTTCTGGTGTATTAGGTGCCTAATATCATAACCCAGAGTTTCCCAGATTTGGTTCAAGGGCATAGATGATTTGGTTAGGTATAAGAGTTTTAGAAATTTTCTTGTCCAAGAGGAGTTTGAAGCATGTCTTGCTGATGGTAGGAAATCAACTCAATTTGGGAGAGGAGCTGATTTTTCAAATAAGTAATTATAAATCATACCAACCTCCTTCACCTGTGGGTCTAGTTCTCCCATCTCTTACATGGATTTTCTGTGACAACCCTTATCATTATCATTCTTGATATCCACAGGGCACTCTTCAAAAGATTTATTGGTTAAAAAATGCAAATTCCATAAAACAGCAAAGTGCTGGCTCCAAGTTTCATGTAAAGGTGTGCTTAAACAAATGAGTCCACATTTGAAGACAGTGCTAAAGAAAAGTAGTAAGAAATCTGAATTGTGGGATAGTTATTTTTACCGTAATTCCTTACATTTATTGAATATATATTGTGAATATATATAAACTGAGTTCTTGGCATGAATTGGCTTGTTTAATTCTCACAGAAACCATTTGATATAGGGAGAATTTTATTCCCATTTCATAGATGAGGAAACTGTTACCTGGGAGGGAGTACGTAACTTTCCCAAGACCAGGCCTAGTGGGGAACGGGGCCAGAGCTCTGGTGCCGATTTGTACCGTTCTGTGGTCCATTCTCTTACCACTGGACGTGAACAGGTGTTACCGAATCAGGTCTGGCTGCTCGCCGCTCGAAAATCAATACCCAAGAAAGATATGTTGGTAGAAAGGAAAGTTGCTTTTAATCAGAATGCTCGCAATCTGGGGAGATGGTGGACTCAGTGTCCTAGAAAAGCATCTCCGAAGATTCTGCTTGGCCATGAAAGTTTTTAAAGGCAAGTAATCTCCGTTGAGATAGGGGATCAGAGCCGTTGCCATTCCCCGCTGCCTGCAGGCTTGTCGACTTCTTGTGATTTTTCGTTCTACGCTATCTTGTTCACGCAGTTTGTTCGCAGGATTACTGAGGGGGAAACTAGGGGAGAGATCTGGTCATCTGATAATAACTTATTCTTCATTGCTATTTCTTTGATCTACAGAAAGAACCGACAAATTAGGCAAAAGGTATTGGGTGATCAAAAGATTTGAAAGGGGTGCTAGGGCCGGAGATGAGTGGAGCATGGGGGTGCGTGGTGTAAGTTTAGTGACAAGACAGAAGGGTGCCTCCTGCAAAGAGCTCTTTCCTGCCAAAATCTGCTTACACAAGCAGTAGACGTCTGTGAAAAAGAAAAAGAAAGAAACTTTCACCACTTTAAGTGCTGGTTAGCTGTGTTGCTCAATCCAGGGCCTTACAGATTTGTTTCAATGAACAAATTCATAATCATCCTTTGTAAGTGGCTTATGGGTTCATTCATTTTTTTAGGTGATGGAAAATCTGTTAAATGTTGCCTCTCCCCCCCCCCAACCTCATTACAATCTCACAAAAACAATTTTCATAAGTGTGTTTGGCCCATTTCTAAATTGCTTCAAGATCCAAATTTCCGTTTGACCAGCCATCACACAGGAAGTCCTGACTAGTGGTGCACTTTTTTTTTCCTTTTTTTGTTGTTGTTGTTTGTTTGTTTTTTTGCGGTACGCGGGCCTCCCACTGCCGCGGCCTCTCCCGTCGCAGAGCACAGGCTTCGGATGCGCAGGCTCAGCGGCCGTGGCTCACGGGCCCAGCCGCTCCGCAGCACACGGGATCCTCCCGGACCGGGGCACGAACCCGTGTCCCCTCCAACGGCAGGCGGACTCTCAACCACTGCACCACCAGAGAAGCCCTAGTGGTGCACTTTTGAACAATGTGTTGACATTTAAAGTCCCTGTTTGAGTTCCTGCTCCAGGCATTATCTCATTGCATGCATTATCTCATTTTATTCTTACAGTCACCCTCTTGGTCCCATTTTTCAGACAAGGAAACTGAGGCTCAGAGTGGATGAGCCCCAGGTCACACAGCTAGTGGACTAAGGATCTAGGTTGATCGCAGGGCTGACATCACAGTCTGAGCTTTTAACCCCTATTCTTTAGTACCTTTTCAGTGAGTGCCAGGGAGTCTGGAGATAGAGGCTGTAGTAGTTCAGGAAGATTCCACGGAGGAAGTGGAAGATGAGTTAGATTTTGAGGATTGCATTGGAAATATGAGAATTGCATTGGGGAGGGAGTAAGGCAGAAAAACAAACAGAGCAGGCTCCCTTGCTTCTGTCGAGAAGGTGAATTAGACCATTTTGTGGTTGACATTGCCAGTTAATTTTCAATTCAACACCTGCCTTGCCATTTGAACTTAATCTTATTATAGCAGATCTCTTTGCATGCCTTTTGTTTGCGCAGATTTTACACACTGGGGGTTTTTAAGTCAATCAATGAGCATCTGTGCTGAAAGGAATAATTTTTGTGTGCATAAAAATAATTGGTCCAATTCCTCTGTGAACCAACAAGTAAAACCTATCTAATTCCTGTCTTAGAGGTAAAGAGTGATGCAGTATAGGAAGAAAAGCCTTTACCTACCTACCTCTCTTCTGTTTCTAGTCCATTCCATGATTTCCAGGAAAATGAATTTATACTGTTTGGAGGAAAGGCTGAGGTCAGCATAACTAGCCTGAATTTAGCATACAGACAGTGTCCTTGACAGTCATGCTCAATGTGCATAAATGTGCAACGTATTCCAATAGCAGCGAGGGAACCAGCCAAGAAAGAGATTTGAACTTTAATTTCCCACACATGACATCAAGATATACCACTGTCCTTTTCTTAAATTCCGTTTTGTACCATCCCACCATGAGAGTGTCTCATATAAAATTTTCTTTCTCAAATATCCGGACTTCGTTTCCAAGTCATTTAATTTTCCCCAGGTTGTTGACTCTGTGTCCTTGTCTTTAAATCATCTACTTCTTTCACCATTTCCATCTTTCTTATCTTTTTTTGCAGAAAGTAATTTTTCCAAAGACATATTTCAATGCATAGAAGGGGGAAATTACTTCACTTTTATTTAGCATCTCCTGAAACTTTCTTTGTTTCAGGGAAAGCTGGAATCAAGTGACTTTCTCCTCTGTATATCTGAGCAACGCAGTTTCTCCATCTCTGTATAAAGGTAGGCACCACTGGTGGCAGCCATCTAGCCATTGTTGGGTGGGACCAAACGTACTCTCAGTTCCAGCAGATAGCCCTGATTGGTCTAGGCTACTGGAAATCCAATTGTCATGGTCACAAGGTTTGGTTCAGGGATGAGCCAGTCAGTGCAAAGCTTTGAGCTGCTGTTGGTTGATTGTGAGAGACAAACTCTCCTGTCACGTGAGAACAGGAGAGCGTGAAATCCTTCTACAATCACCAGGAAGTTAGCCCTAGGAGGCAACGAACATTGGGTATAAAAAAGAAGAGAGGTAGAAAGAAACTGAGTCTTCACATCATTGTAGCCATCAGTACAGTCCATTCACCTCTGTGCTCCCAGTTAGCCGATAAATCCCTTCTTGCTTGTGAATTCCAGTTAGGTTTTCTGTTACTTGCAGCCAAGACCCTTTTATCTGATACACCCGACTACTGGGCAGTGGAAGGAAAACACAATATTACACCTCAAAATGCAGTTTATCCAGTCTAGCCATCTAACAATAGAGTACTGGATAATTAAATTGCATTCGATGATGATATATTAGCCAGGACAGACTAGGCTGTTATAGATAGAAATGACAGTCACATAACAATTGGAAACAAGTGTTCCTGGTCAGCAGCTGGCTTTCTTCTGCATGGTTTCATTGGTTTTTCAGGAACCTAGGTTCCTTCCATCTTTTGGCTCCCCCGTCGCTTAGGGCCTTGTCATCACCCTTATCAAGCTGGCGGAAGGGAAAGGAGGATGAGGTGGGCACCACTGCTTTTTAAAAGCCTTGGCCTAGGGCTTCCCTGGTGGCACAGTGGTTGACAGTCCGCCTGCCGATGCAGGGGACACGGGTTCGTGCCCCGGTCCGGGAAGATCCCACTTACCGCGGAGAGGCTGGGCCCGTGAGCCATGGCCGCTGAGCCTGCGCATCCGGAGCCTGTGCTCCGCAACAGGAGAGGCCACAGCAGTGAGAAGCCCGCATACCACACACACAAAAAAAAGCCTTGGCCTAGAAATGGGACAAACTCTTTACACCCTCCCTTGGCGAAGACTAGTCACATGGGCACATCTAACTGCAAAGGAACCCAGGAAGAGGAAGTGGATTTTTGGTAACTAGTTCCTAGTCTTGGCCTAGATAGAATACTTTAGGAGACTATTAAATACATGGGGAAATGCCAACAGAGCATTGTGCATAGTATGAGCCCAGGTTTTCTAAGGTCCCAGTCTCTAAGGTTCTAAGGTCCCACATAGCGTGAGCTATGTCTCTTTCTGTTCCAGCCCTGTGGCAAGGCTCTGCTTTTGTTCTTTTCCGGCCATGTTGGTACATTCATGATGTCCTCTATAGCAAACCCACCCCACCATCCCCTGATGAGCAATATGGGTGTCACTGAAGTTCTTGGAGGAAGACAGAAATGTCATCAAATTCCTCCATGGATATCTGTTCTTTGCTCCAAAATTCTCTTCCCTTGTAGCACACTCACCTCACTTGTTCCTCTTCTTGGCCACATGCTTCCCTTTCGCCATCTCCAGCCCCTAAAAGTGTCCTCATTGAGCAGTTGGCTCTTGCCCTTTGTTATATGTCCACTCAGCAAAACAAAAACCTGATATTAAGCCTAAAACCAAACAAGATATTTTTACCTCCAGCATACCCCTCAGGGAACTTAGCAGATCATTCACTGAACAAAAAAGGTCTCTTCTTGGGGCAGGGCTAGGTGGGGAGTTGCTAAATAAGGAAATGAATTTTTGCCATAAAAATTCATTTACATAGAAAGAAAGACTGGAAGGATGTTAACAGTGTTTATCTCTAGGTAACTGGATTGCAAGTGGTTTTTTCCTCTTGTGTGTTCCCTGTACTTTAATTTCTGTTTCCCGATCTTTCAAATTTTCGAAAGTACATGATTTAGTTCTTTAATCTGAAAGAAAAAAAGTAAAGAAAATTGTCTTTTGCTCAATTTTACTTATCAGTAGGGAAATGCAAATCAAAACCACAATGAGATACCACTTCGTACCCATTAGGAGGGCAATTACGGGAAAAAAAAAACAAAAGAAAATAGCAAGTGTTGACAAGGATGCAGAGAAATTAGAACCCTTGTGCATGTTGGTGGCCATGTAAAATGGTGCTGCCACTCTGGAAAACAGTATGGTGGTTTCTCAAAAAATTAAATATAGGATTATCATATGATCCAGCAATTCCACTTCTGGGTTTATACCCCAAAGAACTGAAAGCAGGGTCTTGAAGAGATAATTGTACAGCCATGTTCATAGCAGCATTACTCGCAATATCCAAGAGATGAAAGCAACCCACATGTCCATCAACGAATGAATAAATGAAATGTGGCATATACATATGATGAAATATTATTCAGCTTTAAAAGGAAGGAAATTCTGACACATGCACATGGATGAACCTTGAGGAATTATGCCAAGAGAAATAAGGAGTCACAAAAAGACAAATATTGTATAATTCCACTTATATGAGTACGTATAATGGTCAAATTCACAGAGACAGAAAGTAATATGGTGGTTGCCAGGGCTAGGGGAAGCAGGGATGGGGTATTAGTGTTTAATGGGTATAGAGTTTTAGATGGGAAAGATGAAAATGTTCTAGAGATGGATAGTGGTGATGGTTGCACAACAATGTAAATGTACTTAATGTCACTGAACTGTACACTTAAAAATGGTTAACATGGTAAATTTTATGTTATGTATATTTTTCTTAATGTTTTTTTAAAAAGAATTTATCTTTCCATAGACAATTTTACAAGAATTTTTGACTTGGATAGCTTGTGATCTCTTTTGAAAACCAGATATTTCCCTAGTTTGGGCTTTCCACCTACACAGTATGCCTTTTTATATGAATTTGTAAAAAAGAAGAAATACTCATTTTACCAGTATTACATAAGGCTCAGGGGTTTAATAAGATATGGCTTCTCTTCTCCAAGGATTTGCCATCTAATAAGTGGGAAAGACAGGTAAACAATTAACTACAATCTGCAGGAAATGCAATAGTGGCCAAGTGTAGAGATACAAGCAGTGAATTCTGCCTGGGTAGTTAAAGAGGCTTTTCAGAGAAAGAGGTGTTTAAACTGGACTTGGAAAAACCCTTACGAATTTACTAATGAGAAAGATGGGATGAACATGGGGGGCACACTGGAAAGTGACATAGAAACGGGGGACAGCACTGGGACAGGAGGAAATCAGTGACCCCAGTCTTAGGGCATCATGGGACCCTGAACACACCTGGCTGAATGCCAGCAGGGGGGCAAGCTCAGGCCTGGACGTGACAGCATTGTCTTTCCTGGGGAGATGACCCAGGATGTGGGCTGAACTCAGAAAGCAAAGTCCAAGCCAGCCATGTGTCAGGACCAGGGCTGAGACCTTGGCTGGCTCGGTGGTGTGATTCTGGAGGGACATGGAGCATGCTGGAGCTTCCTGTGCAAACAGGGGAATGGCTCCCTGCATGTTGGTGCCTGATTGTGTGCAGCTGTTGGTTTTGCAGTCTGACAAGGAATGGAGTAGAATTGCTTTTCATTAACTGCAAAAGCTTATGTAATGTTTCTTGTTGGCATCTTGGACTTGGCCATTCTGCAACACATCTCCCCCCAGTACCCACACACGTGGACTTGCGTGGGGCAGTGGAGTGCAAATGGCGCACAGCTGTACAGTGGTTTCTCAAAAAATTAAATATAGGATTATCATATGATCCAGCAATTCCACTTCTGGGTTTATACCCCAAAGAACTGAAAGCAGGGTCTTGAAGAGATAATTGTACAGCCATGTTCATAGCAGCATTATTCGCAATATCCAAGAGATGAAAGCAACCCACGTGTCCATCAACGAATGAATAAATGAAATGTGGCATATACATATGATGAAATATTATTCAGCTTTAAAAGGAAGGAAATTCTGACACATGCACACGGATGAACCTTGAGGAATTATGCCAAGAGAGATAAGGAGTCACAAAAAGACAAATATTGTATAATTCCGCTTATGTGAGTACGTATAATGGTCAAATTCACAGAGACAGAAAGTATTATGGAGGTTGCCAGGGCTAGGGGAAGCAGGGGGAGAACAGAGCGTGCTGGTGTGCTAGAAATCCGTGGGTGCTGTGTCAGTCATTCTGAGTCGTGGGATTGGTGGGGCGGAATCAGCTTGTGAGGAGGAGACAGAGGGCGTGTAGAATTACACGTCTTGGACCTGGAAGATCATCAAGATCAACTCATTCACTGGCTTGTTGTCAGTCGGTGTGGGTCACTCTTTGTCACTGCAGCCGTTTCTGCTGTTTGAATCCTCTGCCATGTGTTGGTCCCTGCCTTCTGTTGGGCACTTCTATTTCCGGCAACCACAAAGATGGCCTTTACGGCTCCTCTCTGCATCCCCAGGCTCCTCTAAGAGGAACTTTAACCCTGCTCCCAAGGCCACAGAAGTGTCCAGGATCCATGAGCGTCCACAGCCAAATCTCATCTGGCCATGACAGGAGCACAAAGTATAGGGGATGGACCATGTGGAGAATCCTACAAGTGTACCCGATCTCATTTTCCAAATTCCCAGGATTCTATCACCTACCTGGGGTCAGACCTTGACTCTCTTACCCAAACAGCACATAAACCTCTACCCTCTTCCCTTCTTGGAAGCCTCCTTAATCCCCCAGGTGGGCCTGACTCACAAAGAGCTGGAAATTCCCTGCCTGGGGTCAGGATACCCAGGTCTGGGAACACAAAGCCCTGGCTGCCTTTCCTGGAAGGGAAAGGGGGAAATTATCTTTCCATCGTTTTTGCTGATAGGTCAGAATAGCACAAAAGATAAGCTATGATTAATTTCTCAGTATCTCACCTTGTTGCACATGGATGGTCTCATTCACCTGAACACCTGGAGACAGGTGAGCTGGGCTCACTCATCTGATACCATAATGTCAAGTGGAGCCGTTGGCCCTACCACCTGGTAGTGTGTTCATGGGTCTTTCTTGACTCCCCAAGATGTAACTCCTGGGCACTTTTGGGCCACTGATTGCTCCTTCATTTCCTTTAATTTACATTCACAGCTGCTCCTAGGTGGCACCTCCCATCTCATCCCAGCTCTGTCTCCTGTTCACTCCTAGACATTCTCCTGCATCCTTAGGCACAAAGCCCCAGGGAATCTGATCTGATTTTAGGGCAGAGTCCCACTGATATAGCAGGACCTAACCCTAGCAAAGCAGTGACTGAGGGTTGGGAATCTAAGGTATGAACCCTCCTTACTTTCATACAATTCTAAAACTACTTTTGAACTAGGAATCCTGGCACTTCTGACCTAGAGGAGTACTGCCATTTGTGACAAGCCAGCTGTCCCCAGGCCCAGGTCAAGAAACCCTGGGATCAAATGGCCTGAACTCTGCTAAATGGACAAGGCCCTTCTTTTCCGGAGTTTGAAACGATTAAGTGGCTCAATGGAGGCACTTTACTTTGTTCACTGAAGGAAGGGCCTTGTTGGTTGGCTTTTTCTAGAGTGTTCTTTAAGGAAGTTTCCCACCTTTCAGATTCTATATATTTGATTTTCCATCTTGTCTGGGTTCCTAGGAAAGCTGAAGCCTTCCCTCTGATGTCCAGATGCAGGGAATCGACGAGCTCTTTACGCTGGAAGATTTGCTAACATTGGGGCCACTCCTTAGGCATCCTTTTCCAGCCCCTCCTAACAATCTCTGAGCCTGACCTCCACTTCACGTCTTGTGTCTGGGGTGTATGTCAGCATGTTTAAAGCTTCTTCTGAACGTCAGCTCCTGCATTCCTTTCCCAGGTCTGGAAACTACGTCCTTTTACCTCCTCCTGGCTGTAGCCCCCAAAGAGTTGGAGGGCATGTCACCGTGGCCTGCTGCAGCAGCCTATGTGTACGAACAGATATAGCATCCAACGATCTGATTTATGTTTTCCAGATTTACCGCATCACTCGCATACCCAGGCCGGCTGATATTTTAGGAGCGTGAATCAGAGTGTCTGGCACGGCTCCCTCTGCAACCGAGCTCCGGCTGCAGGCATAATGAAGTTGGGAGGGGGGAAGAACTCTACTTATCGGGGAGGAAATGTGTGTCAGTAACAAGTCTGCCTGGCAACAGCGCTAGGAGAGATCCCAGGCCCCAGGATCAGAGCCAGCATCTCCACACTGGTGGAGAAGCATCATGCTGCACAATTTTCCTCCTTGGTGGGCTGACTACCCTCTTTAAAAAAAAAAAAAAAGGAAAATAAGCGTTTTGTACATGCATTCTCCAAAATATATCCCCCTAACTGGCCATCAAACAGGGAGACTGCAATAAACTGAAATGTCACCGGGCTGGGTCTGTCCACGGAGATGTTATACGTGAATAATAAGAGACGGGTTTCTGCAATGCAGTAAGAGGCAGGAAGATGAAGCTGAAAGAACAGAGCTAACTGACTCTCTGCAACTCAGTGTAGGACTCTGCTTAGAGAGTAGGGCTCAAGACTAGGGAGACAGGGAAATATTCCTCTATTTTTTCCTAAGCTTTTTGGCATGTGCTGCTAAATATAGAGTTTCCTATTTCTCAAGGAGTCTATTCAGAATGAGGGAGAAAGTGGAACAAGGACTGATCTAGACATCTGCACATGTGGGGCTATGACAAGAGCAGTGGTTCTTTTTCACCTCTGGATGCCAATGCCTAGAGCAACAATAGACACCAGGTAGCAGCCTCATACAGGTGTGTTGAGCCAAACCTGGACCTGGCTCTGTTTGTACTTTGAGTGCCCCTGAGTGTATCTCTTTACCCTTCCAGGCATCCTTTTTACCATCTGGAGAATGAACCGATGATCTCTTAGGGATTGTCCCAGGTCCAGCATTCTAGGGTCTCAAGGTCAAAAGTGGTCTTACGGGCTTCCCTGGTGGCACAGTGGTTGAGAGTCCACCTGCCGATGCAGGGGACGCGGGTTCGTGCCCCGGTCTGGGAAGATCCCACATGCCACGGAGCGGCTGGGCCCATGAGCCATGGCCGCTGAGCCTGCGCGTCCGGAGCCTATGCTCCACAACGGGAGAGGCCACAACAGTGAGAGGCCCGCGTACCGCAAAAAAAAAAAAAAAAAAAAAAAAAAAAGTGGTCTTACAATTTTTAAAAAGCAGGGAATTAAAAATGTTCCCATAAATGTTTATATCTTAAATGCCTGATCTTCGGGTTCTGCTTTATTATCACAGTGTGTGCACACAACTCTCCAGGCTTGAATGTTCCCATGAATACATCATTCAGTGGTATCTGGGATACATTTACATTTTTAGCATCAGTGTAATTCTATTTGGTTTTATGCCACGGGAAGTTCAAGCCTGATTCAATGACGGAGTTTCACAAAATGAGTTTTTAAAAGGGAAGACAATGCGTTGCACATGTTATAACATTGTACTTCGCATTGTTATCCAATCAGGCATGTTGGGGGTGGCTCGGGCTTCGGTCCAAGAATTCAGCAATCCATAAAGTTGAATATTTTACTATCTTATTTGGAAGCATGGAATTTAAGAGCTGGAATGGACCTTCGAGGTAGGCAGGCATCACCTACTAAAATGAGGGCGGGGAACTTTGCGTACACTTTTGCATACCTCTCACCTCCTAACGTAGCTTTCATATTGTTGGCTTGAAAAACTGAACAGAAAAAGCCTTGGTTGCTAAACCTGGGAATGAGGAGGGGTTTGGGAGCATCAGACAGAACAGCATGCAATCTGAGAGCGCTTCCCTTTCTATCAAAAACAGCCATAGGAAGATTGCAATTCCTGTCTGTCAGAGAAGGGGCAGAGGTAACCGTGCAGAACTGCACAGAGGGAGAATTCTTCCCAGGTAACAGCTGCAGCTGGCTTTTTCCATAAAGTACACACTGAAAAGAAGCAACCCTCCGTGGAAATAGAGTTGAAGTCAGCTCAGACTTAACAGGGGGAACATTGAGTCAGTTCGGCCCGACTGAGGAGTTATAACAGTTGGTTAAAACCTCTGGTCTGGGTAAGCAGACATGGTAACTGTAGAACCCAGAAGGGAAATTCAAACCAAAAAGGATGAGAAGCAAAAGTCCTGAGATCACCCAAGTGAGGTATGAGATGAGAGGGGAAATCACGGGGACATTTTCCTAAGTCCTACTGAGGCCATGTAGTTACAGGGAGACCCCTAGTCTTAACCAGTGAGAAGTGTAAGTTGTAATGGAGAAGGCAGGACTCACGGTCAAGCCTGAGGACGAGGGGAAGTTGAATTCTGGAGACTGAAAAAAGAAGTCAAAGGCAAAAGCTGGAAGAACTGAGGGAAGGGAAGTGTCAAAGCAGCAAATTCAGAACAAAGACAGTGAGTCTTAAATTTCTGGAGTTCTTTTTTTATATGATGCTTGATCCATGGCTAGGGTGACCATTTAGAGGAACTGCATAGAGGTTTGGACAAATAAGAGGACCCAAACTGGATCATGACAAAATTACTTCCTTTAGACAGTGTCCTTAAATATTAGAAGTTAATACCAGAACCACAATCTATATGTATCTATCTTCATTTTATTTTGGCTAGAAGCAATGTTACCCCCAAACTGGGTTCATTTTTTGGTGGGTGTCAAGCCAAGAGATAAAACGGAGCAAAAGCTCAGGAGAGGCAATATTTATTACTTGCAGCAAGTAAGGAAAACATTGGGGAAATTTTAAGCTAAGGGTGCATGCATATTCATGAAGGGGCTTGAGCTGAGGAGAACTCAGCATTGAATTGGGGCAGAGGTTGACAGAGTCCAAGCTTTAGTTGATTTGAAGTCATAAGGGTCAGAAAAGGTCAATGTCATCATTCCTTAGGTCCTGACCAGACTGGGGTCTTATTAAGCAGTTACCATCCTCCACCTAGGTAGGGACCTTAGTTCCTGCAGAACTCAAAGATGTGTATCAGATTGTGATGTATATCACCTGAGGAGGAACTAGGATTCTGTTTCATTGCTGAACTATCGTTTCTTGACTGCTTTTCATTCCTTTGTTCCCTAAAGGTCATTAATTACTGAGACCTCCTCAAGGACAAGCATTGTGGCCAGGCTCAGATCACAAAATGCTTTCTCTTATGTCAAGAAAGCCATGACTGGGGCTTCCCTGGTGGCGCAGTGGTTGAGAGTCCGCCTGCCGATGCAGGGGACACGGGATCATGCCCCGGTGCGGGAAGATCCCACATGCCGGGGAGCGGCTGGGCCCATGAGCCATGGCCACTGAGCCTGCACGTCTGGAGCCTGTGCTCCGCAACAGGAGAGGCCACAACAGTGAGAGGCCCACGTACCGCCAAAAAAAAAAAAAAAAGAAAAAAGAAAGCCATGACTGGTTCTCTTTCTCTGGGCACCCCCCAACCCCCATTTACTAACAGTAACAGAAAACCCGGCAGAAAGGAGTTTGAAACATAAGGAACATTTATTGATTGATTGATTGATTGATGTTGGGGGTAGGAGTTTTTATTAATTAATTTATTTATTTTGGCTGTGTTGGGTCTTCGTTTCTGTGCGAGGGCTTTCTCTAGTTGTGGCGAGCGGGGGCCACTCTTCATCGCGGTGCGCGGGCCTCTCACTGTCGCGGCCTCTCTTGTTGCGGAGCACAGGCTCCAGACGCGCAGGCTCAGTAATTGTGGCTCACGGGCCCAGTTGCTCCGTGGCATGTGGGATCCTCCCCGACCACGGCTCAAACCCATGTCCCTTGCATTAGCAGGCAGATTCTCAACCACTGCACCACCAGGGAAGCCCAAGGAACATTTATTGTCTCATAAAACAGGAAGTTAGGTGAGATAGGGCAATTCCAGAGTTCTTCCAATCAGGGTCCCCATGCCTCCTGCAAGAACCCAATTCTTTCCATCTTTCGCCTCCCCCATCCTCAAAGTGGTGTCCTCTTAGGATGGCTCCCCTCATGGCTTCTGCAGTTTTAGGCATCCATGTAGATAACAATGTTCAAGACAGGAGAAACAGAAAGTCCCTCACTTGTGTAACTTATTAACAGCAAAGAATCACTTCCCAGAAGTGCTCCTCATAATTTTTCCTCACATCTTTTCAACCATAATTGCATTACACTCCCATGCAATTGCCAAAAGCAATATTTTGGCAAGGGAAGCTAGGTAAACACACCAGCTGAGACTGATAAAAGTTCATTCTGTGGGGCCTTCCCCTGTTGCTACTTTGGTCAGTTTTTTTTTTTGTTTTTTTTTTTTTTGCGGTACACGGGCCTCACTGTTGTGGCCTCTCCCATTGCGGAGCACAGGCTCCAGACACACAGGCTCAGCGGCCATGGTTCACAGGCCCAGCCGCTCCACGTCATGTGTGATCTTCCCAGACCGGGGCACGAACCCGTGTCCCCTGCATCGGCAGGCGGACTCTCAACCACTGCGCCACCAGGGAAGCCCCCTGTTGCTACTTTGAATGGGTTTGTTTTCTTCTCTTTCAGATATTTCATTGTTAATGTATAGAAATGCAACTGATTTTTGTATGTTGATTTTGTATCCTGTAGCTTTATTGAATTCATTTATTCTAAGAGTTTTTTGGTGGAGTCTTTGGGGTTTTCTATATACAAGATCATGTCATCTGCAGATAGAGATAATTTTATGCTGTTCTTTCCAGTTTGGATGCCTTTTATTTCTTTTTCTTGTCTGATTGCTTTTGGCTAGGACTTCCAGTACTATGTTGAAAAACAGTGGTGAGAGTTGTTACCCTTGTCTTGTTCCTGATTTTAGACGAAAAGCTTTCAGCTTTTCACAGTTGAGTATGATGTTAGCTGTGGATTTTTTCATATATGATCTTTATGTTGAGGGATGTTGCTTCTATACCTCATTTGTTGAGAGCTTTTATCATGAAAGGGTGTTGAATTTTGTCAAGTGCTTTGTCTGCATCTATCGAGAGGATCATATGATTTTTATTCTATTAAAGTAGTGTATAATGTTTATTGATTTGTGTATATTGAACCATCCTTGCATCCCATGGATAAATCCCACTTGATCATGGTACAGGATCATTTTAATGTGCTGTTGAATTCAGTTTACTAAAATTTTGGTGATAATTTTTGCATCTATATTTATCGAGGATATTGGCCTGTACTTTTCTTATAGTGTCCTTATCTAGCTTTGGTATCAGGGTAATGCTGGCCTCATAAAACAAATTTAGCAGTGTTCCCTCCTCTTCAGTTTTTTGGAAGAATTTGAGAAGATTGACATTAATCCTTCTGTAAATGTTTGGTAGAATTTACAAATGATCATCTGGTACTGGACTTTTCTTTGTTGGGAGGTTTTGATTACTGATTCAATATCATTAGTCATCATTGGTCTATTCAGATTTTCTGTCTCTTCATGAATCCATCTTGGTAGGTTGTGTGTTTCTAGGAGTTTATCCATTTCTTCTAGTTATCCAGCTCATTGATGTATAATTGTTCATAGTGACCTCTATGATCCTTTATATTTTTATGGTCTCAGTTGCAATGCTTCCTCTTTCATTTATAATTTTATTTGAAACCTCTCTCTCTCTCTCTCTCTCTCTCTCTCTCTCTGTTAGTCTAGCTAAAGTTTTGTCAACTTTGTTTAACTTTTCAAAAAATCAACTCAGTTTCATTGATTTTTTTTATTGTCTTTGGACTTTCTATTTTATTTGTGTCTGCTCTAATCTTTATTATTTCCTTCCTTATGTTAATTTTGGACTTAGTTTGTTCTCCTGTTTCTAATTCCTTGAGATGTAAAGCTAGGTTGTTTATTTAGCTCTTTCTTTTTTTTAATGTAGACATTTATTGCTAAATACTTCCCTCTTAGAACTTCTTTTCCTGAAACCTATAAGTTTTTGTATGTTGTGTTTTCATTTTTGTTTTTTTTCTTCTTCCATAGTCTATGATTAAAAGGTTATTTTAATGTTATTGACAGATAGAGAAGTGCTGAAATCACACATGAATTATCACAAAGTGAGCACACCAGTGTAACCAGCGCCAGGTCAAGAAATAGGACTACATCAGGACCCTCAGAAGCCCCTAGTGTGCCCTCCCAATCAGACCCCCTCCCTTCTCCCCAAGATCTCCATTCATCTCATTTCTAACACCACATATTGTTTTTGAAGCTTACATAAATGGAACCCTACAGGATGTGTTCTTTTATGTCAAGCGTCTTCACTCAAAATTGTATCTGCCAGATTTAGTCCTGCTGGTGACAGTAGCGATAGTTTGTTCATGTTCATTGGCGTATAGAGTTCATTGCAATTATTTACCCATTCGCTGTTGATGGGTGTTTAGGGTTTTCCAATTTGGGACTGTTACAATGTTGTAATATTGTTGTATCTTTTGGTACATATGCACTCATATATCTAGGAGTGGAATTGCTTGGTAATAGGATATGCACACATTCAATTTTAATGGATAATACCACACTTTTCCAAAGCACCTATTTACATTTCTACCAGAAGTGTTTGAGGGCTTCAACAGTTCTTCAACAACACTGGTATGATCTGTCTTTTTTATTTTAGCTTTTCTGGTAGAGTCTATAGTGGGACCCCCTAGTTGTTTTCATTGCATTTCTCTCATGACAAGTGAGATTCAGCATTTTCCCATGTTTATTTGGATATCCCCTTTTGTGAAATGTCTGTTGATCAATCCTGCCCACTTTTCCATTGGATTGTCTCTTGTTTGCTTATAGGAGTTCCAGATATGAGCGCTTTGTCAGTTATATGTGCTGTAATAGCTTCTCCCATCCTGTGGCTAGTGCTTTCACTCCGCCATTATGTCTTCTGATGACCATGAGGATGAATGGCAGTCCAGCTCAAGCTCCTTCCTGGTTTTAGTCTTATCTTCTGTTCTGTTTCTAGTCTTCCTGCTTTTTCTGGAACAAACTTCATCATAAGACAGAGAACTCACCTCTTCCAGTCCTGCAAGGTATAGTTTTACCTGGCTGTCAGCTATGAAAGGCAGAAAAGACCTTTTATCAGACATATTTTTCTTCTTTTTCTACTTGTAGAGACGAACTTTGAGAGAAGCTTATCTCTTTCTCATAAAAACTCACTGAGAGCTTTAAGAAGCAGCAGACACATTCTGCAGCCTGAAAAGTTCTGCTAAATAATGATTTGGTCTCAAATGGCACGTGTCTGAGTCCCAAGAGAGAACGGGCGACAATTTAACCAGCTGCTTTGTTAAAGCATAACAAAAACAGCTAACTTAGCCAGGGATAGACAAATCCTCGCTGACCTTCAATCCTACCTTGGATGGTACCTTTTAAAGTCTATCATTTGTAACACTGCACTGCTATGTACTGATACCTATCAGGAATCATTCACAATTCAAACTAGCTTGTATGAATAAAAGGGGGGTGAAGATTTATTAGGTCATGTAACTGAATAGTCCTAGTATAAAGCTGTCATAGCTGCATACAGGGGCTCAAGCAATTTCATTTGGACCAAGTTTCTCACTATCTTTCCATTTTACTTTCCTCTGTGTTAGCATTGTGTGTCATTCATGGGAATTTCTGGTGGTCCACTGGTTAGGACTCCATGCTTTCATTGCCAGGGGTGCTGGTTTGATCCCTGGTCAGGGAACTAAGATCCCACAAGCCACACGGTGCAGCTGCCACTGGAAGTGAGTGAGGAGGGCAGTGTAGGCATTTCCCGTGACCCAAGAGCCTGGACTCCATTAGGCAGCAGGTGGGGAATAATCAACACGCCAGGGAGCAGAGCGGAGAGGACCCAAGGACAGAGGTGGCAGCTGCCTCTGCTGCCACCCGCCACCACCGCCACCGCTGCCGGGGCTCAGCCCAGCGACAGGCCCTGTGCCCCCACAGCCGCCCTGCAGTGCCCGCCCTGTGTTTTCATTTTTGTTTGTCTCAAGATACTTTCTGATTTCCCTTTAGATTTCTTTATTGATCCATTTGTTGTTCAGGAGTGTGTTGTTTAATTTCCATGTATTTGTGAATTTTTCAGTTTTCTTCCTGTTATTGATTACTGGTTTCATACCATTGTGATTGGAAAAGATACTAGATATGATTTCAGTCTTCTTAAATTTGTTAAGGCTTGCTTGGTGGCCTGACGTATAATCTATCCTGCAGAATTTCCCATGTGCACTTAAGAAGGATGTGTGTTCTGTTGGATGGAATGTTCTGTATGTGTCTGTTAGTGCCATTCGTTGTACAATATTATTCAGGTCAGGGAAAACTGATGTTGCCATGAAATTGGAAGACATATCCAACACAGCAATAATGAGATGTAGCTATTTTAGTGAAGAATCAGACAGACTTGGTTTTATTCTTGACTCCATTTTCTAGTTGACAGTCCTTGGGCAGTTACTTAGTTTCTCTAGACCCATTTCCATTGCCACTATTCCTTTGGCGTATGAGTTCTTTCATGGGAGGCAATGTTGTGAGGGATACCACAGCAATGAATGAGGCATTTTATAAGTCCCCAAAAAAGAGTGCTGGCCTAGAGGCTGTGGACAAGGAAGCAGGGGAAACAAATACCCCCATTTTCCTCTCCTCTCACCTTCTGATCTCTGTTACTGTCCCCCCACCTTGGCCAAACCCAACAAGAAGCCAAAGAGACAAGGGTGGAGAATGGATGCAGGAGGGGCAAAGGAGAATAGCCAGCAAAGTAGTTGTATGCACCTGGTACGTACTACCAGATGTATGCAGGTAAATGAATATTATTTTTATTTTCATATCTTGAAGTCAAGTTTTGGAAAAAAGAAAAGTCAAATTTCCCATGTATAAGAAACAAGCTTGGGGCTTCCCTGGTGGCGCAGTGGTTGAGAGTCCGCCTGCCGATACAGGGTACGCGAGTTCATGCCCCAGTCCGGGAAGATCCCACATGCCACGGAGCGGCTGGGCCCATGAGCCATGGCCGCTGAGCCTGCGCGTCCAGAGCCTGTGCTCCACAACAGGAGAGGCCACAACAGTGAGAGGCCCGCGTACCGCAAAAAAAAAAAGCTCCACAACAGGAGAGGCCACAACAGTGAGAGGCCCGCGTACCGCCAAAAAAAAAAAAAAAAAAAAAAAAAAAAAAAAAAACCAAGCTTGGTGCCCTAGACTGTGTATGTTAGATCATGGTTCCCGACCTTCCTGCTCCTGCCTTCTCTCATCCACAGATCAAGGCATGTTAAAAGAAAGTTAGTATCTACTGAGATTTGGCTCTTTGAGGAGAGTTGTGAAAAGTGTGTTTAGAATAGCTTTGTGATCTTCCTGCCCCTGTAAATGCACTGTGGCCCCCCTCTGCACAGATTGTCTCTTTGTGCCAAATGAGTTCCTCCCCTCTAACTAAACTGACCTGGCAGTATAGCCAGACACTCGATAAACACGTCTGACAGAAGCTGTGGTAATAACAACAAGGAAGGCCATCTGTCTTCAGCTGTGATGACAGCATCAATAGCGCATGCATCTTCAATAGTTTTCTCTGAAGTGATGGTGATTCCAGCCAACCATTCAGTACAGCCACTCTCTCTTCTCTCTACCCTTCAGTGACCAGTGAGTGATGACGGGTCACTGTTCCATTCTAAACTCAAGAGCCAAACTTCTGCAGCCCATGCAGGTTTCTCCTAGCTCAGAGATGATTCAGTGTCAATGAGGGTCAATGAATTACAAGTGGGATCTGATGAGTGTGGACATTTAAAGGTACACCCTTCTCACACCTCCCATTCTCACCCACTTCACCTTTCTTCACTTCTCCCCACTGCCTCAGATTTTTGCCTTCCTTATCTCCTCTTTACTCTGTGCCCCCCACCTATGGATTCAGGTAGGATGAACCACACAGTCAACCAGACTTCCCTGCCTTTGAGGGGTGGAGCACATTTCCCAGCCACAGGAGAAAACCAGCTTAGTTTCCAAAGTAGATCAGTTTTCCTCACTAATTTACCTTGAGACAGTAACCGATATGGCCTCCAGTTTTGATTACTTACGAACTTGGGTGCCATTCCTGGTTGTTTATTCCACAAATTACACTCTTCTGATGGCTTGACTCATCACACAGGGATGCCAGATACTCACCAGTTCTCTTCCAAGGGAACTAATGTGTGAATCCCTCCCCTGCTTACCCCTTACTCAACTGCTGAAGGAGCCAGAGAGAAAGTATTTTTAACTGGGTCCTGTTTTGATAAGATTTTAGGTGTTACCTTTAAAATAAACACATAAAAACCTTCCTCTTCAGGGCTTCGCTGGTGGCGCAGTGGTTGGGAGTCCACCTGCCGACGCGGGGGACACGGGTTCGTGCCCCGGTCCAGGAGGATTCCACATGCCGCGGAGCGGCTGGGCCCGTGAGCCATGGCCACTGAGCCTGCGCGTCCGGAGCCTGTGCTCCACAACGGGAGAGGCCACAGCAGTGAGAGGCCCGCGTACTGCAAAAAAAACCCCAAACAAAGAAAAAACCTTCCTCTTCCTCCGC
>NW_006797362.1:797801-843680 GCF_000442215.2 Lipotes vexillifer
CCAAATGTAGCAAAAGAAATAAAAGAAAAGCACACCTGGGGGAGGGAAGAAGATATTCTCTCAGCAGTAAGAAATGTGTCAGCAGCTACAAGTTAATTTAGAAATTTATAGATAGTTCCAAAGAGGGGAAGGTTTAGTACAAATTACATTTCTTGTAAAAGCAACAGTTACCTTTATTTAATGGATATGTGGAAGAACTTTTTGGCATCTGTGCCTGGAGTTATTTGCTTCGATTATCTTGGTAGATGTCAACTTCACCTTTTCCTCTTCTCTTGAAAGAGAGAACATTGTTTATTAGAAAGGAAATCCAGTTCCCTTCTAAAGTATCAGGTGCCTGTCATGTCACTAAAGAAAAATGTCTATAAGCAGCCTCCTCTGCACAGGTGGGCGTAGGATCCTTGCTCAGATAAAATGATTAGATCATTTTTTTCCCAAACAACAGTCATTTATTTCTCACAGTTCTGGATTCTGGGAAGTCCAAGGTCAAAACTTTGGCAGATTCTGTATCTAGTACAGGACTTCCTCCTGGTTCATAATTGGCTGTCTTCTCTCTGAGTTCTCACACAGTGGAACAGGTTAGGGGGCAAGATGATTAGATCTTAGCATAGCATCTGAAAGGGTACAAGCTTGAGCATCATGCCCTTAGAGCAGTACTTCTTAACCAAATTTGCACATTAGAACCACGTGTGTGTGTCTGTGTGCATGCGTGCGCACACATACCTACACATACACACTGATTTCCTGGGCATCGCCCTGGAGCATCTGATTCAGTTGTTCTGAGGTAGGGCCAGGCACTGGCAGGTTTTTAAAGCTCTTTAGTGATTCTAACATGCATCCAGGTTGAGAATCACTGGCTCATAGCTTCAAGAAGAAACCTGACCATTCCCATACCTGGCTTTGTTGCCTTATGAATTAGATAGCTGTCTTCTGAAATCCAAAAGGAGATTCTTGAAACTGGTTGCCTGTCTGCAGCCAATGACAACCAGCAACGAAAGAGAAAGGAAGTGTAATACCTAAAGATAATAAGGGCCAAAGTTCTGAAAAGTCAAATATTAGAATCTGAGTGCTGGGCAAACTGTGATGATGCTTCCTCCCCTCCTTCCCTGCTCCTGCCCCATGTGCATGCATGCTTGCATGCATGTGCAACACACATGCGTGTGGGCGCACCCACATACACACAGTGACATACTGTAGCTGTATGCAGAAACTCCAGCTTTGGCCAACCTGGCACAAAGCAGTGAAGTGGCTGATGTCTCTTTGTCAAAGTGGTCTTCCTGCCCTTACTGGGCTGCAGGTGGGCTCAACTTAGTGACAAGTTGTATTCCATCTTAAGTTACTTGTTTGGAATTCCAATCATGTTCTTATAGAAATGGTGTGATCGTGGTGATAAAGTTCCTAAGTCAGCTCAGTGCAGCCTGTTAACCCGTAATACATCTGGACCTAAGCGCACAAAAAATTCTAGGGCAATCGTGGGTTTAGAGCACTAACAGCATGTGTCCACCCTGCTGGATTCCTGATATAGTGAGGTGTTCCCTGAAAGAATAATGGCAGAAGCAGGAAGACTGACATGAAATGGCAATGGGGCAGGGAAAGGGGTAGATCAAGAGCAGAACCTTGAGATCTAAGGGATAGGCTGAGGCAGCTGTGAGTGAGGTGGTATGAGATGGGGGCTGCCTGTTTAGTAGACCATTGACATTCACAAGGAGGTATTTGGAGATCTTAAAAGTTCCCAAATACTTGAACAGGGAGCTGTTTATGGAGGGTCTGGCTTTCCTACAAATGACATGCCCATGGAGACTGTTCTCTGATTTTTGTGAAGATCTTGGTATACCTTGACCATGTTTTCAATTTAAACAGAAATTTTAATCCTCTCTTGATTGCCATTTTTCACAAAGGAGCAAAGTGTTGTGACCATGAATGGTGGGGACTGCAGTAAACTAGAAGCAGATACTCCATCTCAACTCTAGCCAACTTTTTCCAAGATAGGCTGCTTGCCCAGTTCTCTATTTTTTTCAAGAGAAGCCAGAAATATAGATATTTTTATTAAATATCCTAATTTTAGACTAGCAATACTAGTTAATGCAATAAAACAGGGAAAGGGAATACAAGATATATAGATTTAGGAAAGAAGAAATAAAACCGTCTGTTCACAGATGACATGATTTTCTGTGTAGAAAATCCCAAAGAATTGGAACTAATAAGCAATTATAGCAAGTTTGCAGGATACAAAATTAATATACAAAAGTCAGTTGCTTTCTTATATACTAGAAATGAACAATGGGAATTTGAAATGAGAAAAAACACCACCATTTCCATTAGCACAAAAAATTTAAATACCTAGGTACAAATATAATAAAATATGTAAAGATCTATATGAGGAAAACTGCAAAACTCTGATGAAAGAACTCAAAGTTGTAAATAAAACAGAGAGGTGTTTCATGTTTATTGCTACAAAGACTTGACATTGTTGAGATGTATGTTCTTCCCAACTTGACCTGTAGATTCAACACAATCCCAGTCAAAATTCCGGTAAGTTATTTTGTGGGCATCAATAAGCTGATTCTCAAGTTTATATGGAAAGGCAAAAGACCAAGAATAGCCAACACAATACTAAAGAAGAACAAAGTCAGAGGACTGACACAACCCAACTTCAAGACTTAACTACAGAGCTACAGTGATCAAGGCAGAGTGGTATAGGTAAAAGAATAGACAGATAGTTCAATGAGACAAATTAGAGAGCACAGAAATAGACCCACATAAATATAGCCAACTGAACTCTGACAAAGGACCAAAGGCAATTCAATGGATAAAGGATGTCTTTTCAATAAATGATGCTAGAACAACAGCACATTCACGGACAAAAACAATTAACATAGATCCAGACCTGAGACCTTTCACAAAATTAACTCAGAATGGATCATCATAGTCCTAAGTTTAAAATATAATACTTCTAGAAGGTACCATAGGAGAAAATCCAGGTGAGCTTGGATTTGGTGATGACTTTTTTGATAAGACACCAAAAAAATACAATCCCTGAAAGAAAAAGCTAATAAGTTGGGCTTCATTAAAATTTAAAACTTCTGCTCTGTGAAAGACATTGTTAGAATGAAAAGACAAACCACAGACTTGGAGAAAATCTTTATGAAACACATATTTTGTGGGATTGTATCCAAAATACACAAAGAGTGCTTAAAACTCAACAATAAAGCAAACGACACAATTAAAATAGACAAAGGAACTGAACAAACACTTCACCAAAGAAGAAATGCAGATGGCAAATAACATGTGAAAAGATGCTCTACATCATGTGTCATTAGGGAACTGCAAATTAAAACAACGAGACACCACTACACATCTATTAGAATGGCTAAAATACAAAGCACTAACAACTCCAAATGCTGGTGAGGATGCGGAGCCACAGAAAATCTCATTCATTACTGCTTTAGAAGACAGGTTAGCAGTTTCTTACAAAGCTAAACACAGTCTTACCATACAATCCATTAGTCGTGCTCCTTGTTATTTACACAAATTAGTTGAAAGCTTGTGTCCATGCAGAAACCTGCACACAAATGTTTATAGCAGAGGAGATTGGTTCAAGATGGCAGAGTAGAAGGATGTGCTCTCACTCCCTCTTATGAGAGCACCAGAATCACAACTAACTGCTGAACAATCATCGACAGGAAGACGCTGGAACTCACCAAAAAAGACACCCCACATCCAAAGACAAAGGAGAAGCCACAATGAGATGGTAGGAGGGGCACAATCACAATAAAATCAAATCCCATAACAGCTGGGTGGGTGACTCACAAACTGGAGAACACTTATACCACACAAGTCCACCCACTGAAGTGAAGGTTCTGAGCCCCACGTCAGGCTTCCCAACCTGGGGGTCCGGCAACGGGAGGAGGAATTCCTAGACAATCAGACTTTGAAGGCTAGCGGGATTTGATTGCAGGATTTCGACAGGACTGGGGGAAATAGAGACTCCACTCTCAGAGGGCGCACACAAAGTAGTATGTGCATCGGGACACAGGGGAAGGAGCATTGACCCCATAGGACAGTGAACCAGACCTACCTGCTAGTGTTGGTTGGTCTCCTGCAGAGGTGGGGGGTGGCTCTGTCTCACCATGAGGACAAGGACACTGGCAGCAGAAGTTCTGGGAAGTACTCCTTGGCGTGAGCCCTCCCAGAGTCCACCATTAACCCCACCAAAGAGCCTGGGTAACCTCCAGTGTTGGGTTGCCCTAGTCCAAACAACCAACAGGGAGGGAACCGAACCCCACCTATCATCAGACAAGCAGATTAAAGTTTTACTGAGCTCTACCCACCAGAACAACAGTCAGCTCTACCCACCACCAGTCCCTCCCATCAGGAAACTTGCACAAGCCTCTTAGATAGCCTCATCCACCAGAGGGTAGACAGCAGAAGCAAGAAGAACTAGAATCCTGTAGCCTGTGGAACAAAAACCACATTCACAGAAAGATAGACAAGATGAAAAGGCAGAGGGCTATGTACCAGATGAAGGAACAAGAAAAAACCCCAGAAAAATAACTAAATGAAGTGGGGATAGGCACCCTTCCAGAAAAAGAATTCAGAATAATGATAGTGAAGATGATCCAGGACCTTGGGAAAAGAATGGAGGCAAAGATCGAGTAGATGCAAGAAATGTTTAACAAAGACATAGAAGAATTAAAGAGCAAACAAACAGGGATAACCAATACAATAACTGAAATGAAAAATACACTAGAAGGAATCAATAGCAGAATAACTGAGATAGAAGAATGGATAAGTGACCTGGAAGACAAAATAGTGGAATTCACTGCTGTGGAACAGAATAAAGAAAAAAGAATGAAAAGAAATGAGGACAGCATAAGAGACCTCTCGGACAACGTTAAATGCACCAACATTCACATTATAGGGGTCCAAGAAGGAGAAGAAAGAGAGAAAGGACCCAAGAAAATATTTGAAGAGATTATAGTCGAAAACATCCCTAACGTGGGAAAGGAAATGGCCACCCAAGTCCAGGAAGCACAGAGAGTCCCATACAGGATAAACCCATGGAGAAACATGCCAAGACACATAGTAATCCAATTGGCAAAGATTAAAGACAAAGAAAAATTATTGAAAGCAACAAGGGAAAAATGACAACGTACAAGGGAATTCCCATAAGAGTAACAGCTGATTTCTCAGGAGAAACTCTACAAACCAGAAGGGAGTGGCATGACATATTTAAAGTGATGAAAGGGAAGAACCTACAACCAAGATTACTCTAACCAGCAAGGATCTCATTCAGATTCAATGGAGAAGTCAATAGCTTTACAGACAAGCAAAAGCTAAGATAATTCAGCACCACCAAACCAGCTCTTCAACAAATGCTAAAGGAACTTATCTAAGTGGGAAACACAAGAGAAGAAAAGGACCTACAAAAGCAAACCAAAACAATTAATAAAATGGTAATAGGAACATACATTTCAATAATTACCTTAAATGTGAATGGATTAAATGCTCCAACCAGAAGACACGGGCTTGCTGAATGAATGCAAAAACAAGACCCATATACATGCTGTCTACGAGAGACCCACTTCAGTCTTAGGGACACAGACGGACTGAAAGTGAGGGGATAGAAAAAGATATTCCATGCAACTGGAAATCAAAAGAAAGCTGGACTAGCAATACTCATATCAGATAAAGTAGACTTTAAAATAAAGAATGTTACAAGAGACAAGGAAGGACACTACATAATGATCAGGGGATCAATCCAAGAAGAAGATATAACAATTATAAATATATATGCACCCAATATAGGAGCTCCTCAATACATAAGGCAACTGCTAACAGTTATAAAAGAGGAAATTGACAGTAACACCATAATAGTGGGGGACTTTAACACCTCACTTACGCCAATGGACAGACCATGCAAACAGAAAATTCATGAGGAAAACAAGTTTTAAATGACACAATAGACCAGATAGATTTAATTGATATTTATAGGACATTCCATCCAAAAACAGCAGATTACACTTTCTTCTCAAGTGTGCATGGAACACTCTCCAGGATAGATCACATCTTGGGTCACAAATCAAGCCTCAGTAAATTTAAGAAAATTGAAATCATATCAAGCATCTTTTTTAACCAAAGTGCTATGAGATTAGAAATCAATTACAGGGAAAAAAACGTAAAAAACACAAACACATGGAGGTTTAACAACATGTTACCTAATAACCAAGAGATCACTGAAGAAATCAAAGAGGAAATCAAAAAATACCTAGAAACAAATGACAATGAAAACACAATGATCCAAAACCTATGGGATGCAGCAAAAGCAGTTCTAAGAGGGAAGTTTATAGCAATACAATCCTTCCTCAAGAAACAACAAACATCTCAAATAAACAATCTAACCTTACACCTAAAGGAACTAGAGAAAGAAGAACAAACAAAACCAAAAGTTAGTACAAGGAAAGAAATCATAAAACTCCGAGCAGAAATAAATGAAATAGAAAAAAAGAAAACAGTAGCAAGGATCACTGAAACTAAAAGCTGGTTCTTTGAGAAGATAAACAAAATTGATAAACCCTTAGCCAGACTTTTCAAGAAAAAGAGGGAGAGGACTCAAATCAATAAAATTAGAAATGAAAAGGAGAAGTGACAACGGGCACTGCAGAAATACAAAGCATCATAAGAGACTACTACAAGCAACTCTGTACCAATAAAATGGACAACCTGGAAGAAATGGACAGATTTTTAGAAAGGTATAAACTTCCAAGACTGGACCAGGAAGAAGCAGAAAATATGAACAGACCAATCACAAGTAATGAAATTGCAACTGTGATTAAAAATCTTCCAACAAACAAAAGCCCAGGACCAGATGGCTTCACAGGCGATTCTATCAAACATTTAGAGAAGAGCTAACACCCATGCTTCTCAAATTCTTCCAAAACATTGCAGGGGAAGGAACACTCCCACACTCATTCTATGAGGCCACCATCACCCTGATACCAAAACCAGACAAAGATACTACAAAAAAGAGAATTACAGACCAATATCACTGATGAATATAGATGCAAAAATCCTGAACAAAATACTAGCAAACAGAATCCAACAACACATTAAAAGGATCGTACACCATGACCAAGTGAGATTTATCTCAGGGATGCAAGGATTCTTCAATATACCCAAATCAATCAATGTGATGCACCATATTAACAAATTGAAGAATAAAAACCATATGATCATCTCAGTAGATGCAGAAAAAGATTTTGACAAAATTCAACACCCATTTATGATAAAAACTCTCCAGAAAGTGGGCATAGTGGGAAACTACCTCAACATAAATAGGCCACATATGACAAACCCACAGCAAACATCATTCTCAATGGTGAAAAACTGAAACCATTTCCTCTAAGATCTGGAACAAGACAAGGATGTCCACTCTCACCACTGTCATTCAGCATAGTTTTGGAAGTTTTAGCCACAGCAGTCAGAGAAGAAAAAGGAATACAAATTGGAAAAGAAGAAGTAAAACTGTCACTGTTTGCAGATGACATGATACTATCCATAGAGAATCCTAAAGATGCCAACAGAAAACTGCTAGAGCTAATCAATGAATTTGGTAAAGTTGCAGGATACAAAATTAATGCACAGAAATCTCTTGCATTCCTATACACTAATGATGAAAAACCTGAAAGAGAAATTAAGGAAACACTCCCATTTACCATTGCAACAAAAAGAATAAAATACCTAGGAATAAACCTACCTAGGGAGACAAAAGACCTGTATGCAGAAGACTGTAAGACACTGATGAAAGAAATTAAAGATGATACAAACAGATGTAGAGATATACCATGTTCTTGGATTGGAAGAATCAATATTGCGAAAATTTCTATACTACCTAAAGCAATCTACAGGTTCAGTGCAATCCCTATCAAATTACCAATGGCATTTTTTACAGAACTAGAACAAAATATCTTAAAATTTGTATGGAGACACAAAAGACCCCAAATAGCCAAAGCAGTCTTGAGGGAAAAAAAAAGGATCTGGAGGAATCAGACTCCCTGACATCAGACTATAATACAAAGCTATAGTAATCAAGACTATATGGTACTGTCACAAAAACAGAAATATAGATCAATGGAACAGGATAGAAAGCCCAGAGAAAAACCCACGCACTTATTGTCTACTAATCCGTGCCAAAGGAGGCAAGGATATACAATGGAGAAAAGACAGTCTCTTCAATAGGTAGTGCTGGGAAGACTGGACAGCTACATGTAAAAGAATGAAATTAGAACACTCCCTAACACCATACACAAAAATAAACTCAAAATGGATTCAAGACCTAAATGTAAGGCTGGACACTATAAAACTCCTAGAGGAGGGCTTCCCTGGTGGTGCAGTGGTTGAGAGTCTGCCTGCCAATGCAGGGGACATGGGTTCGTGCCCCAATCCAGGAAGATCCCACATGCCACGGAGCGGCTGGGCCCGTGAGCCATGGCTGCTGAGCCTGCGCATCCGGAGCCTGTGCTCCACAACGGGAGAGGCCACAACAGTGAGAGGCCCGCGTACCGCAAAAAAAAAATAATAATAAAAATAAAACAAATATAGGTCAATGGGACATGATAGAAAGCCCAGAGATAAACCCACGCACATATGGTCAACTAATCTATGACAAAGGAGGCAAGGATATACAATGGAGAAAAGACAGTCTCTTCAATAAGTGGTGCTGGGAAAACTGGACAGCTACATGTAAAAGAATGAAATTAGAACACTCCCTAACACCATACACAAAAATAAACTCAAAATGGATTAGAGACCTAAATGTAAGACCGGACACTATAAAACTCTTAGAGGAAAACATAGGAAGAACACTCTTTGACATAAATCACAGCAAGATCTTTTTTGATCCACCTCCTAGAGTAATGGAAATAAAAACAAAAATAAACAAATGGGACCTAATGAAACTTAAAAGCTTTTGCACAGCAAAGGAAACCATAAACAAGACGAAAAGACAACCCTCAGAATGGGAGAAAATATTTGCAAACGAATCAATGGACAAAGGATTAATCTCCACAATTTATAAACAGCTCATGCAGCTCAAAATTAAAAAACAAACAACCCAATCCAAAAATGGGCAGAAGACCTAAATAGACATTTCTCCAAAGAAGGCATACAGATGGCCAAGAGGCACATGAAAAGCTGCTCAACATCACTAATTATTAGAGAAATGCAAATCAAAACTACAATGAGGTATCACCTCACACCAGTTAGAATGGGCATCATCAGAAAATCTACAAACAACAAATGCTGGAGAGGGTGTGGAGAAAAGGGAACCCTCTTGCACTGTTGGTGGAATGTAAATGGTTAGAGCCACTATGGAGAACAATATGGAGGTTCCTTACAAAACTAAAACTAGAATTGCCACATGACCCAACAATCCCACTACTGGGCATATACCCAGAGAAAACCATCGTTCATAAAAGACACATGCACCCCAGTGTTCATTGCAGCGCTATTTACAATAGCCAGGACATGGAAGCAACCTAAATGCCCATCGACAGACGAATGGATAAAGAAGATGTGGTACATATATACAATGGAATATTACTCAGCCATAAAGCAGAATGAAATTGAGTCATTTGTAGAGACGTGGGTGGATCTAGAGACTGTCATACAGAGTGAAGTAAGTCAGAAAGAGAAAAACAAATATCGTATATTAACGCATATATGTGGAACCTAGAAAAATGGTACAGATGAACCAGTTTGCAGGGCAGAAAATGAGACACAGATACAGAGAACAAACGTATGGACACCAAGCGAGGAAAGCGGCGGGGGGTTGGGGATGCGGTGTGATGAGTTGGGAGATTGGGATTGACATGTATACACTAATATGTGTAAAATGGATAACTAATAAGAATCTGCTGTATAAAAAGTAAATAAAATCCAAAACAAAACAAAAAGAAATGTTTATAGCAGCTTTACTCATAATTTCTAAAACCTGGAATAACCAAGGTATCCTACAGCAGGTGAATGGATAAACAAATTGTGATCCATCCAAACAGTGGAATATTATTCAGCACTAAAGAGAAGTGAGCTATTAAGCTAAGAAAAGACATGAAGGAAGCTGAAATGCATATTGCTAAGTGAAAGAAGCTGGTCTGAAAACTCTGTACACACTGTATGATCTCAACCATATAACATTTTGGAAAAGACAAAGCTATAGAGACACTAAAAAGATCAGTGGTTGCCAGGGGGTTGGAAGAAAGGAGGGAGGAATGAAAAGGAGTACCATGGGAGATCTACAGGGTTATGAAACTACTCTGTATGATATAGTGGAGGATACATGACATTATCCATTTGTCAAAACCCATAGAACTGCACAATGTAAAGAATGAACCTTAATATAGACTCTGGACTTTAATAAAAATATATCGGAATTTTAAAAAATCTTGGTAACCAATGTGTTTTTCTAAATTTGATACAAATCAACACTGAGTAGGCCAAACAAACATGTCTGAGTCCAGTTACCTCTTTGAGACTCTAGGCTTTCCCCTCCTGAGTCAACAGAATTCTAAAGTGACTGGCAAACAACAAAGCTCTGTTGAAATGTGGTGGGTGGTCAGCTGGGTATGCCCATCTTCAAGTGGTTTACACTTTCACACGAGGCAGCTCTTATAAATCCAAGTCCCTGGAAGATCATAAATTATGACACATTGTTAACCTCCTAGGCCACTCATGAGTGGTCAAAACTATGGGTGAGAATAGCTTGCTATGTTAGTAATCCAAGTTAAATGCATGTTTGAAGATGAGCCATCAGCAGTAGGAGATAGGAGAGGAATTCTCCATGGGACCAAGCTGTCGTTCAGTCAGAAAAAAAGAAGACAGATCTGGCTGGCCGAAAAAAGAAAAAAAAATGAATATAATTTTAAACATATATATAGTTTTAAAATAGAGTGAGGGGTAATTTTTTTGAGAAGGAAGTCACTCTATCTCCAGGTAAGGTCTGAATCAGTTCACTGCAAATAAACTGAAATCATTTCACTTTCCATGCCCAATAGATGCCTTCTGCATTCATCTGCACTGGGCTGTACTCTAGGAGATTGAGAGAAAAAATGGTCAATGACATTTGCAGTTGAATAAGAGAAAACAGGTACACAAACAACTGGACTTGAAGATAAAAGTCACAGAAAAGGATTCTCTGCAAGGAGGGAGACTAGGGCATGCATTGGAGAGAATAAAAGAAAGGCTTCAAGGAAGAGGGGCATTTTGGAAGAGCCTTGAAGAATTAGTAGAATTTTTATAGAAGGAAATATAACAAGGGGACAGTCCAGATCAAGAGGGCATTTTGAGCAATGACCCAGATCAACAAGGACAAATATAAGCGACGTAGTTTGGCTGAAGTGGGGCACACACACAGGGATAATAGAAAATGTGGCTGAAGGGAGAGATTTGGTTGTTAAGTGGAGAATTCTGAATGTCAGGCTAAAGCATTTGCATTTAATTCAGTGGTCACTTATCAAGCATTAAGCACTAGATGGGATGCTAAAAATTTCCTTCTCTTCTCTGTCCTTGAAACTGATGCTGATGGAAAATTTCTTTTCTTCCTATATATATTTTTCTTTCTACTCTTGTCTTCCCCCTTTGCCATCCTTATTCTTCCCTTGCTTCTCCCCTTTCTTACTCTATTCCTGATAAATTTCAGGACTCCTTTCATCCTGCTCCTCTCCTCTAGGCAAGGAGCAATGGCTGTGGCCAAATCTAATTCCATTCTCCTTGGGCCTATTTTTAAGGACTTTTTCTGGGATGTTTCTAATATTCTAACCTAACATATGCCACTAAATAAACCACTCTCTGATCTCTGACTTTTAAAAAATCTTTCTTAAATCCCCAAGTTAACAGCTCCATCAAGAGGTGAAAGAACTTTTCCTATGTGGTTATGAAATGACAGATAGTGTTGGTGGGCCCAAGGTAGAGTGGGTCCAACTATTTGCTAGAGGGTGATAGTTGAAACAAACCTTGGTAAGAAAGCAGCAGCCAGCCTTAGGTGCAGCCCTCACCAAAAGCAAACAACTTCTTAGTAGGAGTGTCATTATCCCCATTTTATTCATCCTATAAGCATTTATTTAACATCCACTCTGTACCAATTGCTGTGTAGGTCTAAGGGATAGAATTATAAAAGATGATGTTCTATGTATATTGGTCACATTCTAGCAGGAGATAAAAAGAAAACATCACAGTGGTATGATGATGTCTAGAACTGTGCTTCTCAAAATTTAATGTGTATGCAAAATTACCCAAAGATCTTGTTGAAAGTATCTTTTCATTCAGTAGGTCTGGGGTTGGGCCAGCCTGCATTTCTAACCTGAGGCAGTCAAGTGATGACCATTCTACTGGTCCTGTACCACATTTGGAGAAGCAAAGTTGCAGGGAGGTCCCAAGCACTACAGAGCCTCTGTGTTCTCTCTTGCTTATAGCTGGCCACCAAAGATTTAGAAATATTAATGGTAACATCTGAATATACATGTGTGACATAGTTTTTTGTAGCCAAAACAAAAACCAAAATAACAGTAGTCAATAAAAGAACAGAAATGCAATGATACAATGTATAGATGTATGCAATGTATACAATGTATACAATGTATCCCTCCAAATCCAGAAGAAGGGAAAAAAAGAAAATTATCTTCAATTTTGTCATATTCCACAGAAGATATAAGAGAAGAAAGAAAGAAGCAAAGGAAAAAATAGCAAACTGAAAATATCAATATCAAATAAAATGATAGAAATTATTCCAAATATATCAAATAACAATAAATGTAAGTTAGTTAACTCTGCAGTAAAAATATAGAGATTAACTAATTGCTTGTTTTATTTTTCTGTGGTAAGAACACTTAACATGAGATCTACCCTCTTAAATTTTTAAGTGTATAGAACTCTTCATTTCCATCCTACCCCCACTCCCTGGTAACCACCATTCTACTCTCTGATTCTACGAGTTTGACTATTTTAGATAGCTTATGCAAGTGGAATCACTCAGTATTTGTCCTTCTGTGACTGGCTTATTTTACTTAGCATGCTATCCTCAAGGTTCATCCATGTTGTTGCATATTGCAGAATTTCTTTGTTTTTTTAAGTCTGAATAATATTCCGTTGTATGTGTATGCCACATTTTCTTTATCCATTCATCTGCCTGCAGACATTTAGGTTGTTTTCACAACTTGGATATTGTGTGCTACAATGAATATGGGAGTGCTAATATCTCTTCAAGATCCTGGTTTCAATTCTTTTGGATAAATATACAGAAGTGGGATTACTGGATTATATGGTAGCTCTAGTTGTAATTTTTAATTTTTAAGCATCTCCATACTGTTCTCCATAGTGGCTGCACAATTTGGTATTCTCACCAACAGTGTACAAGGTTCCAGTTTCTCCACATCCTCCCCAACATTTCTGTCTTGTTTTTTTTGATAACAGCTATCCAAACAGATATGAGATGATGTCTCATTGTGGTTTTGTTTTTCGTTTCTTTGTTTTTAAATGTAGGAGGAATTGGATTTTTTTTTGGCTGCGTTGGGTCTTTGTTGCTGAGCGTGGGCTTTCTCTAGTTGTGGTGAGTGGGGGATACTGTGCATTGCAGTGGGTAGGCTTTTCTTTGCGGTAGCTTCTCTTGTTGCGGAGCATGGGCTTTAGGTGCACAGGCTTCCATAGTTGTGGCACGTGGGCTCAGTACTTGAGGTGCACAGGCTCTAGAGTGCAGTCTCAGTAGTTGTGGTGCACGGGGTTAGTTGCTCCACAGCATGTGGGATCTTCCCAGACCAGGGATCAAACCCATGTCCCCTGCATTGGCAGGGGTATTCTTAATCACTGCACCACAAGGGAAGTCCCTGTGGTTTTGATTTGATTTCCCTGATGACTAGTGACACTGAGCATCTTTTCATATACCTGTTGGCCATTTGTGTGTCTTCTTTGGAGAAATATTCAAGCCTTTGATCCATTTTTAAATTAGGTTATTAGGGTTTTTTGCTATTGAGTTATAAGAGTTCCTTGGATATTTGCAATTAACCCCTTTCCAGATGTATGGTTTGAAAATATTTTCTCCCATTATGTAGGTTGCATTTTCACTATGTTGTTTGCTTTGCTGTGCAAAAGTTTTTTACTTTGATGTAGTCCTACTCATCTATTTTTGCTTTTGTTGCCTATGTTTTTGGTGTCATAGCCATGAAATCATTTCCAAGACCAATGTCCTGAAGTTTTTCTCCCATGTTTTGTTCTATGAGATTTATAGTTTCATTCTTCCTTTATAAGTCTTTAATCCATTTTGAGTTGAGTTTTGCATATGGCATAAGATAAGGGTCTAATTTCACACTTATGTATGTGTATATCCAATTTTCCCAATGTTATTTGCTAAAGAGACTATCCTTTCCTCAATGTGCGTTCTTGGCACCTTCATCAAAGATCATTTGACTACATGCATGGATGTATTCCTGTCCCCTTGGTTTACATGTCTGCCTTTATGCCAGTACCATATCAGTTTAGTTACTGTAGCTTTGTAATATATTTTGAAATCAAAATATATTACAAAAGTGTGATGCCACCAGGCTTGTCCTTCTTTCTCAAGATTAATTTGGCTCTTTGCAGTCCTTCATGGTTCCAAATAAATTCTAGAATTATTGTTCTATTCTGTAAAAAGTGCTATTAGGATTTTGATAGGGATTGTATTGAATCTGTAGATTGCTTTTAGTAATATGAACATTTTAACTATATTTAGTCTTCCAATCCATAAACATGGGATGTTTCAATTTGCTTGTGTCTTCTTTCATTTCTTTTAACAATGTTTTGTAGTTTTCCGTGTATAAGTCTTTCACCCCCTTAGTTAAGTTTATTCCTAAGTATTTTGTTTTTGATGCTATTGTAAATGGATTGTTTTCCTAATTTCTTTCTCAGATAGTTATTGGTGGTGTAAAACCCAGGTAAACAGCTTATTAGAAACATGCCTAAACAAACTACTTCCCCCTAAAAAAAGGTTTGAAATAAACAAGTGAAAATAAATTACCATGCAAATGCCAATCAAAAGAAAGCCTATATGTAGAAACTAACACACCATTGTAAAGCAATTAGACTCCAATAAAGATGTAAAAAGAAAAAAAAAAGAGAAAGCCTATGTACCAATATTAATAGCAGACAAAATAGAATTTAAGAAAAAAGTGTTTAATAGGCTTTAAGAGAGGTATTACCTAACAATAAAATGTCTACCAATAACAATAATAGTGAATATTTAGTTAGGGATGAAGAGGCATGATGTCTGCAACTTGCATTCAAATGGTTCATCAAAAAAAAAAGTTAATGGAGAAAAAATGTAGCAAAATGTTCATAACTTGTAAATCTAAGTAAATAGTATAGGGGTGTTCATTTTACAATTATTTCAATTCATTGTGTAAGTATTTCAGTTTTTCTACTCTGGAAATTTTTCAAAATAAAATTTTACAGAGCAAAATGTTGGGGAAAATTAACTAGAATAACTCATGAGCTAAAGAGGAAATCAGAAGAAACTATGAAATATTTAAGATGGAAAACAAAAACATGACATGTTAAAACCTGTGGAAAACAGCCAAAGTAGTATTTAGAGGGAAAATTATAGCTTTAAAGAAATTTATTAAAACAAGAAATATTTAAAATAAATAAGTAAATCCTTATGCTCAGATAGCTTAAAAAATTGAATAATAAAGTAAATCCAAAGAAAGTAATATAAAGAAAAAACTTAAGATATGAAAAAATGTTGATGATATAAAAACGAACAATGGAGAGATTCAACAAAAACAACAACTTTCACTCTGAAAAATTAAGAAATACAATACCTAGAAAGACTGAAACAAAACCAAAAGAAGTTCAAATAAACAATATTAACAAAAAGGAGGATGTAATAACAGGCACAGTAACTATATTAAAAATCAATAGTACAGTGATACAAATGAATGTGGCCATTAAATTGAAAAACTTAGATAAAATATGTAGTTTTTCTAGAAAAATGTGAATTACCAAAATTACCTTAAGAAGCAATTATTAAAATTAACCTAAGAAAAAGTAGAAAATCTGTATAAACCAATACTTATTAGAGAAATTGAATCAATAATTTAAAGTACATGTAAACCCACCACCTTCAAAACACCAAATGTATTACAGGCAAGTTTTAGGAGACTTTCATGAAACCGATAATTCGTATATTTAAAATTTTTTGCAGTGAACAGAAAAAGAAGGAAAGCTTCATCAATCTGTCACTTTGCTCCTGTGCAAATTTATTAATAAAGTCCTACCAGTAAAGTTGCTGGATCAAGCAAGGGCAAATGCACTTGTAATTTTGATAATTATTACCATAAAGATCATACCAATTTATACTTCCACCAGCAGTGTATGAATGGAATGCCTGTTTTCACATATCTTTACCAACAATGTCTTCAAATTTTAAAATCTTTGCTAATCAAGTGATGAAAACGGGTATTCCATTGCAGTTTTAATTTGCACTTCTCTTACTATTAATATAGTTTATGATAAATTTTATCTTTTCATTTGTTTAAAAGCCACACGTAACTCTTTTATGCATACTATTTATGTTCTTTGCCCCTTTCTATGTGTTTGTTTTCTTTATTGATGTGTAGAGGCTCTATATGAGATATATTTAGAGATATATCTAAATATCTTATATTTAGATATTTTCTAATGTTTTTAACATGGAGAATTCAAAAACATTTACATAATTGTATTTAATAGTCTTTCTAAATTGGCTTCTATGTTTTATGTCATATATTCAAAGATTTTCACCACTCCAAGATTATTTTTTAATCCTCCTATTTTTTAATCCACTGGGAAATTATTATGATGTGTGGATTGAGGTAGGGATCAAGCTTTATTTTTTTTCCCAAAGAGCTGAAAGTCCCCCCCCAAGCTTATTCTATGATGCTCATAGTCATGGCCACAGATGATGAGGGTGCTCTGGTTAAGCCATAAGGAAAAATGGGGACATCTTCCTGAAAAAGACCATACCTGAGCTGAGTCTTAAGGAATATGTAGGAGTTAACAAGACAAATAATGACTGGAGAATTGAAATAATTCATTCCAGCTAAAGATTAGCATTTCAGAGAGAGAATGACTTAGAGAAGAGTCTCAAGAGATGAGCAGGATGGCCTTGGATGCCACACTTAGAAATTTGAACTTTATTTTGAAAATGAAAGGGTATCATTAAAGATTATTTTTTAAGAGGGAAAAGGTAACGTGCTTAGATTTGCATCTCAGAAAAATTATTGTGGCAGCAACTTTGAAAATGAATTGGAATGGGGCAAACCTGAAGCCAGCAGAGCCCATTTAAGTGAAAGCTGACTTTTTGTGAAAGTCACCTGACCCACATGCCTTGGTTAATAAGTAGGGGGACCAAGCATGAAACCTAAGTATCCTACTTTTAATTATTTCTTCATAGTTTAGACAAAACCAGCAGACAGTGTGCCAGGAAAGGATATAACCTGCCAATAAGTGGTTTTAAGTGTGACTATTTTAAAGCCCAAATCTAGTGTACTTTAACTCCAGTAAGCTCATCTGAAGCCTGACTGTACAGTGATTTCTAAGTCAGTTCAACTATCGAATCGCATTGTTGGAGGAAGTCAAGTGGGCCCTCTCCCACCCAGGACAGGAATCTCTTCCAAAACACGCCCAACAGATGGTCTAAGAGCCCTGTGTGAACACTTTTCACCTTCAAAGAGAGCTCCCCGGCCTCCTGTTCTTCTGTTTCAGATCTAAACATAGAAAGTTCTTTCTCATGTTGAGCCAAAATTCTTCCTCCCTGTAACTTTCACCCATCAGTCAGCAAGGTCTTCTCACTGAGTCCTTTTTCCTCAAGGAGAAACTATTAGCCTTAGGAAACACTGTCATAGAGCCATCATAAAGGCTATAATGTTTATACCAATGGTTGCACAACCATGTGAACGTATGTAATGCCACAGAACTGTGCACTTAAAAATAGTTAAGATGATAGATTTTGTGTTATACGTGTTTTACCACAATTAAATTTTTTAAAATAATTTTTTAAAGATACTAGCAATACCTGACCAGTTAAAAGGCTTTGAATTTGAAATGTTGATGACTCTTCACAATGGTACTGAATTTTTATTTTGCTTCCTTTTAACTCTCTCTTATTTCCCTCTCATAACATTTTCATGGTGTACCCCATCCCTTCTGTCTTTTAGCCAGGATTTCAGTTTATCTTTGAGAGCCAAGTCTTTCTCTCTTTGGCCCTAAATCTTGATAGTTAATTAGATCATGTGAACTTGCTTTAAAAAAAAAAAATCTAGGGCTTCCCTGGTGGCGCAGTGGTTGGGAGTCCGCCTGCCGGTGCAGGTGACGCGGGTTCGTGCCTCGGTCCGGGAAGATCCCACATGCCGCGGAGCGGCTGGGCTGGTGAGCCGCGGCCGCTGGGCCTGCGCGTCTGGAGCCTGTGCTCCGCAACGGGAGAGGCCACAGCAGTGAGAGGCCCGCGTACTGCCAAAAAAAAAAAAAAATCTAAATTAGGGTCATTAGCTCTGTTTTTTCAGGGCAAAAATTATGATACTTTGCACTCAATAGTCCCCATGTTGCTATAACACAGCTCTAGAGGAGGAAAGATTTTAAAAAATATTTTCATTCCAAAATGTTAAGATCTTAACAGGAGGAGCTTCTTTTTTTTTTTTTTTTTTTTTTTTTTTTTTTGTTTTTTTGCGGTACACGGGCCTCTCACTGTTGTGGCCTCTTCTGCTGTGGAGCACAGGCTCCGGATGCGCAGGCTCAGCGGCCATGGCACACGGGCCCAGCCGCTCCGCGGCATGTGGGATCCTCGCGGACCGGGGCATGAACCCCTGTGCCCTGTATCGGCAGGCGGACTCTCAACCACTGCGCCACCAGGGAAGCCCAGGAGCTTCATTTTTAAAAGAGGAATCTGAGAGAACACTCATGACCCAAGGGAACCCGTGATAATAGTGGAGTTTTTAACTAGCCCATCTTGCTAATCCATTAACCAGCTATCTGCTTGTAAAACCAGCTTCAATCATGTGACTTAAAATATTTTGATCTGCATGAGATATTTACTATAAAATTTTCTTGCCAAAGAGTGAACCTGAGTTTTTCTGTGGGGACAAAATCTGTCATGACCTCTGCTCATCCAACAGGCCAACCCCTGATGTGCTGCTGTTCCCCACGGCAGCTGGGACCTTGAGTCTGTGGGATCACTCTGTGCCCTACCACCGTCAGCCTCACTGGCTCTGTGGCAGCTGCTTTAGTGACAGCCTCAGGAATGCTTGTTGTTTGTCATTTATAGCTATAGATATTTTGAGTGTGATGGGAGCAACTAGAAGACATCTAACACAGCAATTGACCACAATTTGAGAGAGTACATTTAAAATTTAAGACTTAGAATGACATGCAGCCATGCATCAATCTCTTCAGTGTTAAACAGAGTCTTCTGTGAAAAATACTGATTTTTAAGTTTGGTATAATCGTTTCACTGCTTACTCCTTTTTCAGTGTCCTTTCCCTTTTAAAAACTAATGTAAGCACCTCAGAGGGATGAATGTAATTTTCCCATAAAGACTTATATTTCCTTAATTTTTACATTCTTAGTTCATCTTGATTCTTTCCAAAACCACATTGTCATGATTCATCATACCTATATCCCTTCCTTGTAAGATCTTTGCAAGTGGTATGCTTTTAAAAAAAATTGTTTGAAAACAAATTTTGACTTCTGATAATGGCAGAGCAGCTTGGTTGGACTAACTCTGTCATAAACAATAATTATAAAACCTGAACAAAATGTTTTAAAAAAACAATTCGAATACACTGGAGACCTATCAAAAGTGAACCAAGTAGAGAGCAGTCCACCATTAAAAGCAGAAAGTATACCTGTGAGATTTGCAAGTTTGCAACTTTTTACCTGAGCACACCCACAATCCACTGTTGTGGGTTGTCAGGGGAGAGTTCAGGCTGGCAGATCAGCCAGAATTAAGGGGGAAATCCTAGAACAAAATGAACTGCAGGAGGTGTGAAACCCAAAATCTATCTGAAACATCCACCCAACTTCTTGACAAGGAAGGAAGGAAGGAAGAAGGGAGGGAGGGAGAGAGAAAGGGAAAAGAAAAGAATAAAGAGAAAGGACTTCCCTGGTGGTCCAGTAGTTGGGACTTCACCTTCCAATGTCGGGGGTGCAGGTTCGATCCCTGGTTGGGGAGCTAGGATCCCACACACCTCGCAGCCAAAGGGCCAAAACATAAAACAGAAGCAATGTTGTAACAAATTCAATAAAGACTTTTCAAAAATGGTCCACATCAAAAGAATATCTATTAAAAAGAAGAATAAAAAGAAAGAAGGAAGGGAAGGAAAAGGCATCAACTGGAAGCTGAAAGAACTGAGCAGAAAATTCAACTGTTGTTGAGTGCAGGAAAACATAGTTTGGAATTTGAGTCTAGCCAAGTTAATAACGATTACTCTTCAAAGGAACATAGCAGAATCTAGTCTCCACATTGTACATTCCTTTATAACCAGCATCCAATTATAAATCACTAGATATGCAAAGTAACAGGAAAATGTGACCCATACTCAGGGAAAAAAAAAAAGGAACTCTGAGGTTATCTAGATGCTGTTACAATAAATAGGACTAAGGCAACCATTATAAATATGTTCAGGGATTTAAGAAAAAAATAGTCACAGCAAATGAACATAATGGGATAATCACAGCAGAAATATAGAAACTATAAAAACAGAACCAATGGAGTTTTAGAGCTGGAAAGTACAATAACTGAAATAAAAAATTCATTGGATGTTTTTAACAGCATTTTGGAGGCAGCTGAAGAAACAGTGAACATGAAGGTAGATCTTAGAGATTATTCAACCTACAGGACATAGACAAAAGTCCCACACATTTGGGGCTTCCCTGGTGGCGCAGTGGTTAAGAATCCGCCTGCTAGTGCAGGGGACACGGTCTCGTGCCCGGTCCGGGAACGTCCCACATGCCATGGAGCGGCTAGACCCATGAGCCACAACTACTGAGCCTGTGCGTCTGGAGCCTGTGCTCCACAACGGGAGAGGCCGCGACAGTGAGAGGCCCGCGCACCACGATGAAGAGTGGGACCCGCTCGTCGCAACTGGAGAAAGCCCACACACAGAAATGAAGACCCAACACAGCCAAAAATAAATAAATAAATAAATAAATTTATTTTTAAAAAAGTTCCACACATTTGGAAATTAATCAATACATTTATAAAAATCCATGACTTATTTCATAAGGGAAATTTGAAAATATTTTGAATGGAATTATAATGAAAATATAAGATATCAAAGTTCATATGATGCAGCTAAAGGAGTTCTCAGAGGGAATTTTACATCTTTAAATTCATATATTAGGAGTGAAGAAAATGCTAAAATCAGTCATCTATTCATACATTGATTAATGGATACATAAAATGCGGTGAATCCATACAATGAAATATTATTTGGTGGTTAAAAGGAATAAAGTGCTGACGCATGCTACAACATGGATGAACCTTGAAAACACGTTTAGTGAAAGAAGCCAGTCACAAAAGACCACATATTGTATGATTCCATTTATAAGAAATGTCCCAAACAGGCAAATTATAAAGATAGAAATTAGGTTAGTGGTTGTTTAGAGCTGAGTGCGGAAGTTAGCAAGGGGCGGGGTGACTGATAAAGGGTATAGGATTTCTTTTGGGGGTGATAAAAATACTGTAAAATGTATTTGATTTTGGTTGCACAACTTTGTGAATATACTAAGAACCGTTGTACTGAACCCTTTAAATGGGTGAATTGTATAGAATGTGAATTCTATCTCAATAAAGCTGTTACCAAAAAAAAAATCTAAATATTCAACATAAGAAACTAGAAACAAAGTGAGCAAATTAAACCCAAAGTAAGTAAAAATTAGGAAATAAAAGATAAGAGCACAAGTCAATGTACTAGAAAAGAGATGAACAATAGAGAAAATAAAGCCAAAAGTTGGTTCTCTGAAATTAGTAAAAGTGGTAAACACCTAGCAAGACTGATAAAGAAAAAAAGAGAGAAAATTTTAATTACCTGTGTCAGGAATGGGAGAGAGAAACACAAGTCCTGCAGACATTGGGTGGTTGCATGGCTGTACGTGTATGTGCCAAAATTCAGTAAACTATATGCTTAAAATGGGTGAATTTGATTGTAAGCAAGTTAAACCTCAATAAAGCTGTACAAGAAACAATCAGTGTAATCTACTTGATTAATAGAATAAAGAAGAAAAGCCGTGTGATTATATCAGTTGATGACCATTCTCCAGACTCTGAGATAGAGGACTCTTACATTAGTTATTTGCACACTGATCTAAGCATCTTTCTTGACCGTTGCTTGGTAATGATCCCCGTCCATCTCGATGATGTGAGACTGTACATCTTTCAAAGGCCATGTTATTTCCTCTCATCAAGGCACCCCATGATTTGTCATGACCATTCCCACCCTGCCTCTACCCTTTTTCTTTCTCACCTGAAAAGGCCCAGGTAAAACTCTGAAGATTTGCTTGCGCTAGCCACTTCTGTCTTAGCAGGATTCCAAGAACAGGCCACTGACTAACCGCTACTACAGTTTATTGACCTTGTTGTGACAAAACCATCCCATTCCATTCCATTCAGTGGTTGCTTTTTCCTCCTGTGGTGGTGATGTATTATAACAAAATGAAGTTCAGTGTCTGGTTCTGTGAGTGAACACATATCCAAGGAGGATCAAATAGGCAGAGACGGCTCTGTGGGAGCCTCACCTTAGGCCTATGACAAAGAACAGGAAAAGTCTGAGATTTTCATTAAAAGCATAACCAGAAGTCACAGTTAGTTCCTACTGAGTAAAGGGAAGAAAAGGTGAAAATAAGTTTCCTTTATTCCTATGTTATTCACACTGCTGAAAACCATAAAAGGGAGACCTCTTTATGTGTGATGCTTGAAGGTTTTCTTATTGAATAATACTGCTTTGTGGCTTTGTGGTGTCTCAGACTTACTCTGGGTAGTATTGATTTCTACCACATTCTAGCCTTTGCAGTGTTAGGGCTTCTGGACAGAATCCTGAGGCAAGATAGACAAGTCTTTCCATATTTTTCCATGTAGACTAAAGACCCAGTAGGAAGAAATTGTAAGGCAGTAGAGTACAGGGTTTAAGACAATGGATTTGGTGTCAAATAAGCCTAGGTTCCAGTCTCAATTTTGCCAATGAGGAAGTGACTGGCCTTGGGCAGCTGTTTAATCTTTCTGAGCCTTAGTTTCTTCATCTCTAGGATGGGTATAATAACACTACCTGCCTCATAGGGTAGCCAGGAGAATCACATAAAATAATGATTTTAAGGGCATATGATGGTATCTGACAAAGAATAAAAGAACTCATAATATTTATTTCTTCATATTTACATATATTTTCTGCTAGGCAAATTGGCACTCTAGAACGTTGCTGCAAGGAATATAAATTTGTACAGTCTTTTTGGACTGCCATTTCTGTTAAATTTTTTAAATCTCATGGGCTTCAAGCCTGCAATTGCACTTCTAGGTGTCTATATTAGAGAACTATTCACAAGTGCATTTTTAACTGAAAACTTATTTCGTATGCTAGTAAGCCTTATTAAACATACCTATAGACAACATTTTCCCTGGGTCCTACACTGTGCCCTTCTGAACTAATTTATTGAAGAATCATCAACAGGTTTCTCAGGCTTCCAAGAAAGTCAGCCGTAGTCTCCTGCTATTTTAGAAATAGATGTTATATAAGTCCTTAGAATTATAGATTGTACAATTTTTTTAAAACTTAGAAATAATATGGCTTAAGCATCTCCTCTTATAGATGAGAAAAATTTAGGCCCCCAGTTACCAAACTAGCTGATGATGGAACCCAGGACAAATTAGTGCTATTAGCAGTTTGTGTTCTCAAAATCCAACTGTGTCCTTTACATTGCCTGAGAATTCATTCTTACTTATTGTCAGTGCAGCAGGCATAGCTAGTTGTTTACCCAATATCTCTTTTTTCCTTCCTAAAAACACTAACTACCCAGCTTCCCTTGCAGCCAGACTTAGTTCTGGCCAGTGAGATATAAATGGAAATCCACTGGGTGAGGGCTTTCAGGAAAGCCATTGTCTTCCTGATTTAAAAAGAGCAGGCTAGGGCTTCCCTGGTGGCGCAGCGGTTGGAAGTCCGCCTGCCGATGCAGGGGACACGGGTTCGTGCCGCGGTCCGGGAAGATCCCACATGCCGCGGAGCAGCTGGGCCCGTGAGCCATGGCCGCTGAGCCTGCGCGTCCGGAGCCTGCGCGTCCGGAGCCTGTGCTCCGCAACGGGAGAGGCCACAACACTGAGAGGCCCGCGTACCGCAAAAAAAGAAGAAAAAAAAAAGAGAGCAGGCTGTATAGCTGGCATGCAATTTCTTTACCCTTTTTCATGTTTCCTCCAGAAATGAAGACACACTATCTGGAGTATCAACTGCCATATTGTCCCTATGGTGACAGAGAAGGACTATAGAAGGAGTCTGGGCATTGGCGACATTTTGAGCCCCTGCATTAGCCTCAGACTGGCTCTTCTTGTTGCTTCTTGTTATGCTAGAAAAATAAGCCCCTTTTCGGTTAAGCGACTGCGGTCCTATTTTACATTCCTCTCAATTCCCAAGAAGAATAGACGCTGTGGGGTATAAACTCTGCCATACCTAAATTCATCTTGCCTTATTCATTCTTAGAGGAGGAAGGGACCATCTTTCTTTCCAAATGTAACCATTTCCATCTCTTTCTTTCTCCTTCCGTCTCCTTTTCTTTTTTGACATACCAAAATGTTTATTTTGTATTTATGAATACTATTATTGTTACTATATCTTAGTTTGGTAAAGTACTTGGAAGAACAATATTTTATTAAAGAATTTATCATAAGTTTTGTAAGCTGTAAAACACTAAATATAGATTACTTTATTAATTTTACTTATTATAATTTTAACTAATATTAGTTTTACCTCTGCTGCTACTATTACTATTTTCTTGTTTTTCATTTTTTTCTAACATCTTTATTGGAGTACCATTGCTTTACAATGGTGTGTTAGTTCCTGCTTTATAACAAAGTGAATCAGCTGTACATATACATATGTCCCCATATCTCCTCCTTCTTGCGTCTCCCTCCCACTCTCCCTATCCCACCCCTCTAGGTGGTCACAAAGCACCGAGCTGATCTCCCTGTGCTATGCGGCTGCTTCCCACTAGCTAGCTATTTTACATTTGGTAGCGTATATATGTCCATGCCACTCTCTCACTTCGTCCCAGCTTACCCTTCTCCCGCCCCGTGACCTCAAGTCCATTTTCTACGTCTGCGTCTTTATTCCTGTCCTGCCCCTAGGTTCTTCAGACCCTTTTTGTTTTTTAGATTCCATATATATGTGTTAGCATAGAGTATTTGCTTTTTCTCTTTCTGACTTACTTCACTCTGTATGACAGTCTCTAGGTCCATCCAGCTCACTACAAATAACTCAATTTTGTTTCTTTTTCTGGCCGAGTAATGTTCCATTGTATATATGTGCCACATCTTCTTTATCCATTCACCTGTCGATGGACACTTAGGTTGCGTCCATATCCTGGCTACTGTAAATAGAGCTGCAATGAACATTGTGGCACATGACTCTTTTTGAATTATGTGTTTCTCAGGGTATATGCCCAGTAGTGGGATTGCTGGGTCATATGGTAGTTCTATTTTTAGTTTTTTAAGGAACCTCCTTAGTGTTTTCCATAGTGGTTGTATCAATTTATATTCCCACCAGCAGTGTAGGAGGGTTCCTTTTCATCACACCCTTTCCAGCATTTATTGTTTCTAGCTTTTTTGATAATGGTCATTCTGACCGGCATGAGGTGATACCTCATTGTAGTTTTGATTTGCATTTCTCTAACAATTAGTGATGTTGAGCATCTTTTCATGTGCCTCTTGGCCATCTGTATGTCTTCCTTGGTGAAATGTCTGTTTAGGTCTTCCGCCCATTTTTTAACTGGATTGTTTGGTTTTTTTGATATTGAGCTCCATGAGCTGTTTGTATATTTTGGAGATTAATCCTTTGTCAGTTGCTTCATTTGCAAATATTTTCTCCCATTCTGAGGGTTGTCTTTTTGTCTTATTTATGGTTTCCTTTGTGGTGGAAAAGCTCTTAAGTTTAATTAAGTCCCATTTGTTTATTTTTGTTTTTATTTCCGTTACTCTAGGAGGTGGGTCAAAAAAGATCTTGCTGTGGTTTATGTCAAAGAGTGTTTTTCCTATGTTTTCCTCTAAAAGTTTTATAGTTTCTTGTCTTACATTTAAGTCTTTAATCCATTTAGAGTTTATTTTTGTATATGGTGTTAGGTAGTGTTCTAATTTCATTCTTTTACATGTAGCTGTCCAGTTTTCCCAGCACCACTTATTGAAGAGGCTGTCTTTTCTCCATTGTATGTTCTTGCCTCCTTTGTCATAAATTAGGTGCCCATACGTGCTTGGGTTTATCTCTGGGCATTCTGTCCTGTACCATTGATCTATATTTCTGTTTTTGTGCCAGTACCATACTGACTTGATTACTGTAGCTTTGTGGTATTGTTTGAAGTCAGGGAGCCTGATTCCTCCATCTCTGTTTTTCTCTCAAGATTGCTTTGGCTATTTGGGGTCTTTTGTGTTTCCATACGAATTTTAAGATTTTTTGTTCTAATTCAGTGAAGAATGCCATTGGTAGTTTGATAGGGATTGCATTGAATCTGCAGATTGCTTTGGGTAGTATAGTCATTTTCACAATATTGATTCTTCCAATCCAAGAACATGGTATATTTCACCATCTGTTTATGTCATCTTTGATTTCTTTCATCAGTGTTTTACAGTTTTCTGAGTACAAGTCTTTCGCCTCCTTAGGCACGTTTATTCCTAGGTATTTTATTCATTTTGTTGCAGTGGTAAATGGGAGTGTTTAAAAACAGCTTTTAAATTTTCCTTCAGCTTTGGCTCCCTTCCAAAATACCATTCTTTTGCTTCACTTCACATCTAAAAATCTTGGGAGAAGAGACTCCCAAAGCCTGCCCTCCCTATGGCTAAAAATGAATTACTAATGCCCTGATTCAACCAACACCTTTTACTATTCGTTCTATCTGAACTTTGTAACATTTGACATTGTTGGCCCACCTTTCCCATCTTGGACTCTGACCTCTCGACTTCCTGACACCACACTCTCCCACCTCTCTGACCCCATCGCTGCCCGGGCTCCTTCCCTGGCCCCTCTTCCCCTGCCTTGCTTTTGGATGCTGGTGTCCTCAGGTGTCCTGCTAGACTCTCTCTGTCCACACCTTTCTCTGGGAAGCCTCTCTCGCTTACATGGCTTCTGTTACTTGCTACTTGCTAATTGTCTACAAACTACTTATATGTCCCCTAGTTGTTTTTTTTTCCTGAACTTCAGATCAATATTTCTAGTCAGTTCCAACTGCTGGAACTTCAAACTCAGTATGTCCAAAGCCGCAATTTCCCCTGTCCCCCCACCAAACCCCCTTTCTATAAAGTGAGTAATCATACATCCAGGTATTCGAAGCAGAAACCTTAAACGTATAGTCAGTTCTATTCTAAGCCTAAACATTTGAAATAATCCTTGAAAATTTTATTGTACAAAATTGATCGATGAAAACCACAGGGTTCATGGGGAAAATGAGCGCAACACTCAAAAACTTCATCAGTGACATTTAAAAAAAAGAGACAGAAACCTATTAAATGGTAGCATGGTCTTACACATGTTCAATAGTTGAGAAATACATAAATAATAGAATAAATGTGGCACTTTTAAAAGACCTGAAGTTTGCTTGGGGAAGTGGGCATCCGAGGGGCTGCAGTTTGTGGGTTATTGTGAAGTGGTGGAAATCAGGCAGAAAGTTGTAACCCCAGATGTGGATAAGTGTGACTCATAACACACATGGGGAACTGAGGAAGCTGGTAAATGTCTGAGGGGCGTGTGTGTGTGTGTGTGTGTGTGTGTGCGCATGTGTGTATGCATGTGTATTATGTATTCCTAAACTAGGTGCAGTTTTCTGCCTTCACCTAGTGTTTTTTGAGGGACAGGTATGTTCAGAATATTCCCTAATATCTCAGCAGCGGTGGAACAAATTTGAATTCTCAAAGCAAAGACTATAGTTGAACTACTGTGTCCTGAGAAACTCCATCTTTTCACCCGCACAGGCCCTCGGTCGTGAATTCCCAGGCATTTTGCCCCTATTCACATCCGTTCTCTTCTCCTCTTCACTTCTACGCCGCTCGTGCGCGGCTGCGGCTCCAACCCGGATGCTCATCACCTCCCATGGCAACAGCCGCCCACGCTCTTTCCACTGCAAGGGCCCTGTCCCGCCCCCATCAGAGGCTTGGGAACTGCCACACCTGCAGGCGTATCCCTGAGCAAATATCAGCCGGCGAGGGCTTCTGTTACTTGATCAGGACATAGCCCCTGATCCCTGAGCCATTTGTTCATTTTGAGATGGGGCAGTGATAGCTTTCCAATAGAGTTGTCGTGAGGATTAAAGGAGGGAATCTATGTAAAGCATCAACACGGCATCGAGCACATAGAAGGCATTCAGTAAGTGATTATTCTTCTTCCCCTTTCCTATTTCTCAATTTAAAAATAGGATTTTAAAATATTAAGAATACATGTAGTGACTCTACACTTCCCATGGGATCTAGTGCAATCCTTTGAGAAGGGCTTAGAAGACCCTCTCAACCTGGATCTGGCACAGCTTTCAGCCTTGTATTCTTTTTTTTTTTTTTTTTAAACAGTAAGCGTTTATTTAGTTCATAAATATGTAGGTTGGCAATTTAGACTTGGCAGTGCTTCTGATCTCAACTGAACTCAGAGGTCTTGCAGTCAGCTGCAGCTCAGCTGATCTGGGATAACCTCAGCTGCAATGCCGGGCAACTCAGCTCTGTTCCTCATGTCACATTTTCCAGCTCCCAAGTCACCTCCTTTCTGAAATCTTCCCACCTGCCTCCCTCATCCAGAAAAAAACTTTGTCTTTCCTCATGAACCCCACCATGCAATGTACCTACACCTTTGATATAGCATCTCCCTAGTCCTCTGTAGTAGATGCAGTTTGCCACCTGCCAAACACCCAGAGCTCTCACCCCATTCTCCTTTGCTAACAGAACTCAGTTTTATTCAGGTATCTACTCCTGCCCCCATGAGACTCGAGGATGGTGACCTCATTCTCAGCATTAGGAATAGAACCTAACCAGTCTGTGCCCGTCAGAGTTATCTCATACCCTTTGCCAGTGACGAAGTTTGGAATGGGCACATGACCTGATTCTGGGAACTAAGACATGAAGGAACATCTGCTGGGAAATTTGTGAGAAGTGTCCTCTTTTCTTAAAAAAAAAAAAAAATACAGGAAGAAATGGTTTTCTTTCTTCCTTTGGCTGTTGTGATATCTGATGTGATGGCTGGAACTGCTGCAGCCATATTATCTCTAGCCTGGTTTAGACACCAATGCTCATAGAACAGGGCAAATTCAATAGTATTACAGAGAAGAGGAACTAAAATTTATGTAATGTTCATGGCAACTGCCCTACCTCTGGACTATTTGATATTTGAGGCAATAAATGTCTTTGTTGTTCAAGCCATTCTGAGTTAGGTTTTCTGTCACTTGTAGTGGAACACATCTTGATGAAAATTGGCATGAGAGTTATCTATGAGTCTCTCTCCCCAGTGATGTTGAGAACCCCAAAGAACACCTTTGATTTTATACCCCCAGCACTAGGAAGCCCATGCCACTTACTGGATGCTCAGCACATTTTTGTTGGATGGACGGATGGATGGATGGATGGACAGACAGATGAATCTTCTGGCATCCTGCCCATTGTGCTTTCCAGTATCTGCCTCCTTCTCAAATATCCTGCTAATCCTTTTATCCTTGACATTAGATAAAATATCAAGGGGAGGTAAGGTGTTTAGTCAGGAAGTCCAGAAAGCCATAAAACAGATAGGCAGCCAAGATTGGTATCCTAGGAGTGCCTCAAGGTTAGTCAGGGTTCTTTCCAATGTCCCACAGCTGCTTTCATTCTCAACTCTGGCAAGAGCCTAGAGAAGATAAGCTATACATAGGAAGGTACCCATGCATTAAATCCAAGGAGCAAGGCCAACATTTTGTAACAAAATTGGAGAATGATGACCTGTATTCCCAAACCACTGAAGTACCAACAAGCAGTCACTGAAGGGCCTGAAACCAGGGCCAAGTTTTCTTTGCAGACAGTAATGTGCTATAAACTGGCTCTTTGGAAGGAAAGCTGTAATTTGTAATGTTGTCCTCATTGTGTAAATTCTCCCCCCAGAGCTGATTTCAAGTAACCAAATGCTGAGCAGCTGGCTTGCGGGTGTAACCTGGCTCCAGCACACTCTACCTACAGGGCAGTGCTAGCTCTGCTCAAGAGGCAAGATCAACATTGGCCAAGGCTCTGGAATTGCAAACCATGTGGGACTCTGGTTCCCTCTCTCAGGAATGGCACCTCCATCTATCCAGGTGCCCAAGGGCGAAAGTAATGGAGAGCTACTTTACGGCCCCCTCTGCCCACTTCTAAACGATGACCCCATCTGCTCTCTTCCACCTCCAAAATATCCTTCAAACCCACCTATTTAGCTCCCTCCCCCTGCTCCTGCCAGGTCCAGGCCTTTATCTTCTCTGGCCCAGACATGGTCTCTTAATTGGTCTCCCTTCATCCATTTTCACCCCCTGAGTAAGTGTATTCTTCGTGTTGTGCCTGAGTCATCCTCTGAAAATGCAAATCTGATCGTGTTAGTCTTTTGAGGAAAACCTTCACTGGCTCCCTGTAGCTTTAGGATTATGACCAGTCCTTACCACTCTAGATGCAGCCCTACAGGCGTGGCCCCTCCTTTACTAGCATTAACCCACAACCCTGGCCCTGGCTTACTATGCTTCAGCCTCTTTAATGTTGTTTTGGTCCCCCCCCCACCATGAGTCCATGCTTTTTCATGCCTAGAGTCTTTATATGTGTCTTTTCCCTTCCCTGGAAAGCTCTTCCCCTCCCCTTTTTATCTCCTCTACTCCTACTCATCCCTTAAGTCTCAGCTTAAAATCAATTCCTCCAGAAAGCCTTCCCTTGGATCCTCAGACTAGGTCAGATCCTCCTTTTTTAGATTCCAAAACATCCTGCATTTCTCTGTGCAGTTACCCTTTACCGGCCTTCCCCCCTGGGCCATCAGCTTTCTCACTGCTTATGGTGAGAAATGCTAGGCTCTGGAGGTAGCATTTTCCACATAGCAGCCAGAGTGGTCCTTCTAAAAGGCAAGTCAGTTTTTATCACTCCTCTGTTCAAAATTCTGAATGGCTTTGCATCTCTCTTGGCATAAGCTTCAAGGTCTGTATGAGGGCCTCTAAAGCCCTACAGGTCTGGCATCTTCGGTCACTCTCACCCTGTCTCACTCTGCTCTAGCTACACTGGCTTCCTTGCTTTTCCTTGACTATGGCAAACATAATCCTGCCTCAGGACCTTTGCAGGTGCTGTTTCTTCTGCAAGAAAACCACAAGGCTCACTCCCTCATTTTCTTCAGATCTCTGCTCAGATGTTACCTTATCAGAGAAGCCTTCGTGGTCCAACCTACCTCACTCTGATATTTGTTTTCCAAAACCACCAAGGAATTCTCTGATTCTCAGTGGACACTGATTGGGTATCCTACAAATTAAATTAAGTTCTGACACTATCTACCTGGAGATAGTGTTACAATCCACAGGTTAAAAGCTCAGTCCCATAAGACGGCCTCCACTTCAGAGGCCAATCACAAATCTAGGTTGTTGCCTGTGCTTCTGACTGACTAGCTACAAACGGGAGATTCCTACAACTCCCTCCTCGGGTTTGATTAATTTGCTAGAGTGACTCAGAGAAAGCAGCGAAACATTTACTTACATTTACCAGTTTATTATAAAGGATGTTTTAAAGGATAAAGATGAGCACCAGATGAAGCAGTACATAGGGCAAGGTCTGGAAGGGTCCCAAGCACAGGAGCTTCTGTCCCCATGTAACTGGGGTGTGCAACCCTCTGGCATGTGAATGTATTCACCAACCCCCAAACTCATCAAACCTTTCTCTCTCTCTCTCTCTCTTTTTTAGTTGAAGTATAGTTGATTTGCAATGTTGTGTTAGTTTCAGGTGTACAGCAAAGTGATTCAGCTATCTATCTATCTATCTATCTATCTATATATATATATATATATACACACACAGACACACACACACACACACACACATATATATATATATATATTCCTTTTCAAATTCTTTTCCCATATAGGTTATTACAAAATACTGAGTATATTTCCCTGTGCTATACAGTAGGTCCCAAATCTCATTGTTCAAGAGTTTTTATAGAGCTTAATCTGTAGCCCCCTCCTTCCCTGTCCCAGAAGTCAGTGGTGGGGCTGAAAGTTACAACCTTCTAATCTCAGTGTCTTTCTGGTGGCCACCCCCATCCTGAGGGCCTATCTAGCGGCCCCATGCTAAATCATCTCATTAGCATAAATTCAGGTGTGCTCAGAAGGGGCTCGTTAATGAATTCAAAAGACCCTCCTATCACTCAAGACATTCCAAGGGTTTTAGGAGCTTTGTGACAGGGATTGGGAGCAAAGACTAAATATATTTCACATTATACCACACCTAGCAAACCCTCATCTCATCAGTATCTCTCCCCTTGCCTTGCTTTTTTCTCCTTCTTAGCCCTTATCACAGCATGACAAATTACATTCTTATTGGCTCATTTGTTTATTGCCTGTCTCTTCCCCTCTAGAAGATGAGCTCCAGGAGAGCAAGGATTTCATCTATTTTGATCACTCTGTGCCCCTGCCATCCAAAACAGCACCTGGCTAACAGTAATTCCCTTGGAATGATGTATTCAATTGCTGAATCCTGGAAAGTTTTGTGGAGGAAGCTCAGAATGGCTCTGGTACACACTGCTGGTTATTTTTAGTTACATTGCCCCCAGGTGATACGTTTACTTGTATTTTCTGGTAATATCCTTCCAGCGTTGGTCACTCTACTTTTCCACTAATTCACCTTTGTGTGGAGAAAATAGTCTCCTGGGCCATAGTTCTAGCACTTACCATGTACAGGTAGATGCAGCTTTTGAGAAAAAATAGAAGGGTTTGTGGAAACTAAAATCTCCCTGTGCTTTGGCACACTCTGAGGAAAAAGGAAAGATACTTTAATAACAAAGGTCAGAGGCACAGTTTATTTTATCCTCTGTCCCTCAGAAGAAATTACTTTCAGTTTAAAGAACAGGCCCAGGTAATTTCTATCAGTAAACAAAGGGAATTTGAAAGTGAATGGATTAACATACCCATATTTGCTCAGTAGGAACCAATCAAAAGAGTTTCTTTTGTTCCTTCTTGTCTTAAGGAAAGGATAGTATCAGAGGGTGGGGGGTTTTCTGGGATTCCTTATAAACGACTTGAAAGTGATAGATCAGATTTGCAGTGAGGGGTGGTTCATGTCCATTAGAAATGGGGGGAGAGAGAGAGAGTCAGAGACAGAGAGAGAAACAGAGATGCATCTGGATTTCTAACATTGCCATGAGAAATGCCATCTCCTGGTTGGGCTAGAACTGAACCCATGTCCTGCCACGAAGCTAATTAGATGCTTCTTGGGCCATTTCGACTGCCCTCTATCCTTGTTTAACCTTGGTCCTGCCCTGACTTGCGGCTTTGGCTGGAGAAGTTCTTTAACATACTTCAAGCTCCGTTTGTAAAATGCAGCCTGGACCCTGTAGAGCAGGATGCTCAAGTGCACAGGCTCTAGAATTTGATGGTTTGGGTTCTAATCCTGGCTCTGTAAGGTACCAGATTCCTGAATTGGGCAAGTTATTTAACCTCTCTCACATATAAAATGAGGAAGGCATGTACCCACCACTTAAGGTTGTTATAAGGATTAAGTGATGGCTTAATCTAGAACAGTGTCTGGACTTCCAGACTCCCTGGGCAGACTTGGGACAGACTGTCAGGACAGGCAGCGTCTGGATCCTGGCCCTGTGTGTGTTTTTTGTCACCAACTTGTGTGTCCCTGAATGAGTTTCTTATCCAGAATCTTTACTTTCTCTGTTTACAAAATGATGGGCCAGCACACCTGCTCAGAGGCTTGTCAGTATGGGGATGCATTAGTGGGGAGCGGGAAAGGACCTTCCTTGGCAGGTATGGGGAGTGACATAGAAGCTTGGCAACGGTGTGCAAGCTCGCCCTTGGCCTGACTGTTTAGTCCTAGCATGGGGACAATGGCAGTGTTGCCACACAGTGATGTCAGGGGCTAGGCACACATGTCAGAGATGAAGATTCACAGACTACAGCTAGGATATGTACACTCTACAGAGATGAGAAGAAAAACAGAGCAAACTCCCACACATGCTGTCCTATGGCACCAATACCTATTCTCCAACCACCTGAAAAATTTGCCTGCAGGGATGGCAATGAAAATGTGGCCTTACTTGCTGGACAAGGTCTGGAAAATGTGAATGAGGAAAAAAAAGCTTACGGTTCCATTGGAAAATGCCATATATCTCACGAATGCAGCAGAAGCTCTGACTGTTGTTAAATGAGAGGGGCTGGTCACAAAGCAGAGGGGAGAGCTCAGAGTCCCTCAGAGCGCCAGCTGTGGTCTCAGAGGGCATTCCCAAGGGAATGAGTGATGCCGGGCTGCATTCCAGGAAGACTGGGAGGAGGAAAACGAGTGCTCTGGCCTCTGCTGCTCCTTATAGCTGGTGGATTACAACCCCCTACCATGGGCACACAGTAGCTCCCTCCTGCCTCTACTATGGACAGAGCCTATAAAGACAACAGCTGAAGCCATCATGCTACGTACTTGTGGTAGAGACCCGGATTTTAATCATTTGGAGATGGTTTAAAGACCCATAAGTAAGTGAGAGGAAAGGACATAGAGCAAAAGTCCAGCAAAGGGGGTGAAGAGGGAAAGGAGGGGGACCAAGTCTGAAGGAGACTGCACACAATCCACAATGGGGACACATTGTGCTGGTCACCGAGGTGGGAGAAACTCAGCCCTCCTGGAATCAGCAACTCAGGAAAGCCAAGGACACAAGTGCAAAATAATGCCAGGACAGCTATAAAGCAAAAGTCAACCAGTACAAATAATGAAAAACCCCAAAGAGGGATTGCATAGAAGTAAAGGATATTCTGGGGCAGTTGGTGAAGGCTGCTTAAGAAATGAGTTCTGAGCCAGGCTGAGTTGAGAAGAGGATGAGGGATGTACGTTGAGTAAAGGAGTGAGAAGGAAGGTTAAGGCACCATTTCAGAGGAGGCTGAGTTTTTTTTTTAATTGAAATATAGTTGATTTACAATGTTGTTTTTATTTCTACCATACAGCAAAGTGATTCAGTTATACATATACATACGTTCTTTTTCATATTCTTTTCCATTATGGTTTGTCACAGGATATTGAATATAGTTCCCTGTGCTATACAGTAGGATCTTGTTCTTTATCTTGTTTGCATCAGCTAACCCCAAACTCCCACTCCATCCATCCCCCCACACCCCATGCAAAGGAGGCTGAGTTCTGCAACATGATGCACTGGAGAGACAAACTTGGATGTGAATCCCAACAGCTTGATTTACAGCTCTGTGACTTTAGGGTTCTCTCAACTTGACTTTCCCATCATTGTAAAGTAAGCATTATAATATCTCCTTTTTGGGTAATTGTGAATAAATAAGATAATGTATGTTAGAGGGCCCAGCATTGTGCTTAGCATGCAGTAGGCACTTAATATGTGGTAGTTCCCTTTCTCTTTGCAGTCTTTCATATAAACCCATTGCTCAGGCTCCAATCAGCATAAAGTCATGTTCTTTTACATCTGGTAGAGGTCATTACTTGCTCCAGAGTTATCCTATGCTCTCAGGTTCTAAAAAGAAAGTGGCTCAAAAGAGAGTAAAAATGCCAAAAATGGAATTGTGACAAAGTCATCACTGTACTGGAACTTCCTGTTTGTCTATTTCCTCCAGCTTCTTGAGAATGGGAACCATGTGTTATATCCCCAGTGCTCAACACAATGTCTGGCACACAGTTAAACCCTGATAAATATTTTCAAAATGAATGGGAGCAATGTTTTACATCCCCAGTGCTCAACACAGTGTCTGGCACACAGTTAAACCCTGATAAATATTTTCAAAATGAATGGAAACAGGTGAGGAAAAATGGGGCGATGGCCAAAGAATTAGGTGTGATTATACAGAGAGCACTATGAGAAACTGAGTGTAAGAACAAAAAACAGAAGCACACAAACAAGGAAGAGAAGAATGTCTTTAAAACTCGAAGAGGATTAGATAGATCACCACATATACATGGTAATTAATCAAAGCAAAGAGCAAGAATAGAAATGAGAGAGACAAAAAGAGAGAAATTGAGAGAGTCATTTCCAACTTGTAAAAGCCATAGGGATTCTACAACGCAGAACAGCTGGGTCCTGTGTCCTGCTAAGACAATGCAATGGGCTTTTTCAGTTATAGGAGGAAGAACAAGGAAGACACAGTCCTTTTGCTTGGGGCAAGATGTGTAATTATAACAGATGACAGAGAAAACAGAGCTACTGGGTCCAGCAGTGCTCCTGCCTCCCAGGAAGAGAGGAAGCTCTTCATCCTGGAAGGGGAGCTACAGGAGGTGGTGAGCACGAATGGAAGCCAGGGGTCCAGAGCTCCAAGCATCCCAGGTGGATGTGAGTCTCTCCGCCCAAGTAAGGTATGTCATCTCAGAAGTCAGAAGGAACTTGTTGCAGATAAACTTGCTGTCCTCTTCTCGTGACCTGTGACAGGCCATAAAGACCTGGATTGTTGTTTTTAAACTCAAGGGGAGCAAAGATAAAAAGCGAGATCTCAATATAGCTCAGACAAGTTGTTTCCAAATGATGGCTCTCAGATCCCTCCTGATGCCCTTTTTTAAAAACTGCAGTCTGAGGCTACAGAACTCAAACATATAAAACTGGTCAAAGCAGAGATGCTCTGGGTGTCACAGGAAAAGAAGGCTAGGAACACCCCCATTTTGCCTCCCCCTCTTCCCCTGGAAAGGGGGCATACTCTGAGACACTCTATTGAACCCTAGAGTGAAAACCACCTCTCTAGATCAGGAAAGTTGACATTTGCTGAATAAATCATTCGTTAGCTCCTATAAAGGGAAGCAGTGAACCCTGGAGGCCAGCAAGCTAGGGTTGCCTAGGAAAGAACAAGGCCAGACCAACTTCATTTCCTTTTTCATAGGCTATTGGTGGAATGCTACAGCAGAGTTCATCAAGACTTGAGCAACAGGTATAACAACATCTTTCATTATAGCATTACAAACAAAATGAAGTTTCTATGAGAATGCCATTGGGTGGATGCAACACTATTAAGACCATCCCCAAAAGTTGTTGGTTAAAGGGTTAATGCAAACTTTGGGGGAATTTCTAATGGCCTGCCAAGGGGCTCTTTTCAGTCGGCCCTTTTTTTGACATTTTAATCAATAATTCTAGCAATAATTACCTTTCATTAGATGCTTAATATATTCGAAGCATGGTGCTAAGCACTTTATATTCAATCCTAAAGGCAGGTACCATTCTTATCTCCACTTCATAGGCTCAGAATGGACAATTAGTTTATTCAACATCATATAAATAGCAAGTGGAGGAGTGAGGACTATGCCTAATGGATTCCAAAAACTTTGCTATTACCCAGATGAAGACATTGGTTACACTCTTATGACATGAAACTATCAGGGATAAATAATGAGTCAGATAATAAAATTATCATCCAAAAAGATCAGCATTTCAAAATGGTGGATCATATTTAAAATAATGAATGTAAACAGAAAGAATAACTGAAGGTCTAAAACAAAACAACAGCAAGAAAACCCCAAAAAACCTGCTACCTACCTCCAAGATAGGAGAGATATGGCTTAACAGCAGCACGTGTAAAAGAGTCTTAGAGGTTTTAATTAAAGACAGACTTGTCATGAGTAAATGGTGAAATATAGCTGCCAAAAATGTTAACACGAACTTGAGCCATATTAATAGGCTTAGAGGGTCCCAAACAAAGGAAGGCCCAAGTCTGCTCAAACCTGCAGTGTCCTTGCAGATATGTCATTGTCATAACTGCAGTGTTCTGTGCTGGGAATCACATTAGAAGAGGGATGGTGATAAAAAGAAATCCAGTCAAGATGGCAAAAGATGTGGAAATGATCTGGGAATACTTATCCTGGAAAAAGTAGAGACTGGGAATAGGAGAGCCATTTGCAAATATATGAAGGGCCACTTCTCAGGTTGCTACTTGTAGCAGGAGTATACTTTGCTCTAGCAGAGAGAACCAGCCTGTAGGGACACTCTGACTGTGTGTCTTCAATATTTATGACCAATAGAGGCCCCAGGACCTGGCTACCAGATGGAGTTTCCAATGCTAATCTTCCAAACAAGTCTTTGGAGAGTTTCAGGTAAAGATGGCAAAGAAAACTGGTTCCCAGATTAATATGCAAATAATAAAACCTACCTCTCCAAACAAAACAAAAACAACCAACTAACCAATAAACATACAAACAAGCTTCACTAACAATAACCAGACGAGGAGAAAAGTACAACTTCTTCCAGAGGGCAGACAGCAGAAGCAAGAAGAATTACAATCCTGCAGCCTGTGGAACGAAAACCACATTCACAGAAAGACAGACAGAATGAAAAGGCCCCCATAAAAACAACTAAATAAAGTGGAGATAAGCAACCTTCCAGAAAAAGAATTCAGAATAATGATAGTGAACATGATCCAGGACCTCAGAAATAGAATGGAGGCAAAGATTGAGAAGATGCAAGAAATGTTTAACAAAGACCTAGAAGAATTAAAGAACAAACACCTAGAAGAAATAAAGAATAAACAGAGATAAACAATACAATAATTGAAATGAAAAATACACTAGAAGGAATCAATAGCAGAATAACTGAGGCAGAAGAACTGATAAGTGACCAGGAAGACAGAATGGTGGAAATCACTGCCATGGAACAGAATAAGGAAAATGAATGAAAAGAAATGAAGATATCCTAAGAGACCTCTGGGACAACATTAAACACACAACATTCACATTATAGGGATCCCAGAAGGAGAAGAGAGAGAGAAAGGACCTGAGAAATATTTGAAGAGATTATAGTCAAAAAATTCCCTAATATGGGAAAGGAAATATCTACCCAAGCCCAGGAAACACAGAGAGTCGCAGGCAGGAAAGCCCAAAGAGAAACACGCCGAGACACATAGTAATCGAACTGACAAAAATTAAAGACAAAGAAAAATTAATAAAAGCAACAAGGAATAAACGACAAATAACATACATAGGAACTCCCATAAGGGTAACAGCTGATTTCTCAGCAGAAACTCTACAAGCCAGAAGGAATTGGCACGACATTTTTAAAGTGATGGAAGGGAAGAACCTACAACCAAGATTACTCTACCCAGCAAGGATCTCATTCAGATTCGACAGAGAAATCAAAAACTTTACAGACAAGCAAAAGCTAAGAGAATTCAGCACCTACAAACCAGCTCTACAACAAATGCTAAAGGAACTTCTTTAAATGGGAAACACAAGAGAAGAAAAGGACCTACAAAAGCAAACCCAAAACAATTAAGAAAATGGTAGTAGAAACATACACATCAATAATTACCTCAAATGTGAATGGCTTAAATGCTCCAACCAAAAGACACAGGCTTGCTGTATGGATACGAAAATAAGACCCATGTATAAGCTGTCTACAAGAGACCCACTTCAGACCTAGGGACACATACAGACTGAAAGTGAGGGGGTGAAAAAAGATATTCCATGCAAATGGAAATCAAAAGAAAGTTGGAGTAACAATACTCACATCAGATAAAATAGACTTTAAAATAAAGAATGTTATAAGAGACAATGAAGGACACTACATAATGATCAAGGGATCAATCCAAGAAGAAGATATAACAATTATAAATATATATGCACCCAACATAGGAGCACGTCAATACATAAGGTAACTGCTAACAGCTATACAAGAGGAAATCAACAGTAACACAATAATAGTGAGTAACTTTAACACCTCACACCAATGGACAGATCATCCAGACAGAAAATTAATAAGGAAAAACAAGCTTTAAATGACACAGTAGATCAAATAGATTTAATTGATATTTATAGGACATTCCAACTGAAAAGCGCAGATTACACTTTCTTCTCAAGTGCACAGGGAACATTCTCCAGGATAGATCACATTTTGGGTCACAAATCAAGCCTCAGTAAATTGAAGAAAATTGAAATCATATTAAGCATCTTTTCTAACCACAACGATATGAGATTAGAAATAAATTACAGGGAGGAAAATGTAACAAACACATGGAGGCTAAACAATACCTTACTAAATAACCAAGAGATCACTGAAAATCAAAGAGGAAATAAAAACATACCTAGAGACAAATGACAATGAGAACATGACAATCCAAAACCTATGGGATGCAGCAAAAGCATTTCTAAGAGGGAAGTTTATAGCAATACAAGCCTACCTCAAGAAACAACAAACATCTCAAATAAACAATCTAACCTTACACCTACAGGCCCTAGAGAAAGAAGAACAAAAAAACCCCAAGGTTAATAGAAGGAAAGAAATCATAAAGATCAGATCAGAAATAAATGAAATAGAAACAAAACAATAGCAAAGATCAGTAAAACTAAAAGGTGGTTCTTTGAGAAGATAAACAAAATTGATAAACCTTTAGCCAGACTCATCAAGAAAAAGAGGGAGAGGACTCAAATCAATAAAATTAGAAACGAAAAGGGGAAGTTACAACGGACACTGCAGAAATACAAAGCATCATAAGAGACTACTACAAGCAACTCTATGCCAATAAAATAGACAACCTGGACGAAATGGACAAATTTTTAGAAAGGTATAACCTTCTAAGACTGAACCGGGAAGAAATAGAAAATATGAACAGACCAATCACAGGTAATGAAATTGAAACTGTGATTAAAAACCTTGCAACAAACAAAAGTCTAGGACCAGGTGGCTTCACAGGTGAATTCTATCAAACATTTAGAGAAGCACTAACACCTATCCTTCTCAAACACTCCCAAAAAATTGCAGAGGAAGGAACACTCCCAAACTCATTCTACGAAGCCACCATCACCCTAATACCAAAACCAGACAGAGATACTACAAAAAAACAATATTACAGACCAATATCACTGATGAATATAGATGCAGAAATCCTCAACAGAATACTAGCAAACAGAATCAAACAGCACATTAAAAGGATCATACACCATGATCAAGTGGGATTTATCCCAGGGATGCAAGTAGGCTTCAATATATGCAAATCAATCAGTGTGACACACCGTATTAACAAACTGAAGAATAAAAATCATATGATCATCTGAATAGATGATCAAAAGCAGAAAAAGATTTTGACAAAATTCAACACGCATTTATGATAAAAACTTTCCAGAAAATGAGCATAGAGGTAACCTACCTCAACATAGTAAAGGCCATATATGACAAGTCCGCAGCAAACATCATTCTCAATGGTGAAAAGCTGAAAGCATTTCCTCTAAGATCAGGAACAAGACGAGGATGTCCACTCTCGCCACTGTATTTCAACATAGTTTTGGAAGTTTTAGCCGCAGCGGTCAGCGAAGAAAAAGAAATAAAAGGAATACAAATCAGAAAAGAAGAAGTAAAACTGTCACTGTTTGCAGATGACATGATACTATACTTAGAGAATCCTAAAGATGCCACCAGAAAACTACTAGAGCTAATCAATGAATTTGGTAAAGTTGCAGGATACAAAATTAATGCACAGAAATCTCTTGCATTCCTATACACAAACAATGAAAGATCAGAAAGAGAAATTAAGGAAACAATCCCATTCACCATTGCAACAAAAAGAATAAAATACCTAAGAATAAACCTACCTAAGGAGGTAAAAGGCCTGTAGTCAGAAAACTATAAGACACTGATGAAAGAAATCAAAGATGACACAAACAGATGGAGAGATATACCATGTTCTTGGATTGGAAGAATCAATATTGTGAAAGTGACTCTACTACCCAAAGCAATCTACAGATTCAGTGCAATCCCTATCAAATTACCAATGGCAGTTTATATAGAACTAGAACAAAAAAATCTTAAAATTTGTGTGGAGACACAAAAAACCCCAAATAGCCAAAGCAATCTTGAGGGGAAAAAAACGGAGCTGGAGGAATCAGACTCCCTCATTTCAGACTATACTATAAAGCTACAGTAATCAAGACAATATAGTACTGGCAGAAAAACAGAAATACAGATCAATGGAACAGGATAGAAAGCTCAGAGATAAACCCACACACCTATGGTCAACTAATCTATGCCAAAGGAGGCAAGGATATACAATGGAGAAAAGACAGTCTCTTCAATAGGTGGTGCTGGGAAAACTGGACAGCTACATGTAAAAGAATGAAATTAGAACACTCCCTAACACCACACACAAAAATAAACTCAAAATGGATTAAAGACCTAAATGTAAGACCAGACACTATAAAACTCTTAGAGGAAAACATGGGAAGAACACTCTTTGACATAAACCACAGCAACATCTTTTTTGACCCACCTCCTAGGGTAATGGAAATAAAAACAAAAATATAAAAATGGGACCTAATGAAACTTCAAAGCTTTTGCACAGCAAAGGAAACTATAAACAAGACAAAAAGACAACCCTCAGAATGGGAGAAGATATTTGCAAACAAATCAAAGGACAAAGGATAAATCTCCAAAATATATAAACAGCTCATGCAGCTCAATATTAAAAAAACAAGCAACCAGGGCTTCCCTGGTGGCGCAGTGGTTGAGAGTCCACCTGCCAATGCAGGAGACACGGGTTTGTGCCCTGGTCTGGGAGGATCTTGCATGCCGTGGAGCGGCTGGGCCCCTGGGCCATGGCCACTGAGCCTGCACTACCGGGGCCTGTGCTCCACAACGGGAGAGGCCACGACAGTGAGAGGCCCGTGCACCGCGATGAAGAGTGGCCCCCGCTTGCTGCAACTAGAGAAAGCCCTCGCACAGAAACGAAGACCCAACACAGACCCAAAAATAAATAATAAATAAATAACTTAAAAAAAAAAAGTACAACTTCTTGCCAGAAATTTTTTAAAGGCTTATGAAATCCAGTTAGACAGGGGATGAATAGGTAAACTGTAGTAAACACAAACAAACAAAAAACCCTGCACAGGGATTTCCCTGGTGGCGCAGTGGTTAAGAATATGCCTGCCAATGCAGGGGACATGGGTTCAAGCCCTGGTCCAGGAAGATCCCACATGCCGCGGGGCAGCTAAGGCCGTGCGCCATGAGTGCTGAAGCCCAAGCGCCTAGAGCCCGTGCTCCGCAACAAGAGAAGCCAATGCAATGAGAAGCCCGCGCACAGCAACAAAGAGTAGCCCCCACTCGCCACCACTAGAGAAAGCCCGCATGCAGCAACGAAGACCCAACGCAACCAAATATATAAATAAAATTAATTAATTAATTAAAAAAACCCAAAACACCCTGCCCAACACTCAATGCTAGGTGACAATAGAAGAACGTTTACCATCTTCTCAGAGAAAAGATTTGTGACCTAACAATTTATCCAGTTTATCCTTTAAGAATAAAATAAATAGGCACATAGTCTCAAGCATGCAAGAGCTCAGTATATATTACTAGGGGTCCTTCTTGAATAAATTACTTATTGGTAAAGTTGAAATGCAAGACCCTAGGAGAGGAATCAAAATAGAGAAGTCAAAAAAGGAAAACGACTCAGAAATTAGCATTGAATCCTATGGGATTTATGCTGTACATATCGATGTAAATGTTAAAACCTTGACAAGGTAAATTTAATATAATCAAACTTCAGTTGTATTCAGAGGGGCACTGGGAACAAGCTATGAATGTATACCAGGAAGTCAAAATATCTTGTCTAAAATTAAAACAGTTGTTTAAAGGCACTTTAACCTGTTGACTTTTGTTTTGTTTTGAATAATATCTTCATCTTAATTGTAGGGGGCTCTTTGAGGAAGCAGTATCTTGAGTGGTGAAGGTAATATTTATCTGAAGTTTGGCACTTTCCTCTTTTCACTTCAAGTTCATTTATTTTCTTGTTTCCTTTTTCCTTGAGTAATATTAAATTTACTACTTTCCTAAAAATAGCATGGATAGTATGGTAGATGCAATATTTAACATCTCTTCAGTTTCAGTCTACTGTGTCTTCCTGTTCTTCTGGGGCTCGGATGATACAAGTGGATCTGTATTTCCACACTCTTGCAGCTCCTGTTCCAATAGAATTTAGCAGCCACCAATCAGATGCACTTCTCTGAGATGAATTCAGCATAGAGTTCAGTGAGGGTAAGGTGGTGGCATTGGAGCTTCAGAAGTTACATCATGGCTCTGGGGCCCACAATTCCTTTGGGGCTTCTGACTCCTGTGTTGTAGCTAAGGCAACCCCGTGGTTCCTGAGCCACCACTGAGAACTAAGGTGGTGACTTCCTTGTGTCCAGATCACCTTCAGGTGGTATATTAATTTCCTGTGGCTCCTGTAACAAATTACCACAAACTTGGCTTAAAACAACAGAAAATTATTGTACTACAGTTCTGGAAGCCCAGAGATTGAAGTACTTCGATCAATATCACTGGGCTGAAACTAAGGTGCCAGCAGGGCCAGGCTCCCTCAAGAGGCTCTAGAGAGAAATCTGTTCCTTGCTTCTTCTGTCTTCTGCTGGCTGCTGGCATTCCTTGGCTTGTGGCCACATCACTCTAATCGCTGCCTCTCTCTTCAGCTGGCTTCTCCATTTTTGTCTGTGTTAAGTCTCCCTCTCCTCCCTCTTATAAGGATTCATTCACTTGTATCCATGCCTTTAGGGTCCACCCCGATAATCCAGGATAATCCTACCATGATAATCATCTCCTCAGTTTAATCACATCTGCAGAGACCCTGTTTCCACATAAGGTAATATTAACAGGTTCCAGGGATTAGGACATGGATATATTTTAGGGCTGTCTTTTAGTATATACCATAAATGGCATGATCCTGGAGCCTGAATTTGGGGCAGTATCTTACGGTTCTCCAGATTCCTGATTGTGGCAGAAGCAGACACTGCCTGACACACTAGTTCTAAAGCATTGTTCTGGAGATTACACCTAGAGGCCCAAGGCTGAAGCCTGATCCCTGGGTCCTTCCTGAATTCTCTTTGCTTACAACTCCCTGTCTGCTTAAATTACAAGAGCTTTCTGTTGCCTGCAACTGCGTCCTAATGGATACATACAAACGTGGTCACATGTTGACACAGCTGTTTATATTTACCTCTGTATACTTTTATCTGTACATCTATATAGCTGAGCTGCACATTCACTATACTCCTATGTACAAAGAAAAGATACCACTTTGTTTTAAATAAATGCTCTGGTATTGGTTGTAAGCTTCTTCAGCTATTTTGCGGTGGATGGAATACAAAGAAGGAGGGATTGAAATTTTACTCCAATCTGGTAAACTCAATATAATGAAGTGGTTTAACGAGTTCATTGCGGTAAATTCTCAAGTCTCTCAGATTCTCTTTGCTCTTCTCCAAGGTGGAGCCTGTGGATTTTATGGCCTCATGGTGTCATCAGCAGGGAGGGAAAGACAAAGTCCTCAAATCCACTCTCAACCCTCTGATCACCAGTGATCTCTGCTTTGCACTGGCAGTCGTAGGCTCTTTCCTGGACTGTGGCTTCTGAGGCACCCACCGCTGGCATTTATGGCTCTGGCCTGTTGCCTCTGGTCTTGAAGTCCCACAGGAGCAGGCTTCTGCCTGCTGTCCACCGATCTTTGTCAGCTCCTCTGCATTCC
>NW_006797362.1:843690-852949 GCF_000442215.2 Lipotes vexillifer
CCTGCCCGCAGTCATGCAGGAACTTCCGGGCCCCTTGCAGGCCACACCAAGCCATGGGGGATAAGGAGCACAGCCTCAGGTTGAACTGTCCTCCTGAGCAGAACCAAAGTTGCTGCACTATCGCCCTGTGCCCTATCGGAGGCGGGGGCATGCAGTGCCGCTCTAGAGATTGACAACCTCCTTGTAGGATGGGTGGGGAAGCCCTCCAGTTCTTTGACTTCGGTTAGCTATGTGGATGTTTTAAGATTCCCTCTGTGCATACAAGTTTGGTTCTGAGGCAGGTTGAAAACCAGAACTTTGTGTCTGACCTTTTCCATCTCTGTCTGGCCCTTCCTCTCCTACAATTCCTGGAGTGAGAATTGGGCAGGTTTGGGGGTCTCTGTTTCATCTGTAGCACATCTGTCTTCTGACATGCTGTTCCTAGGGTAGCCAGCCTCATGACATGACCATCACACACTGGAGAGAGGGCCCCTGTATGCCAGAGAAGCTCTATGATCTAGTACTGATGTTAAAGGGGGAGATGACATAGCTTAAAAATCCTTTTCTCTCTTGATTACATCTGGCTTTCCTGAATATTTTCTTGTTTGAAATCAAGAGGTCACGGAAGTTAGCTGTGATCCATGCTCCCTGTTCCAGGCCATACTTGTTCTCCCCAGTAACAATAAGCCTTGTATTTCAACAACTCAACTGTGATGAGGGAAGGCTGCTGGAGAACCAATTCAGAAGGAAATTAGAATGGATCAGTTTCATATTTAAAAATATTAGCTGTTAATATGTGCATTAAGGTATGTTTGGAATGATATCCACTAAATTTTCATCAAGGTTACTTTTGGATTCAAGCAATTGGTAATTACTTTATTCTTTGTACTTCCAGTTATTGCTTGGATTTTTAAAAATAAGCAGTAAGTCTAATAAAAATGTCCTTAAAAACTGGGTTTGAATCCTTTCTCTGCAACTCCCTTTTTTTTTCCTTTATCAAGAACTATCATCATATAGAACCTCCATAATTCAAGAGTCACTAATTCATTAATTGATTGGGCATCTACTGTGCTCCAGGTCATATGTTAGGCATTAAAAATTAAACAAATAAATGTCATGTTGACCTTTTAGGAAACCACAATTTAGAGAAGAATACTAAGCACACAACTCTAACATGTTCTGATACGTATGATGACACCATTTCCTGACTTAACATGTCATGAAGAACTGACTCAATTTCACAACACATTCCATTAAACAGCCACATATGAGCCAAGCCCTAGGCAAGTGCTGGGGACAGAAACACATCATTTCATCTGGAGAGCTTTTCACCAAGAGGTCTCAGGGCTTTCAAGTTTCGCCCAAAAGTCTGCAGGACAGAGTTCACTGGAACTCTCTTCACCTTCAACCTCCAGCCAGTTGGTCTACCTGCAGGAAGCAAGAGCTGTTCTAAGAAGTCAGAAGTGACAGGTTCTGTGTTATGGATCAAAGAAAACACAGGTGCCAGGATGGGCAGCTGCATATATCCTGGTCGGGTCTCGCCAGCCACCAGGGAGGAAGTGACTAAGGCTGGGAGTCAGAGTTCTGCTCTGTCCCACACAGGAGGACTCTCTTCAAACCCGGTCTCCACGTTGAGCTGACTCGCTGTCTTCCTTCTCCTACGGTGTCAAAGGACCGTGTCTCTCTCCCAACTGCAGTGCTGAGCTAACGGAGAGAGTGCTTGTTTCAAGGTAGATTGTGGGAAACTGGTTTCACTTCTCCTTTCTGTTTCTAGGTATGTCACCAACTTGCTGAGTCATATTTGGCAGGCTCAGAACCTCTCTTTTCTCCTGTTTTTTTCCATCTAGATAATATGGTTTATAAAGAGCTCTAGGCATTTTGTTTCAAAAAAGGTATAAGCATGTACAAATAATAGTGGTGTTTACCAAAAGGCTTTCTTCTGTACATAGTTCAATTAAAATATGATCTTACTGCAGTAAAAATATTTGTGTCTATTTTATTCTTCACTGGCATGAAAGCTCTTTGAAAACAGGGGCCATGTGTTTACATATTTCTCTTCCAACACTCAGCGTAGTACAGTATAACGAAGCCTGGTATTCTCTGTCTGGTTCTTGAACCCAGTGGGAAATCCATACATGCTGACAAGCAGCCTGGAAGTGTCGTGAAGTTTTGTGATGCATTTCGGCATCTTTTGAGATCTGATGCATTCGGCATCTTTTCATCTGATTTTCGATGGTGTGAGCCAAAAAACAGAAACAACAACAAACAAAAACAGTTAAAAACCATAAAAGAGGCTCTTAATATCTATTTATTGAATGAATGTGCAGCTGCAACTCTTCTCTCTCAACATTATCAATTAACTCTGGTCATTCCTCAGAAGTGCCGGAGTTCTGGAGGAACCTACACCGTTTCACAATATCTGCATTGTCCATTTAATACCAAATGCAAAGGGATAAAATAGAAAAGAAAAAGGTGAACACCATGACCATCTTGCTGACACTGAAGTAGAAAGGGATAGGAAGACTGTCAATACTATACTGTCACCCCAGCTCAATGGCAGTGTGCTCAGGTTATCTATTTAATTCACAGCAATCAAACTACTGTAAAACCCTCAACACAGTGTCTTACAAAGCGAAAATACTGCATAAATATTTGATGGTAACAAGAAGGAAGCAAGATGAAATAAAAATAAGATACTGTAAAGATACCACCATAAAAGTTTTGCTAGAATTTAATTTTGTCATAAATATTTTAAGAATATTTGGGGGCTTGGGTTATAAATGTGATTTCTAAATTTATACTCCTGTAAAGTTTTTTTTTTAAAACAAATGTATTGAAGAGAGCAACCAAAAGTATAGTCGATGTTTCTAATTTTAGGTAGCTTTATTTGTAGCTTTAAAAAATCCGCTTCTCCCCAATAGACCAAAAGTGCCTTGAGGTTGGACCCATGTTTTTTGTTTATGTGTTCCTTTCTTGTTCCCAACATTTTATACTGAGCACAGGGTTCAGTATACTGAACTTTCATTGATGCTTTAGAAATATTACTGATAAAGATGAATGAGAAGTATCTAGTTATGAATAAGTTATCAAATGTCTCTCATATATGAGATTGTTCCATTTTTCACTGATTTATCTAATTTCTGTAGTAGGGTACATGACAGCCTATGTTGAGTCATGAATTAGAATATAGACTATGCAATATATGAGACATATATGTCACACCTACTTTCTGGTTTTGGAATGTGAGGAAATCACTCAATTGGACTGTGAAGATTGGAAGTCTATGTTATTTGTTTAATTTTGCACAATTTTAATTTTTTAACCTTATTATTGTAAAATAAAATACAGATACAAAAGAGTCACCTGAAACAAATGTATAGTCTAAAGAATTATTATATGGCTAACATTCTTTTTCTTAAGTATTCATTTATTTATTTGTTTGTTTGTTTGGCTGCGCCGGGTCTTGGTTGCGTCATGCGGGACCTTCACTGCCACCTGTGAGATCTTCGTTGCAGCATGTGGGCTCTTAGTTGCAGCATGCAGGATCTAGTTTGCTCACCAGAGATCGAACCCGGGCCCCCTGCATTGGGAGCATGGAGTCTTAACCACTTGACCACCAGGGAAGTCCCTACATGGCTAACATTGTTATAACCAACACCAAAGTCAAGAAATAGAACTTGACCAGCCACCCCAGAAACCCTTCCATATATCCTGTCCCAATTACAATTCCCTTCATTCTTTCTCACTCTTCTATCCCAAGTAACCACTGTCCTGATTTTTATAGCAGTGGTTCTCCAAGAGTGGTCCCTGGACCAGCAGTTTCATCACTACCTGGGAAATTGATAGAAATGCAAATGCTTGGGCTCCATCAGACCTACTAAATCAGAAACTCTGGAGGTGGAGCCCAGCAGTCTGTTTTTCTGAGAAATCTTCCAAGTGATTCTGATGTGTTTTTAAAGTTTGAATTCAGCAGGGTAGCAGGATACAAGATTAACATACAGAAATGTGTTGCATTTCTTTACAGTAACAGTGAAATATCACAAAAGAAATGTTAAAAAAAATTCCTTTTAAAATTGCATCAAAAAAAATACTTAGGAATAAACCTGACCAAGGAGGTGAAGACTTATATTTTGAAAACTGTAAAACATTAACAAAGGAAATTGAAGACGATTCAAAGAAATGGAAAGATATCCCATGCTCTTGGATTGGAAGAATTAATACTGTTAAAATGGCCATACTACACAAAGCAATCTACAGATTTAATGTGATCCTTATCAAATAACCCATGACTTTCTTCACAGAACTAGAACAAATAATCCTAAAATTTATATGGAACCATAAAAATACCAGAATTGCCAAAGCAATCCTGAGGAAAAAGAACAATGCAGGAGGCATAACCCTCCCAGACTTCAGACAATACTACAAAGCTATAGTAATCACAACAGCTTGGTATTGGCACAAAAAGAGACACATGAATCAGTGGAACAGAATAGAGAGCCCAGAAATAAATCCACACACTTACTGTAAGTTAATCTTCAACAAAGGAGGAAAGAATATACAATGGAAAAAGACAGTCTCTTCAGCAAGTGGTGTTGGGAAAGTTGGCCAGCCACATGTAAATCAATAAAGTTAGAACAAACCCTCACACCATACACAAAAGTAAACTCAAAATAGCTTAAAGACTTAAATATAAGATGTGACACCATAAAACTCTTAGAAGAGAACATAGGTAAAACATCTCTGACATAAATCATACAAATGTTTTCTTAGGTCAGTCTCCCAAAGCAATACAAATAAAAGCAAAAATAAACAAATGGGACCTAATCAAACTTACAAGCTTTTGTACAGCAAAGGAAACCACGAACAAAATGAAAAGACAACCTACAGAGTGGAAGAAAATATTTGCAAACAATGAGACACACAAGGGCTTAATTTCCAAAATATACAAACAGCTCATACAACTCAACAACAACAACAAAACAAACAATCCAATCAAAAAATGGGCAGAAGACCTACATAGACATTTCTCCAGAGAAGGCATCCAGATGGCTAACAAACCCATGAAAAGATGTTCATCATCATTAGAAAATGCAAATCAAAACTACAGTGAGGGGGCTTCCCTGGTGGCGCAGTGGTTGAGAGTCCACCTGCCGATGCAGGGGACATGGGTTCGGGCCCCGGTCCGGGAGGATCCCACATGCCGTGGAGCGGCTGGGGCTGTGGGCCATGGCCACTGAGCCTGTGCGTCCGGAGCCTGTGCTCCGCAACGCGAGAGGCCACAACAGTGAGAGGCCCGCGTACCGCAAAAAAAAAAAAAAAAAAAAAAAACTACAGTGAGGTACCACCTCACACTGGTCAGAATGGCCATCAGTAAAAAGTCTACAAATGGGAATTCCCTGGTGATCCAGTGGTTAGGACTCTGTGTTTCCACTGCCCAGGGCCGGGTTTGATCCCTGGTCAGGGAAGTAAGATCTCACATGCTGCGTGGCACAGCCAAATAAACAAATAAATAAAAATAAAAACTTAGTACCAAAAAATATATATTTTTTTAAAGTCTACAAATAATGAATGCTGGAGAGTGTGGTGAAAAGGGAACCCTCCTACATTGTTGATGGGAATGGAAACTGGTGCAGCCACTATGAAAAACAGTATGGAGCTTTCTCAAAAAACTAAAAATAGAGTTGCCATATGATCCAGCAATCCCACTCCTGGGCATATATTTGGAGAAAACCATAATTCGAAAGATACATGCACCCATATGTTCATAGCAGCATTATTCACAATAACTAAGACATGGTAGCAACCTAAATGTCCATCAACAGATAAATAGATAAAGAAGATGTGGTACATATATACAATGGACTACTACTCAGCCATAAAAAAGAATGAAATAATGCCATTTGCAGCAACATGGATGGACCTAGAGATTATCATACTAAGTGAAGTAAGTCAGAAAGAGAAAGACAAATACCATATGATATCACTTATGTGTGGAATCTAAAATATTACACAAATGAACTTATGTATGAAACAGAAACAGTCTCACAGATGTAGAGAACAGACTCATGGGGGAGGGATGGATTGGGAGTTTGGGATTAGCATATGCAAACTATTATATATAGAATGGATAAGCAACAAGGTCCTTTGTATAGCACAGGGAGCTATATTCAATATCCTGTGATAAACCATAATGGAAAAGGATATGAAAAAGAACATTTACATACATATGTGTATATATATATATATATATATATATATATATACACATATATATATATACATATATGTGTATATATATATATATGACTGAATCATTTTGCTGTACAGCAGAAATTAACACATTGTAAATCAACTATACTTTAATGAAATTAAAATTTTTTAAAAGTTTGAGAACCACTGCTTTATAGTAATCTCTTCCTTGTTTCTCTTTATAGTTTTATCACCAAAATGTACATCCCTAATACTGTCCTTTATTCTTACCCATTTTTAAGATTTAATATGTTTTTTACATCTCTTTTAATCGAAGTGTTTCCCCATCAGCCCTTTCTTTTCCTTACAATTTGTGTGTTAAATAACTCAGGCTATCTGACCTGTAAAGTTTCCCATGGTTTGGACTTTGCTGATGGAATACATGAATTGAATTTGAATACATGAATTTTCTGATGAATGCATGAATATTCACAGTGCAGTGCAACATATTCTTCTGTCCTCTGTATTTCCTGCAAATTGGCAGCTGGATCCAGAAGCTTAATTGAGATCAGTTGGATCTCATTGGCAAACCTATAGGTGGTGTTCTGTTCTTTCATCAGGAGATAAGTAAAGTCTGGTTGTCCCTCCTTTTGTGATGTTAGAAGCTGATGATAATGTCTAGATCCATTAATTTATTATGGGCTGAAAAATGGTGATGTATGACTTCTATCATTTCTTTATTATTATTAGCTAGAATACTTTTACAGAGATGTTTCCCTCATCTATTAAACTGATAGTACAGTTTATATAGAAAAGGCAATAAATGTTTATTTATTTATTTATTTATTGGCTGTGTTGGGTGTTGCTGCACGTGGGCTTTCTCTAGTTGTGGTGAGCAGGGGCTACTCTTTGTTGCGGTGTGCAGGCTTCTCATTGCAGTGGCTTCTCTTGTTGCAGAGCACAGGCTCTAGACACACAGGCTTCGGTAGTTGTGGAGCACGGGCTTAGTTGTTCCGCAGCATGTGGGATCTTCCTGGACCAGGGCTTGAACCCGTGTCCCCTGCATTGGCAGGCAGATTCTTAACCACTGCACCACAGGGAGGTCCCAGCAATAAATGTTTGCTTCTTTCCCATTTTTTTAAACCAGGTTTGAAGATAGTAAATTAGTTCCCCATTATCCTCCAAAAGTGACCAGTTATTTTTTTACTATCATTATGACTTATGGATTTACACATATTTGATACGTTTCAATCCATTACTAGTATGATCATTTTTGAAGCTCAAACCGTTCCATCTTGGGCCAGTGGGAGTCACTTTAAGTTGACTCCTGAGTGCTTCTGTGAGGACCCTAATAGTCTTTTGTAGCTTCCTTGCTATCTGGAATAATAAGATGTTCCAGATCCATTTTGTACCTTTCTTACCCTGGACCTGAAATCACTTTTTAAGAAGCCCTGGCTACTTTTAGAGTAAAATGGTGTTTCACAACCACAGTCTGAGCACTAGAGGAACCCACTAGGGTGAGACATTGTTTTTAGGCCTTTTCAGTAAATGGAGAATGTTATAAAAGATGTGTGTGTGTTTATGTGTGTGTGAGTTAGTTATGTAGTGCTGTGTAACAAATTACCCCCAAACACAGATGCTTAAAACAATAAACATTTCTTATCTCAAATAGTTTCTGTGGGTCAGGAATCCAAGACAGGCTCACCTGGGTGGGTCTGACTTAGGGTCTCTTACGAGGTTACGGTCAAGATGTTGACCAGGTCTGCAGTCATCTGAAGGCTTGACTAGACTAGAAGATCCACTTCCAAGGTAGAGCATTCCAAACCTGGCAATTTGGTGCTGCCTATTGGCAGGAGGTCCAACTGCTCACCACATGATCCTCTCAAGGGGCTGCTTAAATGTTTTCAAGACATGGCAGCTGGCTTTCCCTAGAGCAAGTGATCTAAGAGAATGAAGCAGAAACCACTATGTCTTTTATGATCTAGCCTTGGAAGTCACATTCTCTCATCCCAAGTGATCTTCCTAGTTACACAGGAAGGGTCAGCATAGGGGAGGGGATGACAGAAGGTCACGAACATCCAGAGGACAGAATCACTGGGGACCATCCTGGAGGATGGTTGATATTTGAAGATAAAATAACTCACACACATTACTACTGATACTTCCATTTCACATGTAAGACTCAGGGTTTTTATTTATTTATGCTATATTATATTGCCTTCCTTTCATTACTGAGAATCCTATCAACTAGAGTTATCTCATAATTACCCATTTGTTCTTAGGTTAGTTCAGGTGTTTCAAGTGGCAAACACCAAGATGGGATTAGACATGCAAAAGATTTTGGAGAGGAAAAGGCTGGAAAGGGTGAATGGGAGGAAACAAGAGTAGCAGGGACAGTCTGCAGACTACAATGCAAGTCTAAGACCTGGGAAAGTGACTGGGGGAAGAAGGAGGTTGGGTAGGAAGAGCCCCAGGTTACAGCCCAATCCTAGGAAAGTTTGGGCCAGGCAGATGGGGAGCCCTCAAGCCAAAATGTGAGTTGGAGTCCTGCATCCAGCAGGACTTGTACACAACAGACTCAGAATAATGATACCAATACTCTCACCACTAATATGATCACTGAAAAGAGTTAAAATGTTTTAGTATATGCTCATTCCAAAATCCCTCTTGTAAAAATACTTCTGTGTTTATGATTCAGAATATAGTCATTGCATACTGTATTCTCTCCTTTCAACCCTCATTTAAGATGTTTATATTTTTACAAATCCTTCCACCAGGATTTGTAAAGTTACACACATCCTCTCCCTTTACAGTCTCCTCTGTCCTTAACCATAATCAGCAAAACTAAACCTGACTTCAGTGTATCCTTTCGTATTTGAGAAAGGATCTGAAATTCTGACTCTAGCACAGTTTGGTTACTTAGACTGCTCTAAGTAAAATGTAATAGGTCTGTGACATTTGGTCACACATGCGACCTCAAAGCCCAAACTGGATAAATCCAGAGCTGATCTGATGGCTCAATAGGTAGATGCCTGACCTGCACCCATTCCCATGCTGGAGTAACTCACATCCCCAGGGCCAAAGCAGGAAT
>NW_006797362.1:852959-857400 GCF_000442215.2 Lipotes vexillifer
CTACATGAATTTTTTAGCTAAAACATGTGATCTTGAGGAGGATGTGCCTTTGAACAGGCTCCTTCCAGGACCCTTAGATATCAGAAGAGTATGGGGGCTGAGGCAGAGTGTGGGTTCAACCCTTCTGCTGTTAGAGGTAGTTCAGTTGAAAAGTTTGAGAAGCATTGTTCTATATATAGCTCAGGTATTAGGGGGGATCTTTCAGCTTTGTAACATAAATAACAATAAGTGAAGAGTCGTAAAGAAGCTGGTGCAGCAGAGCAATTATTCTGGGAGCACAGGTTTTAGTTTGGGTGTCATGTCTTCCCTCCCCTTTCTTATTCATGGCCCCAGAATTTTCACAATTCAAAATAGCTTTGTAAATCAGTTAAGTACACAGAGACAAATCCAGGCAAAGTCACATCCATGAGAAGGATCCCATGAGAAAACCATAATTCAAAAAGAGTCATGTACCAAAATGTTCATTGCAGCTCTATTTACAATAGCCAGGAGATGGAAACAACCTAAGTGTCCATCATCGGATGAATGGATAAAGAAGATGTGGCACATATATACAATGGAATATTACTCAGCCATAAAAAGAAATGAAATTGAGTTATTTGTAGTGAGGTGGATGGACCTAGAGTCTGTCATACAGAGTGAAGTAAGTCAGAAAGAGAAAGACAAATACCGTATGCTAACACATATATGTGGAATTTAAGGGGAAAAAAACGTCATGAAGAACCTAGGGGTAAGACAGGAATAAAAAGACACAGACCTACTAGAGAATGGACTTGAGGATATGGAGAGGGGGAAGGGTAAGCTGTGACAAAGTGAGAGAGTGGCATGGACATATATACACTTCCAAACGTAAAATAGATAGCTAGTGGGAAGCAGCCGCATAGTACAGGCAGATCAGCTCGGTGCTTTGTGACCACCTCGAGGGGTGGGATAGAGGGAGGGTGAGAAGGAGACGCAAGAGGGAGGAGATATGGGGATATATGTATATGTATAACTGATTCACTTTGTTATAAAGCAGAAACTAACACACCATTGTAAAGCAATTATACTCCAATAAAGATGTAAAAACAAACAACAAAATAATAATAATACAATTTTAAAAATTCCCTGTGTTTTTTGTTTGTTTGTTTGTTTGTTTGTTTTTTGTGGTACACGGGCCTCTCACTGTTGTGGCCTCTCCCGTTGCGGAGCACAGGCTCCGGACACGCAGGCTCAGCGGCCATGGCTCATGGGCCCAGCCACTCCGCGGCATGTGGGATCTTCCCGGACCTGGGCACGAACCCATGTCCCCTGCATCGGCAGGCGGACTCTCAACCACTGCACCACAAGGGAAGCCCTCCCCGTGTTTTAAGAACGAGAACTGAAGCAGAGTAAAAAGGATTCAAATCTGAAAAAAAAAAAAAAATTCCCAAGATGAGAGCTCCCTGTGAGAAACTGCCATTGAACTTTTTGATAGTTCACCCTTGGATGAAAGCGTGGAAGAGTTACAGGCGATCTCTTTGGCCTCCAGTATGAGAACTACTGCTTCACGTTTTCCTCTCATTTCCTTGATCTTTACCAAAAATTGAATGAGGCTGGCCTTCCAGATGCTGGTGGTCTGGTCCAGTGTGCTCGCTAGGCTGCCGTGGAGTCCACTGTGGGGATTCTTGCTGGGTAAGGCAGCTGCCCCCTGGCATGAGGGCAGCACCTCCCCAGGCAGAGAAATTCACGTCCAGGGCAACCATGCCCACTCCTGCTACCTTTGTTTTAAGAAGAAGGATTAGAAAGGCAAATGGGCTCTGGCTTTGGCTCCTGATTTGTCCTCTGGGCTAAATTCTTCCCACTCAAACCAAACACCTCCTACCTACCAAGAAAAAAAAAAAAAAAATCAGACTTATAAACTGGAATATGGAGTGATTATTTTCATTACAAGAAGATTTTTCGTTTTCAAGGAGAGCATTTGCCAGTAGATTCCTTCAAATAACCAATTCCCCTGGCATGTTTAAAAGGAGATATGATTGACAATGGCATGACGCATGTGGAGCTCTTGGGCTACACATCCCATACGTGTCATTGTGGTGGCCTTGCCAGACAAGAACGATGGAGATCCAGGTGGCTCACGGTTGCATTAAAATAGCATTTCTAGAATCACAGTGGAGAGAAAGAATCTTTGAATACACATTGTCTGACTCAAATGTTATGAAACCAGGTTTTGTCCTTGTCCTTGCCCCTTCACCCAACCCTTCTTTAATTCATTTACACCTGCAGTTGCAGTCAACTGTAGGAGTTAAAGAGTATAAGCCCTGGAGGTTGACTGCCTGGATTTGAGTCCCAGCTGTGCCCCTTACTCTTTCTGTGACCTTGGGAAAGTTATTTAGCCTCTGTTTTCTCATCTGAAAAATGGTTCACATCAGGATTAAGTGTGATAGTATATTAAATATAATAATATATATAAAATCCGATCTGCCTGGCACATACTAAGTTATTAAGTCCTGTTAATAACTGTTAGATGAGCAGAATGCCATTTCCTCAAACTCAGCAAATAAGACAGGTGTCGTGTTCTGTTCTGATTACATGATCCATGAACCAAGAGAGGGCTCAATATGCAGATTCTCCTGACTTTGAATTAGCACTGAGAGAACAATTCTCTGTTAGTTAGATGACACTCCAAACAGCACTATCTTCAGCTAATATCTCCTTAAAGTTCAAATGATCAGTATTAAGCAACTCATCCAGCACATCAATTTCTGCAGGGCACAAAGGGCTGTTAACCCCTCCAAGTGACTTTATGGAGATGTATGTTAATTAAAATTAGAAAATCTTCAAGTGATATATCAAGACTGTTCTATGATTAAGACAATTGGAAACAACTGTCGTTTTTTAGATGTCCTGGGTAAAATGATTTATGTTATAACCTATAGAAGCCATTCGCAAAGAGTGGTCCCTAGATCAGCACCATCAACATCAACTGGGAACTTGTTAGAAATGCACATTTTGGGGCCCCATCCCAGGCTTATTAAAACACAGCCGCCTGTGGTTTAACAAGCCCTCAGGTGACACTGATCTATAGCATGGATGGCACATAGATCCGTGCTTCCCACTGCCCTCTACATCCTCCCTATCTTTGACAGATACCGTTAAAGAAACTGAGCATTTCTTTTTTTTTTACAAGATTATTTTTTTAATACTAATTAATTGATTGATTTTTATTTATTTGGTTGTGCCAAGTCTTATTTGTGGCAGGCGGGCTCCTTAGTTGTGGCTCTAGGGCTCCTTAGTTGCATCTCCAGGTCTCCTTAGTTGCGACTCGCAGTCTCCTTAGTTGTGGTAGGCAAACTTAGTTGCGGCATGCATGTGGGACCTAGTTCCCTGACCAGGGATCAAACCTGAACCCCCTGCATTGGGAGAGTGGAGTCTTATCCACTGTGCCACCAGGGAAGTCCCAAACTGAGCATCTTTCCCACTGAGTCTGGATGAAATCGTAGAACCCTTTTCAGTAGTGTCCACAGTCACTACAAATCAATCCAAGTTGGCATGGCTGGTCAGGGGATGGTACTCTGAGGTCTCAATTAAGCATTCTTTCTTTATTTTTTCTCTTTTTCTCTTCTTTTATTTTTTTTTTATTTAGCCATGCCATGTGGCATGTGGGATCTTAGTTCCCCTACCAGGGATCAAAACTGTGCCCCTTGTGTTGGAAGTGTGGAGTGTTAACCACTGGACCAGGGAAGTCCAAGCATTCTTTCAATTACTTGAATTTCCCTGAAGGAAAATTGTGCCTCTACCTTAAGAGGTCAGGAGACCCTCAGGACACCAAGAAAGTACTTGGTGAACTTTCATAATCAACTCTCTTCCCTGACATATGCATGCTCAGTAACCACAGTGTATGAAATTTCCCCCAGTTAGCAACACAGGCACAATGTCTGTAGCACAAGCTCCTCTTGATGTAATTGCCATTGAAATCCTTTCAGACAGAACTTCCCTAGTGGTTCAGTAGTTAAGAATCCGCCTGCCAATGCAGAGGACGTGGGTTTGAGCCCTGGTCCGGAAAGATCCCACATGCTGCAGAACAACTAAGCCCGTGCACCACAACTACTGAGCCCACGCACCTAGAGCCCGTGGTCCGCAACAAGAGAAGCCACCGCGATGAATAGCCCACGCACCGCAACAAAGAGTAGCCCCCGTTCACTGCAACTAGAGAAAACCCACGTGCAGGAGCAAAGACCCAACACAGCCAAAAAATAAATAAGATTTATTTTTAAAAAAATCCTTTCAGGGCTTCCCTGGTGGCACAGTGGTTGAGAGTCCGCCTGCTGATGCAGGGGACACGGGTTCGTGCCCCGGTCCGGGAAGATCCCACATGCCACGGAGCGGCTGGGCCCGTGAGCCATGGCCGCTGAGCCTGCGCATCCGGAGCCTGTGCTCCGCAACGGGAGAGGCCACAACAGTGAGAGGCCCGCATATA
>NW_006797362.1:857540-868373 GCF_000442215.2 Lipotes vexillifer
ATAAAAAAAAAAAAAAAAAAAAAATCCTTTCAGACCATGTTAAATGTCCAACTGACGTAGTATGAAAGTCACATACTATCTACTTATTTATCTGTATCTAATTATTCTAATATGCTGCATTTCATGGGAAATAGATCACAACAAATTTGTATACTGTGACCTGATTAGCTTCGATCCCTTTGGATTGCCGCCATCCCACCTTAAAAAAACCCTATCTTTTGAAAAAAGACTTTGAGATAGCTTTCAATAAGACATATATATGATAAACCAATTAGAGAAAAAAATAGAAAATCAAAAGCTTTGCAGAATTTCAGGGCTGCACATGTACTAGGACTCTAGTATAATTGGTTATTGTGGTTAAGCTTATTCTTGGCTCTGAGCTATAGAGAAATATGGTAGTTTATATAATTCTAATTATCTGGGTAAAACAAAGTATTTCCACTCTTCAGAGGAGACAATCTCCTGGAATATAAGCATCAGGATTGATACATGATGTCACCCTATTTGCTACCCTGTTATTCTTTTTTTTGTTTGTTTGTTTTTGGGTTTTTTTTGCGGTACGTGGGCCTCTCAGTGTTGTGGCCTCTCCCGTTGCGGAGTACAGGCTCCGGACGCGCAGGCTCAGCAGCCATGGCTCACAGGCCCAGCCGCTCCGCGGCATGTGGGATCTTCCCGGACCGGGGCACGAATCCGTGTCCCCTGCATGGGCAGGCGGACTCTCAACCACTGCGCCACCAGGGAAGCCCATACCCTGTTATTCTTTAAGACTTCTGACTTTCTCTTTTTACTTCTTTAAGGTAAATCTGAAAGCTTAGTCATCAATATTCAGTGTAGACTGGCCATACAGCACAAGATCAACCCATATTAAGATTTGTCCTGTTTTATCATTGTCTGTTGTTGTGGCATTATTCAGTGTATGAAGCGTCCAGAAGTTTCCTTTTTAAAAATGGAACTTCATTTATATTTGACCATATTGCCTAGTAAATATGAAGTTAACTTGCTACAAATCTTCATTGAATGAGGTTATTTCCTTAATAGCGTTTCTGAAAGATGGCTATCGCTGTTAGTAACAGCCGTTGACATCCTGAGAATTTAAATGTTCAAAGCAATTCAACATGAATTTTTTTAGCAATCTATTATGTGTCATAAATGGTGTGGCTTGAGCTTCAAGGCATGCTGGGGGTTCCCAGCTAGGTAGAGGATTTGAGCTAAAGTCAGCCAAGACCAAAACCCAATCCAGGTCCAAGTCCGAAATCAAGAAGTCTGATTCGGAAAGGTAGAATGGGGCGTGATGCAGACCTTCATCGGTAACAAACAGCACTAGTTCTTAGAGGTCAAGTCTGAGTCCAAGACCAGGACATCTGTTCAGATCGCCAGAAGTTATAACTGGTACAAGGTTCAGAGAGATTAGCAGGAATTAGCTGAGTTCATGGCTTCTATTCATAGCTGGACTTCACTTCTAGCAGGAAACTGAAATGGATACTAGCAAGGTAGGGAGGAAGGCTGTAGCTGGATGTATATATTGCTGCCCAAAGACTAAGTTCATCCCCAAGCAAATTAGACATTGGATATAGGGCCATAGATGACTTTCATGCTCTACCATGGCAGACACGGTTACATGCCTCTCTGGCATCCAGGACCTTTTCCTTCCTTCTTCTTTGTTCTGGGCAGATGTACCCAGCCCAAGGCAATGGATTATGAAAGGTCTAAGAAGCTAGTTATAGCAGTCATGTTCTCTGGCTTCCTAGACTCCCTTGCAGCAGTAAGTGCCACATGACCCAGTTGTAGCCAATGAGACAGAGGGGGAATTTGTTTAAGATGCTGTTGGAAAAACTTTCGTTTTTCTTTTTAAAGGAACAGAATTGGCACATCCCTTCTTCCTGACTTGCCTGCAACTTGTTAACCAGCAAGAAAAGGTAAAGAAAATCATAGGGAGGTCAGCCCTGCCATCACTGAGCCAATAAACTAATGCCAGCAGCCAATTTTGTCCAGACTGCTGTGATGTAAGAATTACAAACCTCTTTGTTCAAGCTATTGATAGATATTCTATTATTCACAGTGGAGAGCATTCCTAACTGATACCCCACTCACTCTCATGATGGAAATCCTAACCACTATCACGTTCAGAGACTGGAGCTGAGCATGCATGTGGCAGAAGATGGAAACAGACGTGGCACACGGTGCTTAGGGTTCAGGGCCATAGGAAGGGAAAAGGCAGTGATTCTGGTTTAAGAGCCTCATACTTTTGTTTGGGAAACCAAACTTGTGACATGGTCTGATCAGATCCCATCTGAAATATCTGCTCTAGTTCCGAAGACCGTTTCTTAAGATGGACATTATCTAAGGTTAGCCTAGGATAGTCAAGACGTTGGAAAACATGCCATGAAAAGAAAGGTTGAAATAAGAGAATTCTAGCAACAAAGATGTTGATAAATGGAAGGCGTTGTTGCATTAGGTAGAGCATTCTATGTAGTTCTCCTTTGCTATACTAGACAGCAATCTTGTGGTCTCTAGACTCAGTCATAGCTAGTCCCAATCTGGGTTCCAGCCCCTATTAGACACATGATCTTTTTTTTTTTTTTTTCTTGCGTTATGCGGGCCTCTCACTGTTGTGGCCTCTCCCATTTGCGGAGCACAGGCTCCGGACGCGCAGGCTCAGCGGCCATGGCTCACGGGCCCAGCCGCTCCGCGGCATGTGGGATCCTCCCGAAACGGGGCACGAACCCGCGTCTCCTGCATCGGCAGGCGGACTCTCAAGCACTGCGCCACCAGGGAAGCCCTAGACACATGATCTTGACAAAGCTGTTAAAGCTCACTATCTCTCTAATGTAAAACATGGTGACTGTAGTTGATAATGCTGTATTATATAATTGAAATTTGCTGAGAACTTAAATGCTCTCACAAAAACAAAAAAACAAACCCCCACTACCTCATACCTCAAAACCTCAATATCCTCATCCTTAAAATGGAGACAATAATGGAATCAAGCTCATGGATATGTGTGAAAAATAAATGAAATAGTCTCTGTAATACACTTAACTCAATGCCTGGAACACAGTAAATATTCAATAAGTGTTATTGGTATTATTTTGAGAAGTAATTAAGTAAATGGACTCTGGAGTCAGAATACCTGGATTTAAACCCTAAATTCATCATTTGCTGGCCGTATAACCTCGAATCCATCTGTTTCCTCACCTGTAAAATGGGGATAATGATAACACCACCATCAAAGGATAATTATGAGTATTAAATAGTGGAAGTGAAGCTTTTGGCACAGTTAAGTGCCCGATAAATGTCGGCTTTTATTATTATTATTAGCTAGACCTTGAGCAATATAAAAACTTGATCAAATTCTTGTTCTCAAAATGCTTTTTATTTTAGTTTCAAAAACTGAGAGATGGGGATATATGTATAGCTGATTCACTTTGTTATAAAGCAGAAATTAACACACCATTGTAGAGCAATTATACTCTAATAAAGGTGTTAAAAAAAACTGAGAGAATTCAGAAATGATGTATGTGCAAGAGGAGATCAGGGAGGGAAATAATCAGCTGAGACTGGAAAGGTTAGGGGGAACGTGGTGGACGAAGTAGGATTTCAGGTGATGGGTAGAATGGATGTGCGGGGAATGGAGAGAGGACAGGTGATTACCAGTATCTTTCATTATTAGGAGACTACTTTATGTATGTCATTTATTTTTCCTTCTCCTAGAATAAACTGAATATTTTAATAATGTGATTTAGAAAAACACAGTGTGTGAAATAGTTTATTCCTTATTTCATAACTGCTCATCTAAGCACTTTCAGTTATATTTTTAAAGTCATTGTTCAACACACAGTTCAGATCATGTCTAAACCAAGAAACATATAAGAACAAGAAGTCAAAGAGAGCACAGGGATAGGTACCTAACCAGTAGGCATTTGATCCCGTGTGTAAATAATGTTTAACAGTGATGACAACAAAGATATATGAAGCATACAGGTGCTCTTCTTTTTTCTGTGAAGTATGGATTATACCTTTGGAAAGGAATCTTTCAAGAGTTCTTTGAACCCAACAAAGAAATTTCTGTTTTTAGAATAAGGAATATTGGCTGCAAAGACTTCGGCAGAGGACTCAAGCGCTTCCTGTCTTGGCCACGCCTATCTTGCTAGCCTTATCTCCCAACTTCCTTCAAACACCCATAGAAGCCAGAATGGGCTAGTGTCCTCAAGGCCTCCCGAGTGTGTCCTGGTCCCATGCTTTGCTCATTAGCAGCCAATGCCTGCCCTTGAGTAGGTGCCACCGGCTGGAACCACACACATTTTTTCCATGTGCTGTTTTGCCAGCCTGGAATCCTTTTCTTGGACATCTCTATTTCGCTAAAGCTTATAAACCCTGTAAGAGGCCTTTTCCCTCCATAAGAGTCCTCGTCGATTTCTCTCTTTTCGAAACAACAGCTTTTATCATCTATATCACGGTTGGGAACATGTGCCTTCCAAATACTGGGCTGCTAAGGCCACTCCTCTGGTCCCAAATACCTTCTCATGTTTTCCTTTCTCTTTTCCATACCAGCCAGACGTATCAGGTAAGAGCAACACGGGCAAAGCCCACAGGCCCCAGAGAACCTGGCATTTAGGTTTGTGGGTTAGTGACTTGATGGTTGTGTCCCCTAGAAACATCCCTAAAAAGCAGAAGGTAAACCAGTTTCTCCGTGGTTAGAATCTTAACCATATTTTTGCTTCATGAACACAATGTCCTGTTACAGTGTGACCTTCTTTTCCTGCTCTTGCTAGAAATCTCAAACCTTAACAAACTGTGACATATCAGTCCATTAAGTTAAGTGGCTTCATGCCTAACAGGTCTGCTTCAGGGCGAGGCAGCCTCCTAGCTGCAAAGCTGCTGAACTAGAAACATTATCTTCCCTCTTTCCCCTAGAAGATGATGCATGATCGCTCTGCCTTTCCTTCATGATCCTAACACGCTGTTACAAGGGGAAGCCTTCTCTGATTTGTGATTGACAGGTTTGCGCAAGGTGATAACTGGCCTAACTGCTTGCCTTACAGCTGAGAACGGAAGTTGTCTGGAATTTATCCCACTATCGCTGAGCTCAGACTCCAATTTCTTCTTAGCATGCACAAGATCTGTTCCTCAGAGAAGTTGTCTCTGCCATTTATTTTCCCCTCTAACACTTCAAGCTTCAGCTCCACATCACGATTTATTTGTATGCCAGGAGTTGTTAGATAAACAGACATTTGAATTACGAGCAACTGGAGATTATTAGACAGTGGATCTTTCTCTCTTTTTCTTTTTAAATTATCTCCTTCTAAAACAGATTCCTGGTTTCCCTCCCTTGGAGAGTTCCTGACAGGCTGTGAGGAGGAACTATACAACACAGCTCCTCTAGGCTGTGGGCTTATCAATGGCAGGAAATGTGTTAACTTTCCTCCATACATGCAGAGTCTCACGCTGGGCCTGGGCCTTACTACATGCTCTACAGATGTTTGGTGCATAATCTCTGAGATGGATTAAAGATGTCACTTACTATTCCTCTCTCTTACTGAATAGGCAGATATTGTAATTTCTTGACCAATAGAATAAGGCAGAAGTGATGTCATGCCAATTCCAGGCCCAGACCTTAAGGGACTGGTGGTTTCCATTTCCTGTCCCTCAGAACACTCAGAAAGCCCTGCCAGGTAAGTCCAACCACCCTGAGACAGCTTTGGTGAAGAAGCCAGTTGGCAGTCCCAGCGAAGTTCAGCCTTCCCCCCCTCTCCCCACCGAGATGCAGACCTGTGAGTGAAGACTCCAGACTACCAGCTGGGTACCACTTACAACAGAGAATTGCCTGGCTGGGCTCTCCCAGAATTCCCTAACCCACAAAATTGTGACATATTTTAAAAATGGCTGTTTTAAGCCTTTAAGTTTTAGGATAATTTGTTATACAATAGTAACCAGAACAGAATCCTTGGGGAGGCTCCACATATATTATTCAGCACCCTAGAGATCAACTTGTATCCTTATAGCTGTCATTCACCTGGCTAGCGCAGGGTGGTACACATGTGAGAAGAGTAGGGCTGATTCACTCCAGCTGGTTATGGCCCAATAAATGTTGTTTCTCATCTTGTGTGCTGCTGGGCAGTGTAGACCAGAGAACCAGACCAACCTCAGGGCACAGAGATTTCAAATAGTATTATATCTGGCACTTGGAACCCAAGAGGACTGAGTCATCCTAGTTTTTTCTTGTGAGTATTGGAAGAGTTAACCACTGAATAGAAATAACATTTCTAATAGAATGGGATAAGATGGAAATTAGACAGAAGACCTAGACTATTCATGGTGATGATGGAGTGAGAACCACTGGACTAAATGAACATAATGACACAAGGCAGATGCCTTTTCTTTCTCATCCTAATGGTAGGTCCAGAGAAATATGGTTTCAAATATTGACTGGGGGTGGGATGAAGAATGAGAGAAATTCGAGCAGAGAACAAGAGGATCTAATCATTGTGTGTATTCTTGGAATTTCTGGTTCAAGTGACTGGAAAGCATCTTAACAACATTTAAAATTTTTCTGAAAACAACTGAAGGGAACAACTCAAGAATAAAATAATGACAAGATAATCACTTAATAAGAAAACCCTCAGGCAGGGTATTAAGAAACTTCCATTTCAGTCCCAACACCTTGCAAATGATTCGACTTTTTTTTTTTAATTAAATGTTTTTAAATTTTTATCTATTTATTTATTTTTGGCTGCGTTGGGTGTTCGTTGCTGCGTGCTTTCCCTGGTTGCGGTGAGCAGGGGCTACTCTTCATTGCGGTGCATGGGCTTCTCATTGCTGTGGCTTCTCTTGTTGTGGAGCGTGGGCTCTAGGCACGCTGGCTTCAGTAGTTTGGCTCACGGGCTCAGTAGTTGTGGCTCACAGGTGCTAGAGCGCAGGCTCAGTAGTTGTGGTGCACAGGCTTAGTTGCTCCGCGGCAATGTGGGATCTTCCCGAACCAAGGCTCGAACCCATGTCTGCTGCATTGGCAGGCGGATTCTTAACCACTGCACCACCAGGGAGGTCCTTGACTTCTTCTTAACTCTGTTTTTCTGTAAAATGATACCTTAATGGAAATTATGTGGGTTGAATTGCAGGAGAAGAGATTAAGAAGTGGCTTAGAAAGAAAAAGAAATAATGTAGGATTAAGATATATACCTATCAACTCTTGAGAAGTTTGGAATAGAAACTCTTCAAACAAACAACCTCTTTAAAAAAAATTAAGATAAATCACTCTTTTACTATTATATAAAATCTGATTATTAAATTTATATAAACAATTAACTGTGGGGACTTCCCTGGTGGTCCAGCAGTTAAGATTCCGTGCCTCCACTGCAGGGGGCACAGGTTTGATTCCTGGTCGGGGAACTAAGATCCTGCATGCCACGCAGCACGGCACCCCCGAAAAAACCCAAAACTGGTTAGATAATGAAAGGCAGTAAATGAACCCGAGAGACACATAAACAGCAACATTGTCTAAGAAGAATTCAACAGCTAGACTCTTTCTGCTGTGTCTTACTCTGGGTGTAATCCCCCTACAATGAGATGAAGGCCAAGCCAGCTGCCCTTCTGGGGTTTGGGGACACAAAGGAGCCCCAGGAAGTGGCCACAGTGGCACTGGCTGAGAGCAGCTCTCCTGGGCTGGTAGTCAGCTGCTGTCACTGGGTGAAGATTCTTAAGTACATCCTCAACAGGAGAAGCCATATCTTTTGCCTCGCAGGCAATGCCAGTGGAGACAGCAGTGCGTCTCAGAGTGTGCTCTGTAGCCTCTTAGGGGGCTAAGTATGTTGAATCCTGGGAGCCACCCAGACCAACTAAATCAGAGCCTCTGACCCGGGGGCCTGGGAATCTACACTTTAACAGGCACGCTGGGTGCTTTCCCTGTGCATCCCACAGTTTCAGTTCTGCTGCTCTGCATTCCCTTGCACGTGACTATTCCCAAATACTCCACGTGTGCTTCAGCCTCAGTTCCTTTGTTTGCTGTTCTCCCTCCAGGGACGCCCCACCCCCCCTACTTGGGCCAAGATCCACTGGCTTCATGGAGCCATCCCCAGCTTCTTGATCTCTTTTCCATAAACTCTAATTATGCTACTTAATCCCGTCTTATCCTACTTTGTAAGCTCTTTGATATGGAGAGCAAATCCCCCTTCATGGCCTAATTCCATTAATTCCTGCCCAGGGCAGAAAGATCCCACCTCAAATGGTTCCCCTTTCTCGCAAGACCTGTCTCCCAGCCATCTTTTATTTTTTTATTTTTTTGCGGTACACGGGCCTCTTACTGTTGTGGCCTCTCCCGCTGCAGAGCACAGGCTTCGGACGCGCAGGCTCAGCGGCCATGGCTCACGGGTCCAGCCGCTCCGCGGCATGTGGGATCTTCCCGGACCGGGGCACGAACCCGTGTCTCCTGCATCGGCAGGCAGACTCTCAACCACTGCGCCACCAGGGAACCCCCTATCTTTTATTTTGAGTTAAGTGTTTTTACTTCTCATTTTCCAAGACGGAAGGAAAGGTGGGCCTACAGGCCACCCCCACCATTGTATTGGGTTTCAGTGATTGGACCTCAAGAAGCACAAGACTTCTTCCACCACTATTGATTGTTTTGGGGTTTTTTTCCTCTACATTATCCTCCTCAGCATCAAAATCAATTTAAACTGAAGACTTAATGTTTCTGTTTTCTCCCAAGTACCTACTAATTTCCTTAAGGGCTGATACCTAGACTTATACTTCTTACATAACTCTTCCATCCTGCATGTTTATTGTTGCCTGCAGGACCTCTTCCATGGGAGCTGCCACTTCCACAGCTATGCCATGGTTCCTTTATGCCCTTTTGTGCAGCATGACCCTGGGCTCCTGGTCACAGCTGATTGGGCTAGAGGCAGGCACCTGATCCAAAGCTGGGTTAGCCAGGTTTGGTTTTGTTTTGTTTTGTTTTGTTTTTGTGGTACGCGGGCCTTTCACTGCTGCGGCCTCTCCCATTGCGGAGCACAGGCTCCAGACGCGCAGGCCCAGCGGCCATGGCTCACGGGCCCAGCCGCTCCGCGGCATGTGGGATCCTCTGGGACCGGGCCACGAACCCGCATCCCCTGCATCGGCAGGTGGACCCTCAACCACTGCGCCACCAGGGAAGCCCGGTTAGCCAGGTATTTTGTAAACTTTTCTCTTAGGGAATTTTGTAAACTTGGGAGATATTTGAATTCTGAATGAACCCAGAAGGTATTTTCCCCATGTGGACAAAAAAGTCGAGGAACCAACCTACAGAAAGAGAGAAGGATGCTATAGAGGCAGATGCAGAGGGAGAAGCACGTGAGTGATGGAGAGAACTCAGATGGTTCTGTGCAGTTGACTCCTGAGCAAGGCGAAGGTTAAGGGTGCAGAGTAGTTGAAAATTCAAGAATAATTTATAGTCACCCCTTGGTATCTGTAGTTGCTTCTTATCCTCAGATTCAGCCAAACACGGATCGTGTAGTACTGTAGTATTTACTACTGAAAAAAATCCAAGTGGATCCCTGCAGTTCAAACCTGTGTTTTTCAAGGGTCAAGGGCCTACCCCTGGGTATCTTGGAATCAGAATTTTCGGAATAAAGTCCCTGTTTCATTCCAGCTAGTTCTGGAGGCTACGAGGAAGTCTGGAAAGAAAATAAGGGCAAAAGGGGTTTGTGGATGGCTTTTAGGTAGCCAAGCCACAGGGTCTAACAAAATGTGTATTATCTCATTTAATCCCCCAAACAATTATGTGGTTTTTAAAAAAATCCATCATTATTACTATTCCTGTTTTAAAGGTAAGAAAATCAAGGCTTAAAGAGGTCAAGTAACTTATCCCAAAGCCACTTGACTACTAAGGGCAGAGGTGGAGGTGGGATTGAGGCCAGGTCCTTCTGTCTCCACCACTCTGAACTGCCTTCAGGTGAGGACCAGTGGGTGTGATACTTTCATTCTTGCTCCCATAGTATCAGTCTGAACTAGGGAGATTTGAATGAATTCTACAAGTCAACCCTGCATCTTTGAGTTGTCCCCAGCTACTTGGCAGGGACTGTGATTTGTGCTTCCCTCTAGAGGAAGTATGGAGCAACGAACTCATAACTGCGCAGCATCCCTAGGAGCCAGAGCTGATTGTCCTGAGAGGTGGAAGCAGCTTGGGGCAGCAGTCCTGAGAGCTCCTCTGCCAGCCAGAGCAGCTCACATGGGCGACCCGCACCACAGGCAACGATGAAGATCCACTCTAGCAGTGCCAACCACAGCCACCGTGAGAGCACAGCAGGAGGTGTCTTTGAGAAGAGTCCACCCTACCAGCGTAAGTTAGGATTGCCCTTGATATCTGAGATGGGCTTGTGCAATGGGGGTGAGGGGAAGGGGCAGGAGAGGTGAGGGGAAGGTAGAGACCATGTTTAAAAGGGCAAAACCAGTGGGAATGGAGGGAGGTTCAGGAAACGTTTTTTTTTTTTCAGGAACAAAAGCTTCTTGACCAGGAGCACAGAGACCTCTGAAAGAGGGTAATGCCTCAACACTTAAGTGTTAAGTCTAAAGGGATGGGCCCTTGGCCTTCTCCTTTTGCATTTAAAGAAACAGAAGTCCAGGAAAATTAAATAATATTAGAGTTGAGTTTGAGTCCAGAAATCCACACCAGAATCCAAGGTCTAGTAGATCTTCCTCCACTTCACAGGGTGATCATTTCTCTGTGTATCTACAGAATAAATTTAAAAATTACGTGTATTGGGCTTCCCTGGTCGCGCATGGTTGAGAGTCCGCCTGCCGATGCAGGGGACACGGGTTCGTGCCCCGGTCCGGGAGGATCCCACATGCCACGGAGCGGCTGGG
>NW_006797362.1:868526-878774 GCF_000442215.2 Lipotes vexillifer
GGGTCCCGCTCCGGGAGGATCCCACATGCCGCGGAGTGACTGGGCCCGTGCGCCATGGCTGCTGAGCCTGCGTGTCTTGAGCCTGTGCTCCGCAACAGGAGAAGCCACAATAGTGAGAGGCTCCCGCGTCCCCAAAAAAAAAAAAAAAAAAAAAATTACATGTATTGTCCTCAGCCATTTCTCATACCTGAGTAAATGTACTCATCACTACCCCCCAAGTAGAAAAATCAGTGATACGGAAAGAAACTTTTTAAAGTTTCATCTCTAAAAAACAATTTAGGATATTCAGGGTGAGTGCTGAGCTGTTTTAAGGTCCTGAATATACTTGAACCATCAGCATTATTCATTCTTACTTCTTTGCTCTTCAGTAAAGGCTAGGATGGCTTTAACAATCCAGCTGTGCTCCTTGGTATGCCCACCAAAGGACACCCTCGTTACGTATGTTCCCTGACCTCAGGAACACACCAGGTGTGATTTCTCTTGCAGAATCTTGCTGCACTCTCCTTGGATGCCTTGAGGCAGCTACAAACTCAAGTGCCCCTGCAGCTCCTGGGTCCTTGTGAATGTCGCCTCAGCTCTGGCTGACAAGGGAACAAGCCAGATGGTTCTAGGAGGCCTCAGCCCACAACTTCCAAGTCACGAGCAAGTCTCTTTTCATTTCTAGGGATTTTAAAAAGACAAGGGAGTGGAGAGAGACCTTTTAATTTTCCCCACCTTCTTTCCCTGACACATCCTCGACCATAAAATCTGATGAAAGGAATAAAGAGACAAGCGTGAGTGGAAGGAAATTTCCACCTCCTCAGAGAATATTCAAGTTGTTTAAAAGGGCAAAGAGCTCCCTGAAAGGAAATACTATTGAAGGGATGAATAAAAATATTTGAAATGATCCAAAGATGATTTCTTTTAAAAATGACTGCTGGAGTAGCATGTGCTAATGCCTACATAGAAAAGGATCAAAAGGATGGGTGAACCAGGACTTTCAGTCCTCCTGGAATTTTTATGGAGCCCATGTTAATAAGAAAATCATCAGAAAGCCAGGAATAGCTTGAACAGCTCAATGGAGTATGTTTCAAAAGAAGATACCTATGGGAAGGACAAGAAAATTTGTGATGGTGTTTTAATTAAAGCGTTATTTAGGGCTTCCCTGGTGGTGCAGTGGTTGAGAGTCCGCCTGCCGATGCAGGGGACACAGGTTTGTGCCCTGGTCCGGGAAGATCCCACATGCCACGGAACGGCTGGGCCCGTGAGCCATGGCTGCTGAGCCTGCGCGTCCGGAGCCTGTGCTCTGCAACGGGAGAGGCCGCAACAGTGAGGGGCCCGCGTACAAAAAAAAAAAAAAAGTTATTTAATGTGACGTATCAGCAGCTATAAGCTACTGCCTCTCACATTTATAACTCTAGTTCTGACCTCTGACCCATGGATTTCTAAATATCATGCTTTAAGTGTTCTATAACCTCTTAGGTGCAAATCTGAATATGTCTCTGCCTTCTGAAAATCCTTCAGTGGCTCCTTATTGCCTACAGAATAAAGCCCAAGCTCCCGAATGTATCACACAAAGCCCCTTGTGACTGGTCTTCATTCTCTCTAGCTGACATTGGTGCCTAAACCCTGGATTGTCTCCCTGCCCCAGGCCCCCATATCTTCATGGCTTCAGAAGCTCAAGGAGGCTTCCTAGTAGCAAGATGCTTTCTACCCTTTCTAAGATCAGGTCAAGCCAGTTAGCAATTTGGCCACTCCATCAGGATGGGGCCCTAATTCTCCTTTGCTATTAAACTTTGTTCATTTATTCCACAAACATTTAGGGTGCCTTGCTTGTGTTAGGAACTATGCTAGAAAGTGGAGATCTAAGAGGAAACAAGACACATATCATGCCTAAGAGTTTATATACTGAGAAAACCATGTGTCTTAGTTTTCTATTACTGCTATACCAAATTACCACAAATTTAGTGGCTTAAAACAGCACAAATCTATTGTCTTGCTGTTATAGAGGTCAGAAGTTCAAAGTGGGTTTCACTGGGCTAAAATCAAGAAGTTAGCAGGGGGGCTTCCCTGGTGGCACAGTGGTTAAGAATCTGCCTGCCAATGCAGGAGACATGGGTTCGAGCCCTGGTCCAGGAAGATCCCACATGCTGCGGAGCAGTTAAGCTCGTGCACCACAACTACTGAGCCTGCGCTCTAGTTCTAGAGCCTTCGAGCCACAGCTACTGAAGCCCGCGTGCCTAGAGCCTGTGCTCCGCAGCAAGAGAAACCACTGCAGTGAGAAGCCTGTGCACCACAACAAAGAGTAGCCCCCACTCACCACAACTAGAGAAAGCCTGCACACAGCAGCGAAGACCCAATGCAGCCAAAAATAAATAAATAAATAAATAAGTCAGCAGGGCTGTAATCCTTCTGCAGGCTCTAGGGGAGAATCCATTTCCCTTACCCTTTCTTGCTTCTGGAGGCCGCCTACACTGCTTGGCTCATGGCCCCTTCCTCCAGTGTGAAGCATTTCAACTCTCTCTCTGACTCTGCTTCCATGGTCAGTCCTTCTTTCTCTAACTCTAACTCTGACACTTCTACCTCCCTTTTTTTTTTTTTTTTTTTTTGCGGTACGCGGGCCTCTCACTGCTGTGGCCTCTCCTGTTGCGGAGCACAGGCTCCAGACGCCCAGGCTCAGCGGCCATGGCTCACAGGCCCAGCCGCTCCGCGGCATGTGGGATCCTCCCGGAGCCCGGGGCACGAACCCGCGTCCCCTGCATCGGCAGGTGGACTCTCAACCACTGCGCCACCAGGGAAGCCCTACCTCCCTTTTATGATTGCATTAGGCCCACTTGGATAATTTCAGGGTAATCTCCCCATTGCAAGATCTTGAATTTAATCACATCTGTAAAGTAACTTTTGCCATGTAAGGTAACATAGGCACAGGTTCCAGGCATTCAGACATGGAGAGCTAGTCTGCTTACCACACTCTGCTAGCCCTTTTACTTTGTCTTTAAAACAGCACTGTTTGCTCATTCGGCAAGCATGCATTGAGTGTCTACTATGTGGCAGGCACTGTTCTAGGTGCTGGAAATGCAGCAGCAATAAAGCAGACATTCTAGATGAGAGGTAGACAGTAAACCGGCAAACAAGTAAACACTATCTGGGGGTGATAAGGACTCCAAAGAAGAATAAAGTTGGGTGAGGTGCCTGGGGAGTATGAGATCGGGGGGGTTGCTATTTCATAAAGGGTGACTGTAACAATCAAGGTCTAGTTAGGAGAATAGAAACCAGTGTTGGTAATTCAAAAAGAGGGAATTTAACACAGTGGAACTCTTACATAGGTGATGGAAGGGCTGAGAAGCTAATCAGGATGATGAAGCAACCCAGAGATTCTTAACACTAGAAAGTTGCTATCACCCTTAGGCTAAAGATATTACCAGAGCTTGGGGAAGGTTCTTACCCAATACGACCTGGGGCCAAAGAGATGTATCTGCTGCTAAGACACTGCCTGAGGCAGACAGAGAGGAGGAGAAAGGTCTGCCCCTTTATCTGGCCACATTCCTCTCCTGCTTCTCAGTGGCTCAACCCAACCAGCTAGAGGCACCAGACAAGGAAGCCTGGGAAACACAACCCATGGGGGGTCCACTCCCAGTAAGATATCACAGGAGGAAAGACAGCAGCTAAGAGCAAGACAACAAATGACCAACACGGTTGCCTTGGAACAGACACCTAAAGGAGCTCAGAGAGTGAGTCATGTAGACACTTGGGGAAACAGTTTTCCAGGCAGAGGGAACAGCAAAAGCAAGGCCTGGAGGCAGGAGAGTGCCTTGTGAATTCAAAGAACAGAGAGATGAGGGTATGGCTGGGAAGGAGAGAGGGAGGGTGGGAGGAAGGAGATGAGGCCAGAGCTCCAGACGAGAGTCAGAGAATGAACAGCTTTCCAGGCCAGAATGGGGACTTTGGCTTTTTCTCTGAGTGTGATGAGAAGGCCTGGAAGGCTTTTGAGCAGAGAAGTGACCTGATCTGAGTTGCTTATGCAACTCTGGTTCTGTGTGTAGAATAAAATATTGAGGGAAAGGGCTGGAATCGGGAGACCAGATAGGGAAACTCTTGTGATAATCCAAGTGAGAAACGGCTTGAATCAGAGAGGGAGAGTCGTGGTGGGTAGAAAATGATTGCATTCTGCACGTATTTTGAAGGAAGAGCCAGCAGAATACATTGCTGGTCTGATGTGTGATCTGAGACACACAGAAGAATCAAGGACAACTCTAAGACGTTTGCTCTAAACAAAAACCTCTGAATCGGGCTTCCCTGGTGGCGCAGTGGTTGAAAGTCCGCCTGCCGATGCAGGGGACACGGGTTCGTGCCCCAGTCCGGGAAGATCCCACATGCCGCGGAGTGGCTGGGCCCGTGAGCCATGGCCGCTGTGCCTGCGCGTCCAGAGCCTGTGCTCCTCAACAGGAGAGGCCACAACAGTGAGAGGCCCGCGTACCACAAACCTTCTGAATCTCGGAAGAGGCCCCCCAACTGAGGTAGGGAATACTGCAGGAGGGCACTGGTTTGAGAGGATTATCTGGAGCTTTCCAGTTTTAGACATGTGAGGTTGGAGATACCAACTACACAACCAGTTGGAAATGTTGAGTCAGAGATGGATGTGTAAGTCTGGAGTTTGGGGTGGCAACTGGACTGGAGATGTACATTTGGGAGTTGTCAGTATATGGATGGCATTTAAGCTATAGGACCAGTGAGACTGCCATGGACTAATAGGAGACCACAAAGAGAAGGTGTCTAAGGACTGAGTTCTGGGGACTTCTATGTTTAGAGATTCGATACTGAGAAGGCCAGAAAGGTAGGAAAAGAATCAAGACAAAAACTCTTTTTTTCCCTTAAACTTAAATTTATTTATTTATTTATTATATAGAAAAGACAATTTTTAAAAAATTTTATTGGAGCATAGTTGATTTACAGTGTTGTGTTAATTTTTGGTGTACAGCAAAGTGATTCAGTTATACATACACACGTATTCATTCTTTTTCAGATTCTTTACCCATATAGGTTATTACAGAATACTGAGTAGAGTTCCCTGTGCTATACAGTAGGTCCTTGTTGGTTATCTAGTTTATATATAGTAGTGTGTGTATGTTAATCCCAAGATCCTAATTTACCCTCCCCCCCACGTTATTTATTTTTTTTAATTTAAGTATAGTTTATTTACAATGTTGTGTTAGTTTCAGGTGTACAGCAAAGTGATTCAGTTATATGTACATATACTGGGTTGGCCAAAAAGTTCGTTCGGGTTTTTCTGTAAGCTCTTACCCCTACAGTAGGTTTGTTGGTTATCTAGTTTATATATAGTAGTGTGTGTATGTTAATCCCAAGATCCTAATTTACCCTCCCCCCCACGTTATTTATTTTTTTTAATTTAAGTATAGTTTATTTACAATGTTGTGTTAGTTTCAGGTGTACAGCAAAGTGATTCAGTTATATGTACATATACTGGGTTGGCCAAAAAGTTCGTTCGGGTTTTTCTGTAAGCTCTTACCCCAGTGAACTTTTTGGCCAACCAAATATAAGTATATGTATGTATATATACGTATTCTTTTTCAGATTCTTTTCCCATATGGGTTATTACAGAATACTGAGTAGAGCTCCCTGTGCTATACTGTAGGTCCTTGCTGTTTATCTATTTTATATACAGTAGTTATGTTTTTTTTTCTTAAATTCCATATATATGTGTTAGCATACGGTATTTGTCCTTCTCTTTCTGACTTACTTCACTCTGTATGACAGACTCTAGATCTATCCACCTCATTACAAATAGCTCAATTTCGTTTCTTTTTATGGCTGAGTAATATTCCATTGTATATATGTGCCACATCTTCTTTATCCATTCATCCGACGGCGGGCACTTAGGTTGTTTCCATCTCCGGGCTATTGTAAATAGAGCTGCAATGAACATTTTGGTACATGACTCTTTCTGAATTCTGGTTTCCTCAGGGTATATACCTAGTAGTGGGATTGCTGGGTCATATGGTAGTTCTATTTGTAGTTTTTTAAGGAACCTCCATACTGTTCTCCATAGTGGCTGAACCAATTCACATTCCCACCAGCAGTGCAAGAGTGTTCCCTTTTCTCCACACCCTCTCCAGCATTTATTGTTTCTAGATTTTTTGATGATGGCCATTCTGACTGGTGTGAGATGATATCTCATTGTAGTTTTGATTTGCATTTCTCTAATGATTAATGATGTTGAGCATTCTTTCATGTGTTTGTTGGCAGTCTGTATAAGTATAATATAAGTATATGTATGTATATATACGTATTCTTTTTCAGATTCTTTTCCCATATGGGTTATTACAGAATATTGAGTAGAGCTCCCTGTGCTATACTGTAGGTCCTTGCTGTTTATCTATTTTATATATAGTAGTAGGTATAGGTTACTCAAGACAGACTCTTAATCCAGAAGCCATGTGAAGAAATTGTTTCAAGGATAAGAGTGGTCAACCTCTCCCCAGTGGCTGAGAAGTTCGGTGAGGTGAGGATGGGAATTGCCTACTGGATTTAGCAATGAGGCAGTCACTAGGGACCCTGAGAAGACCTGTTTCTTCTGGAGTGGTGGGCGAGAATGGCTGCTCAGAGAGGATTCAAGACAATGGAAGGGGAGGAATTGAAGATAGCAAGTGTGGAAAAACCTTTTGAAGAATTCAGTGGCGAATTGAAGCAGAGGGAGATATGGAATCTATGAAATGTTTGATTTTTTACCAGGCAGATATTACAGCATGCTTGTAAGCACTCAGAAACAATTCTATAGAAAGGGAAATTTTCCTGATGCAAGAGAGAGTTGACAGTTGCTGAATCAATATCCTGGAGTCAGAGGGGATGGGACGGGTACACAGGTGGAGAGGTTAATCTTGGCTAAGAGCACTGAGAGTTTATCCTAAGTGCCAGGAGGACAGAAGAGTACATGCAGACAGATGCAGGTGGGTTAGTAGATAGAGACGTAGGGATGGAGTGTGTGCTAAGTTCTCTTCTGGTTGCCTCTATTTTACCGATGAAGGATGCATGGCGGTTATCTGTGAGTAATAAGCAGGAGGTTTGATGGAGGAGAAGGTATGACATAGTCCTTTAGAAGAGTGGGAGGGTGGACAGGAAGTGTAGTAGCTTTGCTGAGGAATGTTCATTGATTATACAGTAGTTGATGTTTTAAACATGTAATAAATACTGTAATGTAAATGGAAGAATTAGGTGTTCTAAGAAATCTAGTATTCAGGTCAATAGAATTATATCACCTAGGGCTGAAACAATCAAATCCTAAAAGTGAAACGGCACTGGATATAATTTAATCTTGGATGATTTGAGGAGCACTTTGGTCCTTCTTTATGGTTGAGTCATTTCTCTGAATATTAGTTAGTAATGCCCTGTAGCTGTATAGCCAATAACAGGAAGTTCTGAACTGATGATAACAGGCTGGGTAGACCAGATTTTAACTGTAAAACATGCAAATGTGAATTGATGTTTATAATATTAATAAAAACATATATTTTCCTTGCTTGGTAGGCCTTTGTGTCAAAATTCATTCCATATTTGATATGTTAGGGTGCGTTGTTGAGTAGAAGCGAATAACCAGAGGAAAGTGAATTCAACTGAGCGTTAACAAACTGAGAAGTTAATAGGGAGGGAGCTCATATCAGAGAAAAGGTTACATGTCCCTTGAGCGTGTCGGGGAGGGGGCTGGGCAGAAGTGGATAGACAGCCAACAGATGGAGTGAGCAGGAAGTGGCTGAGATCTAATCTGTGCTTGACAAACTCTCTAGTCTCACTTTCCCTCTTCTGCTGCTCCTTGTCTGCTATTTTGAAACCTCAGGAAGGTCAGGGAAGATGCAGACAGAGTGCCTTGACCCAGAGAACCAGGTAGTTTAAACCTCAGCTTTGGTGGATTTTGCCTTTTATTTCCTTCAGACACACTGCTGAAAGTTCTGCCACCAGTGAGGGGTAAATAGTAGCCTAGGGTCTTGGAAGAGCAGTTTTAGAACCCTAGGACAGTCTTTACTCTTCCACTATGCCTGAAGGTTAGGGAAATTATCTTTGTAATTTGAGGCCAATACCCATCTCTTGAGCCTCATAAGAAACACTGAAAAATGTTAATAGATTTAGCTAGCACTTGGGTCAGTTATTTCAAATGTATCAAATGGCTATCTGGGAGTCATAAAACAGGTGGTTCTGAAATTGTACTGGGTTGGTGGATACAGATTGGCAGCCATCCTTTAAGGGCAAAACTATGTTAAAAGCCGAGCCAGGGCAAATGAACAACTGATTTACAATAATGTGCTGTTATGAAAGATAGCTCCTGAAAACAGATCATCAGGATTGATGGTGATGCTCCAATGTGTTTCTTTGTAAAAATTTGATACTAAAAATACCGGTCTGTGAATTTAAGACTCACCCTTCTCCTCCTCCTCCTTCCTCCCTCCCTCCCTCCCTCCCTCCCTTCCTTCCTTCATTTCTTCCTTCTTCCCTTCCTTCCCTCCCTCCTTCCTTCTTATAGTTATTTTGGTGGGGGTGTGGATGTATTTAGTTTGGGTCTTTGAGTTAGCATATTTATTAAATAACAAGAAATCTGTTTTGAGTTAGTGTAAAAGTAAATAAAGAACAATGGATTCCCTTTGAAATTACTGTAACATGGTCAATTGTTAAAAATTAATTAATTAATTTTTGGCTGCGTTGGGTCTTCATTGCTGCATGCTGGCTTTTTCTAGCTGCGGTGAGTGGGGGCTACTGTTCATGGGGTGGCTTCTCTTGTTGTGGAGCACGGGCTGTAGGCACGCGGGCTTCAGTAGTTGTGGCATGTGGGCTCAGTAGTTGTGGCTCGCGGGCTCTAGAGCACAGGCTCAGTAGTTGTGGTTCACAGGCTTAGCTGCTCCACGGCATGTGGGATCTTCCCAGACCAGGGATTGAACCCGTGTCACCTGCATTGGCAGGTGGATTCCTAACCACTGCGCCACCAGGGAAGACCATGTTGTTTTTACAGTTGAGACAAGAGAACTTGAAAAGCAACTTGTCAACATGTAGCTGAACTTTGTGAAACTGACCTACTGTAAAATGAAACCTTTTTAAAATTCTGTTTGATGTAAAAGGAAAATATCTGTTATTTACTGCAAATTTGTATAGGTCTAAGAGCCACAGAATTTTAAAGCTATAATGACCTAACATGTGGGCTACCCCTCATATTAGAGATGAAGAATCAGAAAGATTAAATAACTTCTCAAGGAGACTCAGTTATTAGCAACACAGAAAAACTCAAGCCCTAGTTTCCTGACTTTGTCCAGTGTTTTTTATCACTGTATCACTATATCACTAGGTTTCTAACATAAAAACTTTTACCGACATGACATTTAAGCTTGCATGTAACCTAAAAGAATCTTTATGTACTTTTTGGGTTTCTAGCTCCAAGGGATTGATTTAAATAATGGTTTCCCCGTATTTATGTAAATAGAGATGGAATTTTTTTTTAATTGAGATATAATTCACATACCATGGAATCTTTTTTTTTTTTTCGGTACGCGGGCCTCTCACTGTTGTGGCCTCTCCCGTTGCAGAGCACAGGCTCCAGATGCCCAGGTTCAGCGGCATGTGGGATCTTCCCGGACCGGGGCACGAACCCGTGTCCCCTGCATCGGCAGGCAGACTCTCAACCACTGCGCCACCAGGGAAGCCCCATGGAATCTATTTTTACTCATTTCATTTTGATATCGAAAGTTTAAGCTTAACTTCTATTAACAGTATCCATTTTATTTAGGCAGTGAGTATATAAAACCCCCAAAGAAAAGTTTCTACAATCAAAAGAAGAAACAGGGAATGAGAAAATGTCATCTTCATCCTCAACAGCATTTTGGAGTAGGTAGGATGGTATCTGAAGAAGCTTAATGATTACCCGGTCCCCCATGGTGAATAGGGTTTTTATGACACAAAGATGGAGAAAGAGAAAGGAGGGATTGTAACTCTTGAAAAATAGGTAATTCTGTGTGAACAGAAAGGGAAGGATAGTTTAGCAAAGTCAAAAGCCAAACCGTGGAGCAGAAATTCATAGTCTAAGCCTAAGTACTTTCCAGGGTAGGGTGAAAGTACTGAGGACACGTACAGCTTGTGCCGTTCATTTCCCACCATAGACATTAAGTAAATACCTACTATATACCAATCCTGTGGAGGCGCTGAGGATACAAAGATGGATAAGGCAGGTCCTCAAGGAGCTCAGTCTGGTGGTGGCGGTGGTGATGCGGGGGGGGG
>NW_006797362.1:878809-879490 GCF_000442215.2 Lipotes vexillifer
GGGGCGGGGAGGAGAGAGGGAACGTACGGAGTGGGTGAGGGGTGGGGGATGAGATTAGACAGGAAGGTCGAAAAACTGAATATATGGTAGGAAATTGGGGGTTCAGATATGTGCTGACTTCTATGGCAGAAATCTGTCCCAGAATCTCTTAAATAATTAGCCTCATTTGCCAAATTTAGCCAGATAACATGACGCTGGTCTTCTCCAGATGTCCTCTCAAATAGGTTCTAGCTTCTAGCCCTTGCTTTCCCCACCATTAGGGCGTCGGGCAAGGGAGGGGGCAGGTTGCAAACGACACCCACGTTTGCTGCCTGGGCTCTCTGCAGGAGACAGGAATCCAGGGCTTTGCCGTCGTCATAGCAACTAGGAGTCCCGCGGTCCCCCACCTTCCTCTAATTCCTTCCACTTCCCCCGCCGTCTGGGCTGAGCTGCCTCTTTTCTCGCGAGATTTCAGCGCAGAGCTCAGCTGCACAGCGGTGATCTCACCCGAGATTTGGGGAGGGAGTGAAGGAGGGGAAGGAATGGGGCGGGGAGGGGAAGGGCGAGGGAGGCGCCGCCACCGCCGGCAACTTTGTGAGCGAGTTCACTGTGTGCGTGAGCGAGTGAGCGAAAAGTCAGAGCGGCGCTGAGTCTCCGGGAGGAGGGTCCCCGGGGAGGGCCAGGTCTGGGCTTCAGAGGCCG
>NW_006797362.1:880261-885752 GCF_000442215.2 Lipotes vexillifer
CCCCCCTCTTCTGCTTCCGTGGCTCCCTCCCCATTTCCTCCCCCCAACAATCCTCCCGGGCCTTCCCGCCCCCTCTGCAGTTACCTGTCCCCTCCCCCACTCGGCACGCACCCCCCCTTTCCTCCGCGTCTACCTCGGACTTTGGCCCCCGGCCGCTCAGCTGTCCCGCGTTCGCTTCCCGCGCTGCCCGCCCCCTCAGCTTTTTCTCTTGGAGGCAGGAGGGTGGGATGGGGAGCGCTGAGCCTCGGAGGCGGCGCGAGTGGGGACCCGAGCGCCCAGACAATAGTTGATGCCCGGGGACTGGGGCACCTCCGCCCCCACTCCGCAGGGAGCGCGGCCCCAGCCGGCTGCTCTCCAGCCTGCATTCCGCGTCCCCTTCGGAGCCAGGCTCGGGAGTTGGGCTGATTCCGCCCCCGCCTCCCCCGGGTCCCCCTCCGCTCGGCGCCCGCCCCTGCCTCGCCGCCTGCCGTTCTCCGCAGAGCAGGCGGCGAGTGAGCGCGCGCCGACTGTAAGGTTTCTTTTTTACCCCAGGGAGAGCGCGCGGCGGACGCGCCCCGGACGTGCGGCGGCACCGGGAGGCCGGTCCGAGCGGTAAGTGGCTCCCGCGCCCCGGGTCCGGGCAGGGGAGCGGGGGTGCAAGACTGTTGACAGCCCGCACCCCATTTTTGGCCGGGGCTCAGGTCCAGGGCACGGAGCAGAACGTCGAGAGGCCGGTCAAAGTTTTATTTCCGATTTAGTGGCGTGCTGATAGCGCAGCCTGGCGGGGGGCGAGTCCGAGCTGCATTGCGCCCGGCGCGCGCGCGCGCGCGCGCACCTCGGAATCCGAATCTGCACAACTCTCCGTCAGGCGTCTGTGAGAGAGGCCAGGAGACCCGCGACCCCTTGGGGTGGCTGCGCCCACCAGACTGCTCTCGTCTCCTCCGGGAGACTCTTCCAATTCAGTCACCTGGGTGAGCGCTTTGCAGGCTATGCCGGAGGGACAGGCCGAGAGGTTTGGTCGTGAGAAAGGGGGAAGAGCAGCTCGTTGCCCGCGGGTGGTTCGTTTCTCTCCCAGGGTCTGGGGGGAGTGAAAGCCGGAGCTGCTCTAACCTGCTTTTCTTGGAGTAAGTAAACCACAAGAGGGCTGGGGAGGCGAGAAGGTACTGCAAAAAAGAAGTTTTTCTCCTTCGCCCCATCTGTTTCCAACTTCTATCCTGACCTTAAAGGGTATTTGCCAAGCTCCCTATCGCTCCACGGCATTTCTAGGTGGACAAGTAATCTTGTTGGACAGGTTGAAATTTCATCGGGTTCACCGTTTGGAAAACATATAGGCAAGGGGCTCACTTTCAAGGAAGATGTTTGAGTTGTTGATGCTTGTTTTGAAGAGAAGCATTTGGGGACTGATGGATCCTAGACTGCGTTTACCTTACAGATTTTATTTATCATGACGGGTATTTTAGAGGCAGCACTTACTGAAATTCTTACTACCTGCTAAACGATTACATTTCTAAACTGGGAGCCAGTGACGCGATGCAAATTTTAGAGTTAAAGGTGTTGACTTTAATCCGGTTCCAGGTCTATCTGGATGGACTGGGGTTGGCGTTTCCTCTATAAAGCAAACCTTTCATGTTGAAACTCTGACTCAGACTCTTAAAGACATTGTTTTTATACTGGTACTCTGTGGGAGTTAAGTGTCAACTTTCTCGTTTTCTCATATGAAATATTCATCCAAGGCAAAGATTCTCTGACTTAATCTTTTGGAAAAGTACAAGATGAAGTCCTATACAATCATTCTCTGCACCCAGTTTAGTAACAGTATTAATTTTCTCTAAGATCCTGATTTAATGACCTTCACTTTCCCCCTTCATTTTTTGAAAGCTGCAATTAAGCCACCTTTACCAGGATGAAAAAAAAAAAAGCCGATGGAAATAATATAGAATAGTAGAAACAGCAGTAGTCTCAAATAAAAGGTTTTCATAAAGAAGTTTTGGTCACTGAAGTGTCTATTAGATGACATACCAGTTATTAACGAGAATATTAATAATAAAACATTTTTTTCCTATGGAATAAATTATACTCAGGCATTAGCAATTAACTGCATTCAAAATGATTTGGGTGATGATTTGCACGTAAATGGTTAGGGGCAAAATAAGAGATTTTGCCAGATGAATGGTATTATGTGGCTGACAACTTATTTACTTATCTCTTTATGCTTAAGTAAAGGAGTCCTGATCTCCGTCAGCGTCTGTGAGAGAGGCCAGGAGACCCGCGACCCCTTGGGGTGGCTGCGCCCACCAGACTGCTCTCGTCTCCTCCGGGAGACTCTTCCAATTCAGTCACCTGGGTGAGCGCTTTGCAGGCTATGCCGGAGGGACAGGCCGAGAGGTTTGGTCGTGAGAAAGGGGGAAGAGCAGCTCGTTGCCCGCGGGTGGTTCGTTTCTCTCCCAGGGTCTGGGGGGAGTGAAAGCCGGAGCTGCTCTAACCTGCTTTTCTTGGAGTAAGTAAACCACAAGAGGGCTGGGGAGGCGAGAAGGTACTGCAAAAAAGAAGTTTTTCTCCTTCGCCCCATCTGTTTCCAACTTCTATCCTGACCTTAAAGGGTATTTGCCAAGCTCCCTATCGCTCCACGGCATTTCTAGGTGGACAAGTAATCTTGTTGGACAGGTTGAAATTTCATCGGGTTCACCGTTTGGAAAACATATAGGCAAGGGGCTCACTTTCAAGGAAGATGTTTGAGTTGTTGATGCTTGTTTTGAAGAGAAGCATTTGGGGACTGATGGATCCTAGACTGCGTTTACCTTACAGATTTTATTTATCATGACGGGTATTTTAGAGGCAGCACTTACTGAAATTCTTACTACCTGCTAAACGATTACATTTCTAAACTGGGAGCCAGTGACGCGATGCAAATTTTAGAGTTAAAGGTGTTGACTTTAATCCGGTTCCAGGTCTATCTGGATGGACTGGGGTTGGCGTTTCCTCTATAAAGCAAACCTTTCATGTTGAAACTCTGACTCAGACTCTTAAAGACATTGTTTTTATACTGGTACTCTGTGGGAGTTAAGTGTCAACTTTCTCGTTTTCTCATATGAAATATTCATCCAAGGCAAAGATTCTCTGACTTAATCTTTTGGAAAAGTACAAGATGAAGTCCTATACAATCATTCTCTGCACCCAGTTTAGTAACAGTATTAATTTTCTCTAAGATCCTGATTTAATGACCTTCACTTTCCCCCTTCATTTTTTGAAAGCTGCAATTAAGCCACCTTTACCAGGATGAAAAAAAAAAAAGCCGATGGAAATAATATAGAATAGTAGAAACAGCAGTAGTCTCAAATAAAAGGTTTTCATAAAGAAGTTTTGGTCACTGAAGTGTCTATTAGATGACATACCAGTTATTAACGAGAATATTAATAATAAAACATTTTTTTCCTATGGAATAAATTATACTCAGGCATTAGCAATTAACTGCATTCAAAATGATTTGGGTGATGATTTGCACGTAAATGGTTAGGGGCAAAATAAGAGATTTTGCCAGATGAATGGTATTATGTGGCTGACAACTTATTTACTTATCTCTTTATGCTTAAGTAAAGGAGTCCTGAAGTTGACTGTATCATTAGATTTCTCTAGTTGACTGAGAACAAGTTTGGCGAGTGGCTCAAGACAGTCAGTAGGTGTTGCTCTTAGCATCTCTGCGGTTCCTGGTACTGCTCCTTGAGTTTGAAATTGCAGTTCTGGTGCAGTGAACTTTTTAGAGCTGAAGTGTCAGTATTAGTTGTGAGTTCATTGTAGGATTCTGTGACAAGGTTGACTTGAACTCCTGATAATAACTGCAGTAATAATTGCAAAGCAGCTCACTGAAATTTTATATGACTTTCTTTCTTACTTACTTTTCCTGACTTTCTTACTTTGCTTTTGCATTGAATTAGGTGTAATTTTGGTGTAGGTCTCCCCACCCGCCAGCCACATCTTGATTTTTTTTTTAACAACTTTTAAAATACACCTTCTAGTAACTTTATTCTTTTATTTTTTAAAATTTATTTATTTATTTATTGGCTGCATGGGTCTCTTGCTGTGCGCGGGCTTTCTCTAGTTGTGAGCGGGCGCTACTCTTTGTTGCGGTGCGTGGACTTCTCATTGTAGTGGCTTCTCTTGTTGTGGAGCACGGGCTTTAGGCGCGCGGGCTTCAGTAGTTGTGGTTTGCGGGCTCTAGAGCGCAGGCTCAGTAGTTGTGGCGCACGGGCTTAGTTGCTCCGCGGCATGTGGGATCTTCCCGGACCAGGGCTCGAACCCGTGTCCCCAGCATTGGCAGGAGGATTCTTAATCACTGTGCCACCAGGGAAGTCTCTCTAGTAACTTTATTGTAGTCATGATTTTGCTTGAGATGAGTGATTCTGTAAACTTTGGAGGATCTTGGTTGACTATGAGTTGGGACGTGTGTCCGTTCTATCTTAACTTTTGCAGTTTGAGTTTTTCAATACATGGCTGTTTTCTATCTCTTTGAGCTGTGAAACAGGAGCATGAGAAGAGGCAGAACAGTGTAAGAGTACGGATTCTTTGACTCTTTCCAGTTTAGGGGAAAGTATGTAGTGATTGATGATAACATGGTTATGTGCTTCTGCTGGTCTTCACTGTCCTGCTGTCATTTCTGTTGGTCCACTTCAGTGTGCATATGAAGTGTGCCTAGCCTGAAGATTTTCAGGTGACGTGGCAGATTTGAGCCTTTTGATTCACTGACCAAACTGGAATTTCTCTAAGGAAGACAAATAGACTCATCCCCCACATATAGAGCTAGTGCTCTGATATAGAATGCTTCTTTCTTCCTTTGGACTCAGATTGCAGAAGTTCATATCTCAAATTCAGAAAAAAAATTTTCCTTCATAATGTCACCATATTCCTAATCTTTTGAGATTTGTATTAAGTCAAAAGGTAGTTATTGAGTGCCTCTGTCTGGGAGGCATGCTGTTGAGTTCTGTGATTCTAGTGGTGGGTAAAAGTGTGTTGCTTGCCTCAAGGAACATACAGTGCAATGGGGCCATTTGTAGTGACCTTCCCTGGTTTGGTGTTCTGATACGCTGAAGCCCCCATAAAAGTTTTGCAGAGCAGGCAATTATTTCTGAGTTGTAACTTATTTAAATTAATTTTTAAAATTTATAATAAATTTAAATAAATTTATTTATTTATTTTCGGCTGCATTGGGTCTTTGCTGCGTGCGGGCGTTCTCTAGTTGCGGCAAGTGGGGGGGCCACTCTTCGTTGTGGTGCGCGGGCTTCTCATTGGGGTGGCTGCTCTTGTCGAGGAGCACGGGTTCTAGGCATACGAGCTTCAGTAGTTGTGGCACGTGGGCTAAGTAGTTGTGGCTCGTGGGCTCAGTAGTTGTGGCTTGTGGACTCTAGAGCGCAGGCTCAGTAGTTACGGTTCACGGGCTTAGTTGCTCCACGGCATGTGGGACCTTCCTGGACTAGGACTCGAACCCGTCTCCCTGCATTGGCAGGGGGGGGTTGGCTCA
>NW_006797362.1:885824-899070 GCF_000442215.2 Lipotes vexillifer
GTCTCCCTGCATTGGCAGGCGGATTCTGAACCACTGCGCCACCAGGGAAGTCCTAAATTAATTTTTTAAATAATGGGGCCCAGTATTTGTCCTCAGTAAGCCTGGATTTCAAATTTTCCAGCTATGGGATCTTAAAAAGTAATCGAACCTCTTCCTGAACTTTCTGAAACAGCGTCTCTTTTTGCAGCAGTGGGCACAATGCTTGCTTCACCGCTTTGCTGCAAAAATTATTGAGAATATATGTACGAAGGTAATTTGTAAACCATAGTCTTATTTGCAATTGCATTTTCTTGCTTCCTGATTAACAGATTCATAGATTGTTGGGTTTAGGAGGGGTTTTGAGTATAAATCATTTCACCCTTCCCCATTTTACAGATGAGGAAACTGAAGCCCAGAAAGTTGAAGTGATTTTTTTTGAAGGGTGTAGAAGAACTAGTCAGTGATCATGCAGTGACTGGAAGGCAGGTTTTCAGATTTAACTGGGCTCTTTTGCTTCCTGGTTTTTTTTTTTACCCCTACCTTAGAGTCTTACGTTAAAATTTATTTACTATTTTTCCCCCCACTCAAGTGTTCAGTATTTATTACATGTCTAAAATGAGAAGAAGAAAAACTTAATGAAACAAAATGTACCTGAAGGTTGAAAAGCCATGAAAACCACACGGATGTAGTGTTTGGTAACTCAGGTTTAGAGTTACTCAAATTACAAAGTTATGGCAAAAGAAATTATGAGTTAGTTAAAGTATTTACATGGTAGAGCCTGTAGGTTGTTTTATTTTTAAAGGAATCTTGGTTAACTCAGAGCATAATATACTTATATGCTCTTTAGAGAAGCCAGACTTAATTTGTTGTAGTTGACCATCTTTTTTTTCTCTTCTTAAACTCATTTTTCATTTGTAAAAGAAAGTGGTGTGCCTTCCTTATTTTTGGAACAGTGGCTACATGTATGGGTTACTGGGGGCAGGGGTAGGAGCTAGGGAGGATCTGTTAGGTGGAGGTATAATTGCACATAAAACAGGACAGTGTTGTAGGAGCTTCCTGTTGAAAACGTGAGTGATTTCTATAGCACCACCCAACTTCCGCTGGGGAAATCTGAGCCAGGAGAGAAGAAACATCCCTGCCACTTGGGTGACTGCCCTTTAGATGAGGGACTCTCCCTTTCCAGAGGAGGGTAAAGCATTATGTTATTCCTTCAGCACTCACACAAAAATTTGTGTCTGTTCCACATACAGTGCTATTTAAAATAGGGGTTTTCTACTATCACTTTAGATTGACAGTCCAACTTTATATCCATTGCGCTTTTACTGGTTTGGTATGGGAAATAAATTGGCCTCATTGGATTTTTGTTTTTAGTTTTTTGCTGTGCTTAGCTAATAAAGAAAAAAAAAGCAAAACAAAGCCCACACACTTTGATGGCACTTTGTTTTCCAAAGGTTTAATACAAGTTAAGTTACTTATTCTCAGATGATAGCTCATTTTTTCTTTTGGTGGGTTTCTGATGAGCTGTGGAGTGAGTCATAGAAACGTGGGAAAGAGCCCCTTTTCTTTGGATCTCTTAAAGGCAGGTGATTTGAGTGAGGGTTAGAATAGCACGAGTGTGACTGGGTTTGTGATCAAGTGGATAAGAAAATCCATTGGGTGTATCTTTTGAGGGTAAGTACTGGTCCACATCCATTTTCTCCTTTTATTCTGGCCTGGGAGGAGTGAGGTAACCCCAGTTGCAAAGATAACATGAAAGCTTTCTTGAAAATCAAGAGAGATGACACCACAGTGACACAGAGGAATGTCAGGGGCTTCTTTCATTGGACGTTAGTCAACAGTAGTGCATTAGGGGTGTGCCACAGAGGCAGGCGAAGCTGTTTCTCTTGGCCTCTGGAGGTCTGGGATGAGAATTTTCAGCCTTTAGATTTCTAATTTGTTACTTGTCATGTTGCACTAAGTTCTCCCTCTAATTAGGATTGTAGTATGCCTAACTTTAAATTGTGGGAAGTGGGCAATTACATAATGTTAGATTTCCCTTTTTTTCAATTATGGAGAGGCACGAGGAGAATGTATGCTTGCTGGAGAACGTTGGCCTGGAGAGGGAGAGTTACTGATTTGTACACATACAGGGGTCACTCAGAGGCAACTTGAGCCAACTGGCCATCCAACCGTGGCGGCCACTGGATTCCTTTATTCCTCTCTCCTCCTCCAAAGCAGGTCTTAGGTTAAAAATGAATTTCGCAGACACCAGAGTGAATTTTGTTTATTCCTCTTTTCTCTTTCTGTTTTTTCCAGGAAGCCTTTTACCAAAGCTACAAGTATAGTCATTGGTAGTTTTTTTTTGTGGCTTAATGTCTTGCTTCCTTTTAGAATGAGTTCCAAACTTCTCGGAATAAAGCTATTTAGAAGTAAAAAGCAAAGGACCATGTGCTGAATGACCACGTTCCTATAATCGAGACTTGACTATGATCAATATCATTTACATTGGCTTCTATATTTTTCTAATTCATTTTTTTCATATTCTCAATTATTTGCCTAGATAAGGATTCTAGTTTGATATATTCTAAGCTCCTTGCATTTCCTTTAACATCTTAGTTCTCAGAATTGATTGACTATTTGTTTTTACAAGTTTCTTTTCATTTCTTGATGCTTTCAGCAAAGCAACTGTGATAACTGAACTGTGGTATCTCATGCCTTCAAGAAGAGAGGGTACTTATAAGGAGATACCTATAGGATATATAATTATACATTAATAGAATGTTCTAAAATTTTCACCCAGTTTGACTAGCTTTTATTCCTTGCTTCACCTGTACATTGTTAGGGAAAAAAATGGAAAGAAGAATTTTCCCATATTTTTGCAAGAAATATAAGTATGTGACTTTTGGGAACCATATTGCCTTTTCTTTCAAAGACTTAGAAAACAAATGTTCTTACTCTTGAAATGAGGGTTAGTGTGTAGTTGATTTAACTCCTCCCTTTTCCCTAACCATACTTCTGGCTGCCCCAGCGAAGACCTCAGAAGCTTCTGCCAATATATTTTGTCAGAGTCTAACTTCTGAGTAGCTGGAATTTCATGTGTAAAGAGAGGGTGCTCTGTGTGTATATATGTTTGGGGTGGGGTTTGACTCCTAGCTCAGAATGTGCCCTTGGGAAACCTGTTAGGAGGCTTGAGACTGAATGTGGTTCCTGACCCTCATCTCTTTTCCAGTTTGAGAAATGCCTGTGATTCTTCCAAGAGTCTCAGTGTTACTTTTTTTTTTTTTTTTTTTAAATTGGGTTCTTAGTACTGATCCTTTGTAATAGGAAATGAGGTATAATAGTTGCATGACAAAATAATGTTTTACTTTTTTTTTTTTTTTTAAATTGGGATCTTAGTACTGATCCTTTGTAATAGGAAATGAGGTATAATAGTTGCATGACAAAATAATGTTTCAGTAGATACATGATAGGTTATGGAGAGCTATTGGATTCACAGAAAAGGCCTATTAAAAGTTAGAGCCTCAGCCTAATAATTGCTTTCAGTGGGATTGTTCTGAAGGCCATTTTCAAGGGAGCACTTTAAAATAGTGGTTTTCAGCAGGTTGGGCCAGGTGTGTGTTTGGGGGAGGGTGGAGGACCGCAGTGAACTCTGGGGTATTACTCTGGGTAGATGGGTTGGGTGGTTTGAAGAAACTCAGTAGGTGATTCTGTTATGCTTCTCTCCCACCCAGTTGAGAACACAATGGTTTTTATGTCATTTTGGATTTATGCTTGACAGTAAGGTAAAGGGAGGGCCTTTGATCATGTGTACAGTTCCCTTGATTAAAAAAGACAACTTGGAAGAAATTTGGAAATGACTGCCAGCAGGTAAAAGGGTCAGGCTGCTTAGACTCCGGCAGTGGAGGTCGAACAAGTAAGTCGAACTTGATGTTTGCATGTTGGCACTTACTTTTTTTAATTGGGATAAAACACACATAGCGTAAAATTTACCATCTTAACCATTTTAAGTATACAGTTTAGTTGTGTTAAGTATATTCATATTGTTGTGAAACAGAAGTCCAGACTGTTTGCATCTTGCAAATTGGAAACTATACCCATTAAACAACTTCTCCTTTCCCCTCTCCCTATCCCTGGGACTCACCATTCTACTGTCTGTTTGTATGAATTTGACCTCTTTAGATACCTCATATAAGGAATCATGTCGTATTTGTCTTTTTGTGACTGGCTTATTCCACTTAGCATAGTGTCCTCAAGGTTCATGTTGGCATGTGGTAGGATTTTCTTCCCTTTTAAGACTGAATAATATTACATTGTATGTATATATCCCATTTTATTCATCCATTCATCCATAGATGGACGTTTGGGTTGCTTCTGCCCCTTGGCTGTTGTGGATAGTGTGGCTATGAACATGGGTTTTCACATAGCTCTTTGAGACCCTGCTGTCAATTCCTTTGGATATATACTCAAAGGTGGGATTTCTGTCTCGTATGGTAGCTCTATTTTTAATTTTTTTTGAGTAACCTCCATTCTGTTTTTCATAGAGGTTATACCCCACCAGCAGTGTACCAGTGTTATTCCTCATCCTTGCCAACACTTGTTATTTTGTTTCTTTGATAGTGCCATTTAATGGGTGTGAGGTAATATCTCATTGTGGTTCTGATTTTCATTTCTCTGTTGATAAGTTATATTGAGCATCTTTCATATGCTTGTTGGCCATTTGCATATCATCTTTGGAGAAATGTCTTTTCAAGTCTGCTCATTTTTTGATCAGGTTATTTGATTTTTTGTTGTTGAGTTGTAGGAGTTCTTTGTATATTCTGGATATTAACACCTTATCAGATATATGATTTGCACATATTTTCTCCCATTTTGTATGTTTTCTTTTTGCTCTTCTGTGTCCTTTGATGCGTGAAAGTTTTAAATTTTGATGTAATCCCATTTGTCTATTTTTGCTTTTGTTGCCTGTGCTTTTAGCATCATGTCCAAGAAATCATTGCCAAGTCCAGTGTCATGAAGCTTTCTGTGTTTTCTTCTAGAAGTTTTATAGTTTTAGTTCTTACATTAGGTCTTTAATCCATTTTGAGTTAATTTTTGTCTGTGGTGTAAGACGAGGATCCAGCTTCATTCTTTTGTGTGCGGATATCCAGTTTTCTCAGTCCCATTCATTGAAGAGACTGTGCTTTCCCCTTTCAGTGGTCTTGGCATCCTTGTTGAAGACCAGCTGGCCATATACATGATGGTTTATTTCTGGGCTTTCTGTTCTAGTCCATTGATCTATTTGTCTGTCTTTATGCCAGTACCACCTTTAGCTTTTTAGATTACTTTAGCTTTGTAATACATTTTGAAATCAGGAACTTTGAGTGACACTTATTTTTAACTTATGCTATTGTAGGTGCTGAGAAATAGAGAAGTAATAGAGAAATTAACAATTGAGAAAACAATTCAAAGAATTTTTCATTTTTTGGAGGGGACTAGACCCACTTAAAGAATGAAGTAAGGTGATTTATTTACTTATTTATTTTAAAATTTATTTATTTATTTATTTTTGGCTGCGTTGGGTCTTCGTTTCTGTGCGAGACCTTTCTCTAGTTGCGGCGAGTGGGGGCCTCTCACTGTCGCGGCCTCTCTTGTTGCGGAGCACAAGCTCCAGACGCACAGGCTCAGTAGTTGTGGCTCACGGGCCTAGTTGCTCCGCGGCATGTGGGATCTTCCCAGACCAGGGCTCGAACCCGTGTCCTCTGCATTAGCAGGCAGATTCTCAGCTACTGCACCATCAGGGAAGCCCCCATAAGGTGATTTAAATGGCAGAATGTATGTGAGGCTGTCAATTGGCAACTAGTATAGTAAGAGCTATAGTCTAGCACTTCATTGGATATTGAATCCAATGGCTTGCAAAAGCTTCAAAAAGGTGATGGGCCTTGAATTGGTCTTGAAGATTGGATGTGTACCTCAATGGGTATAAATACCTGAAACCATCTGTGTCAGTTCTATCACTGCACTAAAAGGGGGTCTTTAATGAAAGCCTCTGATAGCAATCTCAAGATTTTCAATGGGGATCAATTATTATAAGACCTGTCACTATTTTTTTCCTTGACACTCTATTGTCTTCCCCATTCCAATCCAGTAGTTGCTGATTTGCCATTTTTGCTCATTGAATAGCAGTGGGCCACAGACAGAGATAGAATACTTAGTCACAGTACGGTTTTTTTTCCTAGGATGTGCAGAGAACACAAAATTAACCTGGCTGGGTTGTATAGGATGAGTTGAAGCAGAGATTGAACCCAGAACAGCAAACTTAGTGGCTGCTTTAGTAAGTAATTTAGGCTACTTAAGACATACTTTCTCACCTTCTTAATGAAACTATAAGGATATTTTGGTTGGGTGTATTACTTGAGGGTACAATTGGTAGAATTTCTATGGAGGAAAAATGTAGTATGCTTGCATATAGTAGGCCTACTACTATAGTAGTGGTGGTGACCAAATGAATTTAAGTCTACGTGGGTGGGTCCGTAAGGAGTAATTTACTCATTTATTTCATAAGTATTTATTGACTCTCACTATATGCCAGGGGCTAGTGGCTGCTTCAAGTGGAAAAAAGGATGCATGGCTCCTGCCCTCATGTGGCTGATATTCTTTTAGTGATTGATGTGGTCCTTCTCAGTGTTTCAGTCCTCTCAGCTGGTTGGATTTTTCTTTTTTTGCCAAAGGCCACCTGTTTTACTTTTGATGCAAAACAATTGTAGTTGTTTATTATGAAAATAGTTCTACATTAAATATTCTTTGTGTGGAGGAAGAAACACTAGACAATTCTGCCTTTTGGTTTCCAAGGAGATCTGTCTTGGCTAAATTTACTTTATCAAGTGCTTTTCTAAGTAACAGAACTGAAGGAAACTGGCTTTAATGAATTTTGCCTAAGGTTTTCCTGAGGACCCAGATACGGTTTTCAAATCTTCATTTCCTCTACTTCCAAGCCCACTCAAAGAGAATCTAAACACCTAGTTTTGGCTGATTGTGGATTTTTCTATTAATCGTGAGATCTTAAAAGTCATATACCCCTTTTGGATCTTCATTGATTTGTTCATTCATTTAACAAGTCTTCATTGTTCATTTATTATATACCAGGTAACCTTTTCGTTTGTAATAGGAAGGTTGAGGGTTGAATTAAGTTTCCTTTAAGGCCAACTGTTAAAATTCTGTGAATTTATTATTATGGTTTAGTGAGATTTAGGGCTTTTTTTTTTTTTTTTTTTTTTTTGACGCGGGCCTCCCTCTCTCACTGCCACGGCCCCTCCCGCCGTAGGGCTTTTTTTTGCAGATAGTAGACGTGTTTTTGAAAGAGCTTAAAAAAAAGAAAAATTTAGAGTTTTTGTTTTTAACTCAAACATTTTAGTGGGAAAATTCCTCATTGGTGGATAATCTTAGTATTAATTTCACTCTGATCTGAAAATAATCAACATTTTAACTCAGCTGAAAGTCTTTCCTTGTAATTTTGGCAGGAGACAGTTTTAAAGCTAGCCTTTCTGATGTAACTTGTAACACGCTAGAAACTTAATTCCTGTTTCAGATGATTGGTGTAGTGCCAGCGTGTAGAGATTTAGAAATGCTTAGCACCTCTTCTCCTAGGTGCTCAGTTCTGTGTCTTTTAGAGCCCTTGTCATTTATGTGTGAGGTGGTCTTGAGGTATGGTGACATCATGTCACACGGAAGATCTGCATACCAGTGCTGTGATAATAAACTGGCAGTTGCCAATGCTGCCAAATCTGTAATACTCAGATAACCTAGTGTGAGATTTCATGGCTTTTTCCTTTTTAAAATATTTATTATTTGGCTGCGCTGGGTCTTCATTGTGGCATGGGGGCTCATAGTTGCAGCATGCATGTGGGATCTAGTACCCTGACCAAACCCGGGCCCCTGCATTGGGAGCTTGGAGTCTTAGCCACTGGACCACCAGGGCAGTCCCTTCATGGCTTTATAAAATGATATTTTAATTTTAATTTGTTGTTAGAAATTTGACATAGTATTGATTATGTGTTATAAGGTTCAGTTACGCAGAGTAAAATTTAAGAATTTTCTCTCATGTGGATTGTTGGCTGTTATAAATCTGGTCTCCTGTTACCAAAAGAACATTGGAAGATTTGTGTAGCCTTGGCTCTGTGACTGTGGCCATTTTTCCTTCACTTACTAATCAGCAATATTCAGTAAATACCTTCTAGATGGCAGATACTGTTCTCATCCTGGATATACAGCAGTGAACAACTCTGAGTGATAAGGGAAGCCACTGGAGGGTTTTGTACAAAGGGTTTTGATCTGACATATTTGAGAATAGAATGAGGGTTTTTTATTTTTAAAGGACAGAACTCCATTGTGTGGAGAATAGAACTCCATGGTGGGGGCAGAGGTGGAGACAGGGAGATACTAAGGGTTCTAACAATGACTTAGGTGGGATATGATGATAGCAGTGGTGGAGGAGATGAGAAGTGCCTGGATTCTGGACTCATCTCAAGTGAGGCTAACATGACTCACAGAAGGGTGAATGATATGCAGTGAAAGAAAGAGTGGAGTTGAGGGGAACACCAAGGTTTTTGGCCTGAGCAACTGGCATACTGGTGGTGCCAGGTATTGAAATGGGGAAGGCTGGAGAACCAGGTTTGGGTGGAGAATTGAGCTGATTGGTCCATGTTGGGTATGAGGTATCCATGGGTGAGGTCAAGTTGGCAGCTAGGCAGGTCCGTTAATCCTCACGAGCTTCAGTTTTCTCATCTGTGTGAAATGGGGAAAGTGTTTGCCCTTCTCAGAATTCTTGAGATCAAATGAGAGAAAAAAAGTTCAGACTTCTAAAGAAATGTCCCGTTGTGATGGCATTATTTCTGGAAAGTAGACTGGTTTCCATCTTAAATACTCTGTGGAACTGCTTAACTCATAGGTCAGAATGTATTGTGGAAAGTTGGCATTTTCCCTCCAAAGGCTGGTTTTCTCTCTGGATAGATGGAAAAGCTTTCTCTTTGATCCATTCTGTGATTCCTGAGCAGCTTATGGGAGAACTTGGTATTTTTGGTTCCCTCTGGGGTGTCAGAGGGCTTCACTTTGTGTGGAGCCATTGGGGCAGTACGTGGTGTGTGGTACCAGACTCGCCCCTTAATAAACATGGCTTCAGGCCAGAGTGATTTTATTTACGTGGGAGGATGTTGTAGAAGGAAAAAACCCTGGCTCTTTCCTTTCTCAAAGTCTCTATTATTTTATGCTTTCCATAACTTGGATCAGTTAACAAATAGGGTCTAATAGACCGTATTTATTAGGGAGACCATTCTCCTTGTTTCCTGATTTAGAATGCCTATTTATATATTCCTAGGTTTTTTGATTGCTTAAAATTTTCTTCTGGGCAGGTGAAATATGCTAAATATATATTTGAATCCACTGAATTAAAATTCATTTAAGATTCAAGTAAAAGTGTTGAAAGCATCAGTCGTATTTCAATCAGTGATATTTTGAAGTTATTACATGTCTTTCCTTGGAGGTAGTAGTAAATGGTTGTATCTTTGAAATGCAATATTTGCTGATAATTGATACCTTCTCAACAGTTAGATGTTTCTTTAGAAACATCTTCAGTCAAGAGATAGGATGGTGGTTCTTGGTTCTTCTGATCCATAAGGCAGTTTGAACAGAAACACTACTGCTGTTTCTTCACTGCCCTCCTGGTTTCATCCTTGGTTCACAAGATTCAGTTGGCATCGGCCGTGTGTGTTCATTGCAGGTTATGTGACGCAGAAAGAGAAGGTAAAGCCATTTTAAAAGGGTGCCTTTGAGAGCCCGACACATGTCGCGAATGTAACGTTTGATGAATGACTGACCACCTTTGGGAACTTGGTCTAAAAAATATTCTGGGTGTTCAGTGGAAAGAGCAGTAATGGCTTTAACACTGAAGCAAGGCGTCGGGGGAACAGGAACTATGTTTTTCAGTAGATATTGTGGAGGAGAAATTGCTTGGGTAGTTCTATGGTATCTTTCAAGTAAGAGGACATGTCTTTATGTTAGGGCTTTTCTCAGGCCCTCAGATTTATAAAATAAGTTGACCCATCTGCTCAATAATTGTTAAGTTACGTAATCTTTTTGCTTTTCATTGAATCGGCTTACTGTATGTTATTTCAGCTTCTAAGAAACTGAACTATAGGTATTCAGTACAGTATCACTTGACATAATTGTCTGATAAAACCCTAAGTCTTTGTCTTTCCTTGTGAAGTGCATTTTAGAAAACTTACATCAATTGTACGAAACAATTTGAAACGTATCCATATATTTAATTCTGTATCTTTTCCATGCCTACTTTTTTTCCTCCTGGGAGGAATACAACTTACTAGATTTTCTGAAATCTTTTAGGATTTCCAAATTGCCTAATGGCTTTTTATTTGAACTCTAGTCTAATAATCATTTTTACTGGGGAGATAATCTCTAAGCTTCTGAAGTCATAGTACCCATTTATTGCACTCCTAAGGTTTTTTTTTTAAATAACCTTTATTGAGTTTTAATTCACTTACTGTACAGTTTTCCCGCTTGAAGTATACAGGTCAGTAGTTCATAGAGTAGTGTAACCAGCACCATAAACAATTTTAGAACATCTTCATCACCCCAAAAGAAGCTCCAGCCCATTTGCAGTCACTCCCCATTTCTCCCCAATCCCACCCCACTTCTCCCCAGTCCCACCCCACTTCCCTGCGCCCAGCCCTAGGCCACCACTAACCTACTGTCCATCTTTATAGATTTGCCTCTTCTGGACGTTTCCTATAAATGGGAACATACGATATGTGTTCTCTTGTGCCTGGCTCATTTCACCCAGCTCTATCAAAGCACTTTAACTTTGGTGGTAATGTTACATATTTCAGAGTCGAAAGCAGACATTCCCTGTCTGCTGACGCAGAAACTACAGCCTGTGCTGGGACCAGAGAAAAATAGCAAAACCACCTGTTGCCGGGTGCGTTTGTAGAACCGGGAGTGAACTTTGAAGCTTTTGTAAACAAAGCCACCCTGGCACTAATCCACCAATGCGCTCACTACTCTCCATTGCATGGTTGCTTGACTCTCTCTGCCTGACCACTGCCTGCTTCTTCCTTGACCATTTCAGATACCTCTGAGAAGTCATCTCTGATTCTTGCCTTTCTTTTACCTTGGGTCTGGTCCAGGAGTAATCCTTGCCTTTTTTTCTTCCTTTTCAATTGACCGTTTTCAACTTGTCCTCTTTGTTTTATGGCCACCATCTGATACAGACCCTTGACCTTTATACCTGGGTGGCTGGAGCAGCTCCTTTCTGACCAGCTTGACTCTTGCTGCCCCAGGATCTGGGTGTCTTGCCTGATTATTCTTTCTGATGGATCGTTTAGGTACGTGTGCCACCTGGAGGAATTTAAGTGGTTCCAGCACATCAAAACGTGTGCTTTCCTGCCTGCTTCGTGACCTTTCTCTTTGGTCTCTCCTTTCCTGTTCATCTGATTTCTTTGGCTTCCCCAGGATTGTAGGACTGTGTTTCTGCCTTCATGTGCAAGGCCTCTGTCCTCTCCTCTTCCCAACTATTTCTGACTTCCTTTGAGCCTTTGTTCATTTTCAATTTTAGTTCCATTCAATTCAAAACGTAGGTGAAATCAATATACTTAGTTCTTTCTCTCTCTTATCCCCCTCCCTGCGTATCTTGCTCTTCACCATTATCTTGTCTCCCTTGTCCCTGCTGAGACAATTCCAGCCCCTGAACTCTAGTTTTATCTGTAACTTTCTCAGCCTTCAAGGCTCACCTCCTTCATTGCTGTCTTTCTGGTTGCTGTAACTCACCTCGATTTCTCCCTTGTTTGGAGTGCTGGTGTACTGTATTGTATACTTAAAGAGCTTACAGTTTAATAATTAATGCCTAATTCATCAAGGATGTTTAACCTGGAGACGACTCAGAAGGAACATCATCCCTTGTCACAGGAATTGAAAATCAGTCATAGGGAAGTCATCAGTCATAAGTTGCCATTAGGCAATTTGGAAATCCTTTGTTTTCTCAGACCCCACAGGGTAGAACAATGAGGAAATACAGGTGTTTGAATGAGCATCAGAAAGAACTTTTCTAGAGCTGCATGCAGGTGTGCCAGGCTATGTTTCTATTTCCCATCCCATGCATAGGCAGGATCATTTAGGACCGGGTCATTGTAAAGCCCACTCATACATACAGTTTGCGGAGGCTCAGTGAGATGCATGGTTCTCTGTCTCCCTGGAGTATCAGAATCACCTGGGCAGCATTTTAAGTACTCAGAATCTCAGTCTTTGGAAAGTTCAGATTGAGTAGTGAAGCCAGGCTTGGAAACTTTTGAGTTAGATAACACTTTTAGGCCCGAGATCCAATGAATGTCGCATTTGTTTGCCAAATTTTTATTGAATGCGTGCATCGTGTGGCAGTGTAAAATTGTGGGTTTTGCTTTCGTAGGACCTCGAGTCAAGGAGGGCATGCAGACAGACTGTGAAACACCCTGTGATTTCTCCTCAGGCAGATGTAGATTCTTTGAGGATAGGAACCATTTCTCATTTTGTTTATTTGACCCAGAGGGATGGGCCCATTGACATTCATTCCTGTGTGGTAAACTGATTAACCTGCTGTTTACTGATTTACTCCCCGTAGAAAGGATTGTTACTGTGTTCTTTGACCAGTCGTTTTCATGCAGCTTAACTTCTCGGTTGAAAAGGAACAACTGTATTCCCAATTGCATCATGACAGGTTCATCCTTTTGATTTTGTTGCTCTCTAGTAATAAAATTTACATTGGTTACCATTTATTGAGCACCCACTGTGCCAGGCACTTCGTGTCACATTATTGCTAATCTTTATAATAAGCCTACAAGATAGATATTAGGACTCTGAGTGGGAGCCAAGATGTTGAGTTCTTGTTATAGAATTTCTTCTTATACATATTAACAGACATTGCAATAGCCACTGAGCTGAGGAATTGTCTAGTACAGTCTTCCATTGGGACCAGATGGTTGAAATCATGATTTGGCTGTATGCATAGGATGTGTTTTCTTGTTGGAATGCTAGAGAGCCTGTCTACATATAATAGGGTTGCTGTGATCATCACCCTTAAACACTATACCATGCTGATGATGGAAGCTCCCCACCCGTTTCTCCAGTGAAAGGCTGGTTTTGCTGGTGTAATTTTTAAGCGTGGTGGCCGTGTTGTACCACGGTGGAGAGTCAGGGACAGTTCTTTGTATCTTAAGCAATGATCTGGATTTCCCAGAACTGGCATGTGACCCATTTGGTGGTCTCTTTC
>NW_006797362.1:899104-934157 GCF_000442215.2 Lipotes vexillifer
CTTTCCCTGTATCTGTTGTAGGACTTTGGCCTGTCAACGTGACCTCCACCAGGGCTCCGTTAGCAGTGGTCATAAATATCTTCCGCTGGGCTTCACCCATGCATTGGTTTTATGGTAGGTTCTTTCCTTATACCATCTCATTTTTATCCTTATGGAATTTCTGTGAGGTAGGTATTATCAGTATTTAACAGATGATGAAGCTGGAGCTTGGAAAGGTTCAGTAACTTGTGTTGTTTTGAGACTCTATTTGTACTTTTCCAGGGGACTCAGGCATGGTTTACACAGGAGTTAACATTTCTTTCTATTCTCTTACTTCCTCCTATTGCTTCACCAAGAAAACTTGCATGAGTGAACTTTTAGGAGTTGAAGAAGACTGAGTGTGTCTGATCCCTATCCAAATTTTTGGATAGTGTATTTTTCTCCCTTCCAGTGGAGTCAAAATAATAGTTGTCATTGAATGTTCTCTTTGGTCAGTTTTCTGAGATGTGGGAAACAACCTCACGAGGGGCTCCCACCTGCCAGAGAAGTTCCAGGCTCAGGGTTCCTACTATGTCTAGTACAAATAGCTAGAGGAAATATAAATATTTATAATTGTGGTGAAATAAATAGAAATCTGCACAGAGTTTGGAATAACCACAGAATTATTTTTTTCTAGTAAGAACACTTTCATTTTACTTCCCAACTGAAGGCATGACCAAAAAACGTGAGAAATATATTTTCTGGGTGAAATGCTTACTTCCTCATCTTGCAGCATGAATTCTGCTGCGAAGTTATCTTGTCATTGATTTCTGCCTGTTGCCCTAAAATTATCGTGCTGTCATCATGTCAGCATCTGCATTGTTTTGAAATAAGTGTCTTTTAAGAGGTCGGAGGCATGTTAGAAATATAGATTTTTAAAGAGGTTAATGGAACTGAAGTTAATTGCAAATACAAGAAACAGGTGTAAGATCAGTCCTGGCAATCAAGTGTGCTTCTAGGAAACACACATTCAATTGATCAAACATAATTGAAGTAAAAGTTAATTAGTTAACTTAGGTCATGGTGAAAAGGGGGAACATTTTTACTGCCCTGATTTTTCTACTGAGTTGTGGGCTTTGTATGTTTATTGAATCCAGCATACCGTTCTTTAAAGTTTGTGTTCAGGTCTTTCCTCCAAACCAAATATTTGAGACTTCTCTTTCACGTTAAATCAACCCTCTAGAGTTTGCTTTAGTATTTAGGCTTATTTAACGTTAAGGACAAAGATTAATTTTAAAGTGTGTCGTTGGGATTTCCCTGGCGGTCCAGTGGTTGGGACTTTGCCTTCCACTGCACGGGGTGCGGGTTCGATTCCTGGTGGGGCAGCTGGGATCCCACATGCCTCTCGGCCAAAAAAACAAAACAAAAAACAGAAGCAATATTGTAACAAATTCAATAAAGACTTAAAAAAATGGCCCACATCAAAAAAAAAATCTTAAAAAAAATTAGATAAGTTCTATCTAAAAAAAAAAATAATAAAGTATGTTGTTGAACTTTGGTGGCTGACCAGGGCCATGATTTGCCATCTCAGTAGGGTACAGAGCCCCGAGGTTATTTAATGAACTCAGTTTGTGGTGCCCTCATTCATAGTAAGATGCACAAGGATCTTACATCTGTCACCGTCCTGGTCTTGGTTGACCACTGCAGCAGTGAATCACCTTGAGTAGTTCACCTTGTCTGCAGGTTGCAGACTTTTCATGTTTAACTGCATTGACTGTTTGAAAGCTACCTTGTAAATAATGATACACAACTGCAATAATCCAAGTCCACTAAGGACATGCCACATTCACACCTTGGTCTGCCCACCATCAGTCGACAAAGTCCATTTCTAAATATTACCTGAATATTCATCATTCACTCCACAGCTACCGACTGAGCTGTTTTGTGCCAGGCACCTGCTGTGCATCAGATACTGTGCTGAGTGGGTTTTTTAAAAAAATTTATTTTTGGCTGCATTGGGTCTTCGTTGCGGTGCACGGGCTTCTCATTGCTGTGGCTTCTTGTGTTGTGGAGCATGGGCTCTAGGTGCGTTGGCTTCAGTAGTTGCGGCATGTGGGCTCAGTAGTTGTAGCTCGTGGGCTCTAGAGCGCGGGCTCAGTAGTTGTGGCATACAGGCTTAGTTACTCCCCAGCATGTGGGATCTTCCCGGACCAGGGCTCGAACCCATGTCCCCTGCCTTGGCAGGCGGATTCTTAACCACTGCACCACCAGGGAAGTCCCCTGTGCTGAGTGTTGTGCAGATAATTTAGCAGTCCTGTTCTCTAGACGCTGCCAGCTTGTTGGGGAACTCAGGAAGAATAAAAGAAAATGACCAGCAGGAGACTAAGGAAATCATTTCAATGTAGAGTCTTTCTTTTTTTATTATGAAAGCATTGCATAAGGCTTTGTGGAAAATTGGGAAACTACAAGAAAGTTTGAAGAAAAAAGTCATCCACCATTCTATCACCCAGGGGTAACCACCATTGTTTTCATGTTCCCTGTCTTTTAAAAATGGCTTCTAAAAACAAGCAAAACAGAGAGATCTGTCCAGTAAAAGAGGGCTTTCAGGTGCAATTTGATGGGGAGAAGGAAAAGAGGCCCTGGGAAAAGTGCAGTGTTTCTATCGCTGGGGCTGTGACGTGGAGCACAGAAGCCTTAGGGAGGGGTGTTTGGGATTCCTCAGGAAGGAGGCACTGGGAGCAAAACCAGAGCTGCTTTGACCGTAGATTTCTCTCTGAATAGTTTCCGGGTACAAGTGTGGTGGGTTCTGATGGTTTGTAGGGCGGTAGTTGGCATCCCAGATGATTTTCTCAGGCACTGATTTCACTTTAATCTATTCTACGGGAGTAAGGCAGAGCCTACCCTCCAGGACAGGGTGTGAGGGATGATATACAAATTACATTGTGTCCACTGCTTGCCCAGGGTTTAAGTCTGGGAGAGTTAATAGAAGGAGAAGCAAGGAAAGAAACTGTTATTTTTCAGGGTCATTTATGTACTAGCACTTGTTTTGATATATTGTCTCATTTAGTTTCCGTCGCCAGTGTTTGAGGAAGGAGTTTTCCTCATTTTTTATAGTTGAGATTTAGAAAATGGAGTCAGAGGCTAAGGTGCTGGTCTGTGTTACACAGTGTTTCATAGTAAGTGGCAGTGGCGCATACGGGGTTTGGCACTGGAGACCTGGGTTCCATCCTACCAGTGTGACCTCAGGTAATTTCTCAACCTCTTTCTTACTGTTTAAAAAGGGGACAGTGCTGATGCTTAACTCACAAGGTTATTGTCAAGATGAGATGAGACAATGTATGTAACGTCCTTCTCAGAGGTGGGATTTAGTACCGATAGATGGGAGCACTTAGGATGGCAGTGGGGTGGCAGCACGCACAGTGCCTGGCACATAATAGATGTCCAAGAGATGCCAGTTACCCATCCTTCCTTCTTACAAGCCCTCCCAGCTTTTCAGTTTTCCTAGTATCTTTCCCTCGGATTTTTAAAGACCCTGATGGAAAGGTACATTTCACTCGCATTGTAAGGGTGGGTTCTTGGATTTATAAAATCAATTTCATCTGCATTACACAGGAAAATCCCATCTCATCAGTAGTTGTCTTTGAAAGGTCATCCTGAACATTCCCCCCTGGGTATCAGGTGGGGAGAGGTTAGGGGTAGGAAAGCTAAGAGCTCAGATGGAGGAAAGGGGAGTGGACAGAGGAAGGAGTCAACTTGGGTATTTTCTCAGCTTAATTTGCTACCTGCCAGCCTCAACAAGTACTGTACTATAGCCAGGTGTGGCTGGGATTTGTAACAGTGAGCTGAGGTTAAGAGGGCAGGACAGGAACTTGTGTGGGACACATTTGGTTCTCCTTGCATGCTCATGCTTCTTCATTCACATGTTCAATCAACAAACAGTTGAAACTGTCCTGTGTTCAGGGCACTCTCAGTCCTTGGGATTCAAAGGGAGCCTCTGTCTTCATGAGCGCAAGCCAGGTTGACAGATGAGTAACAGAAAATTACAAGTCAAGTTTTAAGTGCCAGGATAGAGGGAAGCTGGGGGAGCTTTGTCAAAACATCTTAAAATTATTTTTCTGTGTTTGCTTCTTCTGTTAAACCTTGAAGGCCAGGGCTGTGTCTTTTGTGATTTTGCAATCCCAGAACCTAATCTTAGATGCATCCCTGAATAAATATGTGTAAGTTCAAAGCTGGCACAGGGATAAAATAGTTTATAAATGGTGTGTTTCAACTATCTGTATATTCGTGGAAATCTCAACCCTATAAATGGATACATCTGGTAAGTCCTTGACTTATTGGTAGTTCTTTTCTTAGAAGGCAGAAGATGGAAATTGTGACTAACTGATTCATACCGAGAACTTTGGGTGAAAGTGGCTATTTCGTCTTGGGGTTTTGCCGTGATGGAAGAGAATCTTTTGGCCTGGATTTTTAGGAAGAGATTTCATAAAGTTCAGAGAACAGATAGTGTACCTCCACGGCCAGCAGAACTATAAAAAGGAGTATGGTTTCATCCAGGTGGGTAGGGAGCTCCAAGAAACAAAAGTTGTGATTGTAGGATTTCAAATCCCGCTGATAAGGAAAAATGAGGCCCGCTTCTGAAGAACTCATCACAGCTGTTAAAGGCCATTGCAGAAAAAAGCAGATTTTAAAAAAAATAACAGCTTTATTGATGTATAATTCACATATCATATAATTAGCCCATTTAAAGTATATGATTCAATGGTTTTTAGTGTATTATTCACAGCTGTGTGCAACCTTCACCACAATTTTAGAACATTTTCATCACCTCAAAAAGAAACCTCATGCCCTTTAGCTCTCACCCCTCCTGTCCCCCCAGACCTAAGCAACCACTAATCTACTTTGTTTCTACAGATCTGCCTATTTTGCATATTTTATATAAATGGAATCATATAGTGTATGGTCTTTTGTGACTGACTTCTTTCACTTACCATAATGTTTTCAAGGTTCATCCACATTGTAACATGAATCAGTACTTTATTTTTATTGCTGAGTAATATTCCATTGTATGGATATATAACACTTTGTTTATCCATCAGTTGATGGACATTTGGGTTGTTTTCACTTTCTGGGTATTAAGAATAATGCTGCTATTCATGTGTAAGCTTTTGTGTGCACATGTGTTTTCATTTCTTTTGGGTCTATACCTAGGAGTGGAATTTCTGGTCATATGGTAACTGTATGTTTAACCTTTTGAGGAATTGCCTGTTTTCCAAAGTAGCTGTACCCTTTTACATTCCCACCAGCAGTGTATGAAGGTTCCAGTTTGCCCACAGCCTTGCCAACACTTGTTTCTGTACTGTTTGGCTTTTTTTTTTTTTTTTAAACCCCACATTTGTTTATTTATTTATGGCTGGGTTGGGTCTTCCTTTCTGTGCGAGGGCTTTCTCTAGTTGTGGCAAGCGGTGGCCACTCTTCATCACGGTGCGCGGGCCTCTCACTATTGCGGCCTCTCTTGTTGCGGAGCACGGGCTCCAGATGCGCAGGCTGAGTAGTTGTAGCTCACGGGCCTAGCTGCTCCGCGGCATGTGGGATCCTCCCAGACCAGGGCTCGAACCCTTGTCCCCTGCATTAGCAGGCAGATTCTCAACCACTGCGCCACCAGGGAAGCCCTGTTTGGCTTTTTTATTTTGGTGATCCTAATGGATGTGCAGTGGTATCTCACTGTGGATTTGATTTATATTTCTTTAATAACATGATGTTGAGAATCATTCATGTTTTTATTGGTCATTTGTATATCTTCTTTGGAGAAATGTCTATTCAGATCCTTGGCCCATTTTATAATTGAGTTGTCCTTTTATTATTGAGTTGTAAGAGTTCTTTATATACTCTAGGCACACGTCTTCTATCAGATATATGATTTGCAAAATTTTTCTCCTATTCTGTGGTCTGTCTTTTTACTTTCACAGGAAGCCAGGTTTTAAGCAGTGTATAAAAGAAAAAAGGGCACATAATAAGCATGAAAACAGAATAGGCTGAATGGCTACAAGTGTTTTAGAAAGGTTATAACTAGGATGATCTGTGGCTTGTAGGAAAAATTTTAAAATTACCACAATGATTTAAAAAAGCTTTTTGGAAGTAGAATACACATCAAATGTACAGATCGTAAAGATAACAGGTCAATAAGTTATCAGAAAATGAATACACGTGTGTAACTACTATGCAGGGTCAAGAAAGAGAGCATTACCAGACCCCCAGAAGCCTTCTCATATGTCTTTGCAATCACTAGCCCTCTTTCTTCCTCAAAGGTAATTGCTCTTTTGACTTCTAACACCAGAGATTGGTTTTTACATATTTTTGAAATTTGTACAAATGACATCATACAGCATGTTTTCATACGTACTGGGTTTCTTTTGCTTAACATGTAAAATTTATCCATATGTTGCTTGTAGTTTTAGTTCATTGCTCTATAGTTTTCAATTATATGAATGTACAACTATATATTCTGTTCTTTTATTGAGGTATAGTTGATTTACAAGGTTGTGTTAGTTTCAGGTGTACAGCAAAGTAATTCAGTTATACACACACACACACACACACACACATATTCTTTTTCAGATTCTTTTCTAATGTAGGTTATTACACGATGTTGAGTATAGTTCCCTGTGCTATGCAGTAGGTCCTTGTTGTTTATCTATTTCATATTTTGTTTATGGTTTCTGTACTTCCAAAAATACATATTGGGATTCCAGTTCCCATAGGGTCCTGGCATTCCTGGTGCTGGGGGCACAAAGGTTAGTGTCAAGTTCACAGTTTAGATGATCAGCTTGAAGGAAGTATTCTTAGTGCATTTCTTTGCCCATATATATATTTTTAAATTAACTTTTTATTAAAGTATAGTTCATGTATAATGTGTTAGTTTCAGGTGTATAGCAAAGTGATTCAGCCGTATCTAGCTAGCTAGCTAGCTAGGTAGATAAAGATATCTACCTGTATATGTGTTCTTTTTCAGATTCTTTTCCATTGTAGGTTATTACAAGGTAGTGAATATAGTTCCCTGTGCTATACAGTAGGTTCTTCTTGTTTAATCTATGTTATATACAGTAGTGTATATATGTTAATCCCAAATTTCACCCCCAACCTTCGGTAACCATAAGTTTATGTCTGTGAGTCTGTTTCTGTTTTGTAAATAAGTTCGTTTGTATCATTTTTTTAGATTCCACATATAAATTATGGCATATGATATTTGTCTTTCTCTGTCTGACTTACTTCATTTAGTATGATAATCTCTAGGTCCATCCATGTTGCTGCAGATTTTGCGCATATTTTTTGAATGGCTCAATTGTGGGAGGAACAGACTGATAAGCAAGTAATTGCCAGATGTAGGCAGAGTGCCTGTAAAGCTGGTTGTGAAATGCTTTGTGATGCTAGGTTGGAGAGTAAGAAGACTTCTTTGCGGAGGTGGTGTTGCTTCTCAAATCTGCACAGACTAAGGGGAAGTGGATAGGTTGGGGAGGGCAGGTAGGTGCTGGGGCTTGGGTGTAAGGACATTTCTACTCTACACAGTAAAATGATTATGAAAAAGCTTCCTAGAAGTGGAAAGATGTTGCCACTGTTTGGCCTCATAGTGGAAAGCTTTGCGTATCATGCCGAGGAGTTGGGACTTTATCTTACAGGTAGGAGGAGCTCTGGAAGGATTTTAAATATCCAGGAAGCAGAATGGTCAGATTTGCATTTAAAACATTTGCTGATACATAATGTGGAAAATAAAAAAATACTAATCTGAACTTAGGGAAACAGGAAATTCTTAGAAGAGTGAAGGTAGGGATTACCTGGACCAGAAGGCCAAGAAAAGTAACAGATTTTAGAGGGATTTAGGAGAGACTAAAACAGGTCATTCTGTGCTAATCTTGTTTTCTTTTTAAAATAGATTTCAAGAAGGTTCGATAGGTATTAGTCAAGGGACTGCTGTCTTTTGATTTCAACAGAGTGTTTAGTTTAACAAAATGCTGTCCTTATGAAGAAGATGGAACATACTGAGTGGGTATTTGGTGGGTTTGTAGCTCGTTGAATAAGTAGACTTAAGAAATGGTAGGTTTAGTGGATTTGCATCAGCTGGGAGAGAAGCTTTTTCCTCCTGTGCTGTTGGACTCTGTACTTGACTTCTGTTAGTTACAACTTTCATCTTTGACTGAAATGGTTTTCTTGTTGACAAATTTACTTGTGAAGTAAAATTAGAAAGGTAAGGTAATATCGTAGTTGACGGAATCAAGGTTTTAAAGTATGCATGTTCAAAGAAGTGAAATTGCTGGGAGGAGGGTAGAAATTTTATCTTTTAATGTTTCAAGCACAATATACATAAGTATATAAACAGATACACAGTATAAGTACCTAGACATATACAGTATATCTGTGGTATTAAAGTTTCATGGAGAATTATTAAGAAAAATGTCTAAAAAGTCTCTTTTGGGAATGATAGTGAAAAAAGGTTGAGAAACAACACTGCTTTAAAAAGCACTTGAGGTTTGGAATGGTGAGCAAAATCTTACAGTGATGGATGGCTAGATGAAAGAGCTTGCAGTTTTTAGAGAATCATTGTTTATGACTTGGATAACATCTATGCCAAATTAATACAATGCAATCTCTTTTTTTACTTTCAGTATTGGGGAGAAAGGCAGATACCAAAAAAAAAAAATCTTACAGCAAGGTAGAGATACAAGAAAATTTCTACATTTAGGATCAGAAACCAAAGACCTCGCTAGAGGATGGGAATATTTCTTGATTTATATGTTTATGTGAAGGGAGAAAAATTAGAGTTAAGTTTCTTTGTTAATTTTATTTGACCCTAAACTCAGTACAAGTTGAGTCCACAGGGTAGATATAAGAGAATAGTTAATGCCAGCCTTATGCTTCATTTGTAAAAAAACAGATGTTATGAGTTCAGAGTGTTCTGTTGTACTCCAGACTGGCTAGAACCTAATCTGGAAATGGGAAAAACTTGAGCATCCAGAGGGTGACCAGGAAGATGAGAGGTCTTGAAACAAGGTTGAGAAATGTACAACCAGAACAGCAACTGGCTTATTGCTTAAATATACCATGATGACTGCAAGAATACATGGCATGAATCCACAAACATAATTAAGTTGGGCAAGGCTGTATCATTAATCAATGAATTAAATCAGTGTTTATTGAGTGCCTGTTCTCTGCCAGGTATTGTTTTAGGCATTGGGGACCCAGCACCCAGCAAAATGGACAAAATACCTGCACTTGTGGAATTTGTAGTTTAATGAGTGGAGAGAGACAGTAAATAAGATATGCTTGTAAAACAGACCTAGTATGTAAGATAGTGTGTTAGGTATTGACAAGTGCTAAAGTAGAAAAGTAAGAGAGGAAGGAGAATATGAAATATTGGGGAGTGGTAGAAATTTTAGATAGAGAAGTTAGGCTAGAGAAGGCCTTATTGGGAAGGTGATTAAAAAGAAAAACTTTAGGGCTTCCCTGGTGGCGCAGTGGTTGAGAGTCCGCCTGCCGATGCAGGGGACACGGGTTCGTGCCCCGGTCCGGGAAGATCCCACGTGCCGCGGAGCGGCCGGGCCCGTGAGCCATGGCCGCTGAGCCTGCGCATCCTGAGCCTGTGCTCTGCGACGGGGAGAGGCCACAACAGCGAGAGGCCCGCGTACCGCAAAAACAAAACAAAACAAAAAACAAACAAAATTTATATATCATAGTATAACAAGCATACAGAAAAGGGCAGAAAGCACAAGTATATGGTGAGATGAATTTTTACAAAGTGAGTACACTGGTGTAGTCAATGCTCAGATTAAGAGCAGACTATTATATTATTGGTCCCTCAAAAGGTCTGGTTACCCCTTCCCAGTCAAAGCACTACCCACTGACTACTAACACCATGGCTTAGTTTTTTTTTGGCCAGTTTCTGAGCTTGATTTTACTGTGATCACTCATAATCTGTCCTTCTGTTTCTGGCTTCTTTCACTCAACATTGTGTTTGTGAGACACATCCATGGCCTTACAAGTATTTGCAGTTCATTGATTTTGGTTGCTGTAGAGCATTCCATTGGATGATGATACCACAGTTGTTTCCTGTCTTTGGCTAGTGAATTGTGCTGCCATGAATATTCCCGTATATGTCTTTGTCAAGACATCTATGGGGGATATAATTAGGAGTAGAATTGTTGGGTCATGGGGTATGTGTATATTCACTTTAGTAGATACTGAGAAACAGTTTTTCCAAAGTTTATATGTCCATCAGCAGCATAGGAGAGCTCCGCATTCTTGACAACACGTGGTATTTCCTGCCATTTAACTTGAGCTGTTCTGATGGGTGTGTGGAAGTATTCTATTGTGGCTTTAGTTTGCATTTCCCTGAAGACTAATGCAGTTGAGGACTTTTTTCATGTGTTTATTGCCATTTTGATATCCCTCTTGGGGGTGATGGAAACAATCTGTGTCTTCCTCTGGTGAGAAGTGGTTGAATAGGGACACATTTTAAGAGTAAGGCTGACAGGTTTTGCTCATGGTCTAGAAGTGGGGTGTGAGAGAGGAGTCGGGAATGCCGTTAGGTTTTATTTATTTATCTTTTGCCTGAGCAGCTGGAAGAAGGGGAGTCGGGATGTTGGAGATGCGAAAGGCAAAGAAGAGCTGGAGCAGTGGTACCTAGACTCTGGCATTTTACGCATGTAATTATGATCTTTTTTTTTTTAGCGTTTTGTACAGAAAGGCCATTTGTATACCAAAAGAATAGGAAGGACATAATTTCAGAATATAAGGCAACCCTTTAAATGAGATAAATTTAGCTTTATGTAAGACTCATGAGCAAGTTTTTTTCCCTCATTTCCCTGAGGACCTATAGATGCAGGTATTGTTTTGCAGACCAGCTTTGGGAATCACTGATCTGTGGTGTTATGTACGCATCCCTTGATTTTGACACTGTTAATAAATGAGCATTAAAACTTGCAGTAAGATTGACTGAGATACGAGAAACCATAAAAAACATCATAGTAGGCCATGTGTCATTTCTAGCCCAGAAAGACTTCATTTCTTAAAAAAAAAAAAAAAAGGGAACACCAGATGCATCCAAAGGACACATATGGCACATGCGTAATCATAGTAAAGCTCGGTACTCATCTTAGTAACTTCTTTGCCGATAGGGTCTATGAAATGTTTGTTTCAAAGATTTTGTTTTGAAGTAGCCAAGCTCCAAGTTTCCTAGTTTTTTTTTTTTTTTAAGCAAATTGATTTGCCTGTCCTTAGGGAATCGTAGAGTTATGTTTTAACTTTCCTGTATTCCCATTCTTCCCACCGCCAGTGTTAAAGCTAAGTGCGCTGTAAAGTATTTGATGAAAGCAGTTCGGGGCAGCGGGAGGGGAAGTGGTCCTGCAGTAACAGAGGTGAAGCAGGCCTCTGTGCCTGTGCCCCAGAGCTAGGTTGGCATGAACTTTAGTAGGCTGTCTCAAATCTCGTGCTTTCCTTTGAATTGAATACCCACTTTATATTTGGCAGAGCATTGAGACGCCTTGTGAATAGTATCAATGTCATTAATTGGCTTCAGAAGTGTGTAAGTGATCTTTTATATGAAAGTTTTGCCTTTGAGTATTACCTGAGAAAGATTTTTTTGCCGTCTGATATGCAGAGTAATTTGATTATTCAAAGATATCGAATGTCCTTTGTGAGATCGTGCGGCCATCTTAAAGAACAGTATTAGTAACAGCTGATTACATTTCCCCGCTTTGCTAATTGATTTTATGGGACGTAATGTCTTTCTACGAAGAAGAGAATTTTAACGTGCGTAATCACTTCTCACCATTTCCAGTCTGCTTTTGGCGTTAGGTAATAGTGTCATATTTTAGTTAGCTGATGTGTCTGTGGTTTTAACGTGGTTATCTTGCCCTGAGGGATGGGAGAACATAAGTGGAAAGTTCATTGCCGCCTTGTGAATTCAGTTGTGCCTTGGCACAGAGTGCCGATCGCCTTGGCATTCAAACACAGCATTAGATCACCTTGTCTACAGTTTGGAAATGTTCTCAAAGTGCTACCTAACCCTGCAGGATTCTGCATAAACTTGAGCTGTTATAGGAAGTGATGTTTATTGTATCTCGTTCTCTACCTTGCCAAGTTACTGTCATCAGACTCTTTATTGATAGAAAATTAGTTAGGCAAAAATCATTTTCTTCTTTTTGTGTGGCAGAGGTGATGAAATTTAGGAAAAAATACATATAAGAAAAGGTTGGAGGTGTTGATTGTGGATTTGAGCCCTGGCTCAAAACAAAGAACTTTTGACTTGTAGTGGAATGTTCTGTGGATTACTCGTGTCTTTCAGTCTCAGCTCTGGTATGGGGAAATAACGAAAGGAATATGTGCCACATGAATTGGTCAGGGTTTTTAGTTATAGATACTAAGATCTATTCTAGTTAGTGTAAGCAGAAAGGGATTGATTAAGGCTGCTAGGTAACTCAGAAAATCATCAGGAGAGCTGAAGAAAGAGACTGGGAGTGGTTGGCTGTCAGTACTGCACTGGGGAACCTGCCCTCCCAGGAGCTGCAGCCCCTGCTTGGGTCAGGATGCTTCAGAGGGGAAGCCAGAGCCAAGATCACTCTGCTTTTGTCGTTGAGCAAAGTGGATGCTGCACACTCTGCCGCCCACCTTGCTTCTTTCCCCATATAACTCTGAGACTCCATTCTGAAGGAGTCCCGTGTGGTGTGTCTGGTTGGTGGTACTGTTACTGACTTGAGTCCTTGGACTCTTTAATCAGTAGAAGTTGAAAAGAGGACAGATGAGAAATTCAGGCAAGGCTTTATTGGGACTCTTGTTGTGAGGGAGCAGAAACAAGTAACGGGTTCCCTTGGTCACTCTCCAAGGAGGGCAGGCTGGTTCCTTAAATGGGGTGAGGGTGGGGGGATGAGGGCAGGGGTGGAACCGTGGGTCGGGCCAGAGGTGATCTGCCCACCCCTTTGGTGGTGCTGTGTGCAGGGATCATGTGCAGTGCCCTGCTTTTGCTCCCAACACCTCAGAAATGGCAGTTGGTTGGTAGCCATTTTGTATCTTATTGTTCATGATTTCCGCAACTGCAGTGTGTGTAGTCATTTTTAGTCCCCTAGTCCCCTATAGTTTCTTTGTATTTTGTTGCTGGAGGAGATGTTTGTCCAGGTGTAAGTATATCCCAGAGGAAGGCAGGAAACAATGCTCCCAGCCTCGGTTTGTTTATTTGCTTTTTAAAATTCTACAGTGAGAAGGTGGGCTTTACACAGCAGGGAACTCTTAATTAAACTGTGGTGAGAATGGACCAAGGATTTTCAGCCCTCCTAAATAAACAGCTGATCGTTACAACACCTATTTTTTTAATACATTTATTTATTTATTTATTTTATTTGTGGCTGTGTTGGGTCTTTGCTGTGCACAGGCTTTTCTCTGCTTGTGGAGAGCGGGATCTACTCTTTGTTGTGGTACGTGGCTTCTTATTGCGGTGGCTTCTTGTTGCAGAGCATGGGCTCTAGGCACGCAGGCTTCAGTAGTTGTGGCATGTGGGCTCAGTAGTTGTGGCTCACGGGCTCTAGAGTGCAGGCTCAGTAGTTGTGGCTCATGGGCTTAGTTGCTCCGCAGCATGTGGGATCTTCCCGGACCAGGGCTGGAACCTGTGTCTCCTGCATTGGCAGGCAGATTCTTAACCACTGCGCCATCAGGGAAGCCGTACAGCGCCTATTTGAAATAATGTCACAGCAGCTACACTAATGGGTTACAGGTAACTTTTAAGGACGCCTACTATTTGAAAACATACTTTAAAAAATTGGGGGTAGTGGTGCATAAAGAATATTTAAAACTCTGGCAGTTTCATGCTTGTGTTACTTTAGAATTTCTGTGTTAGTCTGGTCTAATAAGAGTATGTAGATAATAAAGTTGAGACGAGAATATCATGTTTTTGCACATTCTTTTGCCCTTGGTGAGCTAGTCAAGGCCCATTCTTGTGGATCTTTTGATCAGAGAGGGAGAGTGGGGATTTTATGCATGGGTCGATATGAATTGATACTATTACTAGAGGAACAAATTAAAGTGTATGGATCTGTGATGGTGGGTTAGCAGAATCACAAAGGGTATATAGGGTTTCACATAACCCTACGTCAAAAAGTATTATACTTTTTGATATAGGGTTATTTACCAAAAGTTTTTTCTGAAGTGGACTTATCCCTAGAAGGGACTTAGAAATCATTTGGTTCAAACCCTAGTTTTATAGTTGAGAAAATCGAGTGATGTGATTTGCTCAAGGTTACAGGGCTGGTTGGCGGTGAGGCCTCCTGATTTCACAGTCCAGTCTTCTCCCATTAAACCCTATAGAAGACCAGAGGTCTCACTGCAGTGGGAAGAGGTCTCTTGAGCTCCCGTCCTGAGATTGAAGTCCTGACTTGTAGTTGGGCCATCTCAGTGGGGTTGCTGGTTGGATAACACTGGTGCTTTTTTTATGTGTCAAATGAATACTTGGAAATTTCTTCTTGAGGTTTGAGGAGTATGAATCATAGAAGTAAGAATTTTGTTAGAACAACCCTTGTGGGTGTGGAGGGGAACGAGCATGCCTAATTGAAGATGGAAGTTTCACTTGGTAGAAAAAGCTGCAAAAATGAAGGGGGTTTACACACAGCTCTCTTTTATTTACCCTTCTGTTTGCTCATACACAGAGCGTTTTCTCTTAAGGCATGTGTTGTTACATGCATAACCAGTATGAGGTAAAAATCACTGGGAAAGTTAAATCTGGTTCACTTCTCACCTCCTTCAGGTCTTGGCTCAGAGCTGTCTTTGTAGTGAGTCTTACCCCGACCCATTCTATTTAAGAGTGCAACCCATCTTCCCTCCATTCATTCCTGAATCCCCTTATTCTTCCATCCTGGCCTTTTTCTTTTTAACAGCACAGATCCCCTCTGATATGATATGTGTATATCCCATATAATTTGTCTATATATTATGTTTATTGCCTATTATATATCTTCTGCATTAGACTACAGGCTCCACAAAAGCGGACTTTTGTCAGTTTGTTTGTACATCCCCAGCAAGAAGAATAAATAGTGCCTGGTCCATAGTACGTATTCAATATATATATGTTGAATAAATGAACTTGGCAAAAGCAGCTACGCTTTAGGATTCCTACTAGTAAAATGACAGATTCTCAATCCCAGTGATTATTTTATTTGTGAACTCGTTGGGGATGGCAACATCTTCAGTTGGTATATAAAGAAAACAAATTGTTTTAAGTGTGTGAGTTGTGTTACATACAGTGTTCTGGAACTTCCTTGCTTATTTGGCAATAAACAGGGAGTTTGGACTCAGATGAAAAAAATCATTTCAGCTTGAATCAGTGGAACAAATTCTTTAGACATTAGAATCTAGATAACTAAATGATAAAAATGCACACAGAGCTTCTGAAATATAGACTTGGACAGTAGCTGGTTTTAAATGTAATTGACTTAAAAGGTTTTCATTTTCAGCATTGAGGCCAAAAAAAAAGGGGGGGCAGGTTTCAGAATCTTGGGGTACTGAGGCAATAGGGGAGGGAAGAGGAGGGAATTAGAAGTCTCTGCAGAGTGGAAGATGCTTCGGTAGAGTCTTCCAGATGTGAAAGTACATTTCTGAACCTTTTTGGAAAAGCTAAAACATGAGACAAGGAGATACATTTCGTGCAGATAAAGTCTAGACTGTTCTGAAATTGTCACTTCGCTATGCTGGTGGTAGCCTCCTAGGAAGTTCTAGGACATAATGTAGTTTATAAATGCTCATTTTTATTATTTAAAGAGATATTTGACTTTAGAAATTCAAGGGAAATAAAGATGATGCTTAATGTATTAGGAAGATGTTAAGAGACCTAGAAAATACCTTAGAAATCAAGTATTCTGACTTTTTATATAAGCTTAAGCCCAAAGCTTAAATGATTTGCCCAATATCACACAACTAATGAATGGCAGAATTGGTACTATTTTTGTCACAAATTTTCACTGAAGTATCCTTAATAGGAGAGGAGTGTATAAACCTGTCTTTGGAGGTAACTCAGGGAGCAATTATGAATTTGTTTAGAGATTTATATTTTATCTTAAAAATTTCAAAAATTTATGCAGGTATTTTATCTTATTCAAATTATTTATGTCCTCTTTTTATGTGTGTAGGCTGTTTTTTTTTTGTTTTTTTGTTTTTTGCAAAAAATGTGCTTATTTGAGGAATCGTCATTTGGAATTTGAGGAAATGAACAGAATGAAAGAACACCTTAGGTTATTATTATCTTAGAAGTGTTAAAAAAAAATCAGAGTTTAAAGAAAACTACAACAGGGAAATAGCTCTACTTGATCTGTTCTGAAGATAAATATATTGGGGAAACTAATTATAGTGCAGTGAAAATATTTAGAAAATATTTTAAACCTCAACTTGAGAAGATAGCATTGCTATTTTTGTCATTTCAACATTCTGTGTAAATGAAGTAAGATATGATTTGTATCTTTTTGCTAAAGATACTGGTTTGGAAGGGATCAGTTTTAAAAAAGAGAGAGAGATGGTTTGTATATATAATTTGTACATATTTTTTCCTGACCATAAAATTAGACTATACTTATATGGAGAAAGACAATCAGCCCCACCCTATCCTTCCCCAGCAGGGAATACTCTGAAGGTTTTTACTTCTTGATCTTTCATGTTAATTGTTTCTTTTGTAACACATGGTTAAATGAGATACTTATTATGCGGTCTGGTGGAGTCATAACTTGATTTTAATATGCTCCAAAATATTGTTTCCACAACTAATTAGAGAGTAGGATGTAAAAGGAAGAGCACTAGACTGGTGGTCAGGAGATTGTGATTTAATCTTATTGGTGAAGTGAGAGTTTCACAGTGATAATGGAGTATTGAGGTCTCTTCCAGCTCTAAGAGCTTATGAATCTGTATTTGCTCGTAATATGCTTAGTGCGTCCAAACACACATTTTCTAAAATTTAAATGTACAAAGAGTGTGCATATTTCAAGTTGTTCATTGTCTCCACACAGAAGCTTCCTCAAGATGAATACTTTGGGAGCCAGTGCCCATTGGTTTAGTCTGGTCAGTGGGTTTTCCTATGTGACTCCAGAGGCATCATTATGCAAGCACTTGCCGAATGGTCACTGGTGTTTGCAGGTTTTCCTTTGATTGCAGGTGTCAAGGTCGGGAGGCCCTTGTGCTTGTCTTGCCATGCTAGTATCACCTTGCAGGTGTGCTGTTGTGTGTGGTTTCAGTTGTCTGTGTCACACTAGCTCGTTTACTAGTGCTGGGTGGAGAGGGTATTTCTGTACCCTACAGAATTACTGGATTCATATCCCAGTCTGGCAGAGTTATATGTTTAGAAGTTCAAGAATGGTATCTGTTGGCAGGCACGACTTGGCAGATAGTGAGTGGTGAAGAAATGCAGTTATGGTGAAGATATAACCAGGCCAGAGCCCCACCTCCTCAAATGGCTACTGTAGCGTGGTACCCAAGAGAGTCATTTTTCAGAAATCATAGCTCTGAAGTGAGAGAGAGCTTTACGGCCCCTGAATTATTTTGTGATTTAGCTCTCATTTTTTCACATCTTCTGGATTTGAAGTTTTGAAGAACTTGGCAGTGTGTTCAAATATGGTCTAGACAGAGTAAGCCCAAGGTACCCCATTAAAGACTGAGTTGAGGCTGAAGAAAGCCTTTACGCCTCTTCCATTTCACTAAGGTATGACAGTATTAGAAGAGCAGATGGGAGGCTAGCGTTTGAGCTTAAGTTGTGTGAAAACTTCAGCAGCCAATTGGCTGACTCTTAATGGTAAGTCAGGAAGAACCACCCACGTTTTCCATTTTGGATTTGAGTCACAGAGAACAGGTTTCCTGCAGAAACCATTTGGCTTTAACAAGTGTACGGAAATTTCGTCTTTGATTAAATTGATGTTTTTATCTTCATTATACATGTGGTTCACATTAATTATTTCCCCTTTTCAATCCGTAGGTTCAGTTTCAACTTTGAATCTCCTGTAGGACTGACTGTAAACTAATTTCCCAAGACTTGTGTATAAGAGATAGGTGAAAAGGACTGTACTTTCAGGTAAGGGTCGAGTTTTACTTTCTCTTAGTAATACACGGCTCTCTTGGCCAGGTTTGGGGTTCCCCTACCCCCTTTCACATGAATAGAAGTATAGGTGAATTTCTTAAAAGATGTCAAATTGAATTCTCCAGACAAGTTTCCACCTGTTCGGGATGACCTAAGAGGTGTCAAAGGGCTGGCTACTTAAAACAATTAGAGAAGCAATATGTGATGACGATTGAAACACATGCACATGTTCATTCAAAATGGCTTATAAAACTGTTAAGTTTTTTTTAGGGCAAGGAAATCATTCTGATACCTATGGCTTCCTGCCTGTGATGGATTGATCATTCTGTCATCTGTTTGTCTGTCTGTTTTCTATTTTAAAGCTTAAAGACATGGATGGTTTTAAGATTAATTTTTCTATCTCTGTGGCATCCCGAAGTACTGTTAGAGTTCTGGGCTTGAGAAGATTATAGAAAAAAATCTGTACTCAAAATAATTTGGATAGGGCTAGTATTTAGAAATGAGTTTTCTCTAGGAAGAAAGGGAACTGTGCAGACCAAAACCAAACCCAAAACCAAAACCAAACACACAACCCCCCCACCCCCACCCCGCCGTCCCAATCCAAATTCGAAAAAACCACATGGCATAGGAAAAATTGTGCCGAGTTAGGATTGCCGTAGTGTTTCTGGTTACAAATGAAAGTACATTTCCGAGAAGTAACAAAGTGGATTTTTAATCAGTTGCCTAATTTTCCTAATTGATTTTGAGATATTGAACCACTTCTAAGTTAATTTTTGTACCTCCTTAGGATGGTTACTTCTCAAGTTTAAAATATGTAAAACTCAGCTTTAAGTTGTTGGCATCATTTGAGGAGGGACAATGGCAATTGAGTGAATGATGCAAAAATCACTTAGTAATGCATTGTAGGATGGCTCTTGGTGCAGATTTAGTTTCCTAACTATATTACTAGTTAAAGGAATTAGCAAAACATTAACACACCAACAAAGAGGCAGCTCAATAGAGAGAAGCTGGCTTGGGATTTAGAACTAGCTACAGATGATGTGTGGGCATAATTTCTTTCCAGTGCATCCTGGGATCAGCCTTACTCAGACCTTTGTAGTAACTTCTTAACTAATTTCCCTGCACCATTCTTAGTAAAGTTGGATCCCATTACTTTCTGCCTGAACACTTTAGGGCCTCCCTATTACCTATGGCAGTGGTTCTCAAACTTTTGGTCTCAGACACCTTTTATGCTGTTAAACATTATTAAAGCCCCAAGGGAACTTTTGTTTTTGTTGATTATATCTATCACTATTTATTCGAAATTAAAATGGAGAAAAGTTTAAAATGCAAGAATATACAAGCTTACGTTCCCTTCGTGCAGAGTAATGACATCATCAAGTCTTGCAGCTTCTGGAAAACACTTATGAGAGAATGAGAGTGAAAAAGGCAAACAGCAGCATGGTATTATTCTTAAAAGTTCAGTTTATTGAGGTATAACTTATATACAGTGTAGTCCACCCTTTTTAACATATAGTTCTCTGGGTTTTGACAAATGTGCATGGCTGTGTAACCACAATGAAGATAAAGAACATTTCTATCACCCCAAAATGTTCCCCTACCCCTAGCCTCAGCACCCTCTGACCTGTTTTCTAGCTCTGTGGTTTTGCTTTTGCTTGGATGTCGTGTAAATGGAATTGTACAGTCTGTAACCTTTTGAATCTGGCTTCTTTCATTTAACACAGTGCATTTGAGATTCATCCATGCTGTTGTGTGTATCACTAATTTGTTCCTTTCAATGGCTGTCTTACTCCAATGTATGAATATTTATATTCATACATAGACAAACAGATAAATATGTTTGTCTGTTTAACAGTTGGAAGACATTTGAATTCTTTCTAGTTTTTTGGTGGTGATGTGTCTTAGTATTATTATTAAAATAGTGTTAACCTTACAGATTCCCTGAAAGGGTCTCAAGGATTCCCACGGTCCTGAGACCTCTCTCCGAGGACCTCTGGCCATCCTGAATCACTTGCCTAGGTGTGATGTGCCCCCTGCCTAGAATGTTGTCAAGATCTAGCTCAAGGGTCTCCTCTGCACTGTCCTTTCTAAGCCCTCTTCCCACCATTACCCCTACACACCTTCATACCCCAAGGCTGGGCTGGTCACCACCACCTGCTTGGCTGTAATTTGAGGACATGGCAGCTTCCCAGCTTCTTGAGGATGATGCCTTTCCTCTCCATCCCAGCACATGCCTGGTACACAAGATGTGCTACCTGTTGGAAGGAATAAATAGCAATCCATTACATGTGTTAAGGCATTTTATTGTTTACATGAGGCCTTCCCATATATGATAACTTTCATCCCTCATTTCAACTCTGGGGAAGTACATAGCATGTGAATTTTTAATTCACTAGTTTTATTTTATTTTGTTTATTTTTATTATTTATTTATTTAATTTATTTTTTTTTTGGCTGTGTTGTGTCTTCGTTGCCGCGTGCGGGCTTTCTCTAGTTGCAGCAGGCGGGGGCTACTCTTCGTTGTGGTGCGTGGGCTTCTCATTGCAGTGGCTTCTCTTGTTGTGGAGCACAGGCTCTAGGCACGCAGGCTCAGTAGTTGTGGCTCGCAGGCTCTAGAGCACAGGCTCAGCAGTTGTGGTGCATGGACTTAGATGCTCCGCGGCATGTGGGATCCTCCTGGACCAGGGCTCGAAGCCACGTCCTCTGCATTGGCAGGGGGGTTCTTTTTTTTTTTTTTTTTTTTTTTTTTTTTTTTTTTTTTTTTTTTTGCGAGGGCTTTCTCCAGTTGCGGCGAGTGGGGGCCACTCTTCATCGCGGTGCGCAGGCCTCTCACTGTTGCGGCCTCTCTTGTGTGGAGCACAAGCTCCAGACGCGCAGGCTCAGTAGTTGTGGCTCTTGGGCCCAGTTGCTCCGCAGCATGTGGGATCCTCCCAGACCAGGGCTCGAACCCGTGTCCCCTGCATTGGCAGGCAGATTCTCAACCACTGTGCCACCAGGGAAGCCCTGGCAGGCGGATTCTTAACCACTGTGCCACCAGGGAAGCCCCATAGCATGTGATTTTTAATATCTTTCATTTTTATCAGATAATAACATTTAAGTCTTAAGCTCTGGTCTTAACCAAGCTGCACCTTAGAATAACCAGGGGAGCTTTTAATAAAGGTACTAATGCCCTAGACCAATTAAGTCCTATATCTGGAGGTTAGGCCTGGGTATTAGTATTTTTTAAAAGTATCACTGTTGAATCTCACCTGCGGCCACAAGAATCATGGTCGAAGGTTTGACTTACTGTGAAGTCTTAGTGGTGGTGTAGTCAAGACTGGAACCCAGGATGACTCCCACTCTAATGCCTTTACCTCCACACTGTGAATTTTCATGAGAAGGGAAGCACTACAGCAGTTTAGAGAGCCTCGGTATAGATGTCAGCATTTCAATTTATGGAGGGGCTGTAGCACAAGAAACTCAACCCTGAATTTAGAGTCAGGAGACCATGTTTCCGTTTTGGCTCTGCTTAACTAACTGAGGATTAATAAATACTTGAGTCTGTTCTTACTTGTAAAGGAAGGATGCTACCTTAAATTCTAGAAGCTATTGTGGGGATCAAATTAGATTATGTGTTAAAGGATTTATTGAAAGGATTACAAAATCCTTTTGTAAACTATGAAGTGCTGTCTAAAACTTATTTTTACTTGATTTTAGCCTAGTGTATTTATTGGCTAGCTTTCCTGGGGGTTCATAAATTATACAAGTAATGTATACATAGAGTCTCACTGAAATAGTCAAATAACAGGATTATGCAGAGTAAAACCAAGAGGTTACTATTGGTCACATACTTTGAATCCTTGGTGTATGCGTTTAAGTGCATAAATATGTACGTATGTAACGTTAAGTTATTTTTTCGGTGGTCTTAACATAGAGTCTTTATATGGTTTTTTTAAAAAAACTTGACATGTCTTAGATCATTCCATATTAGGATATATAAGTCCCTCTTATTCTTTTTATAGCTGCATATTTTTTCTTACATTTTCAAGTTGATGGACATTTAGCCTGTTTTCCACATTTTTACTTTTATTTAAAAAAATGCTAATTAACATTCTGATCTCTTATTAAAACATTAGTTTATTCTTATTAAAAGATTTATTCTGTTTTCAAGATACCGGGAGGTGCCGTAGTAAATGATTTAGGTATGAAATCTTAGACGTTCTCTACTCAAGTCAGAAAACAACTAAGAGTTTATAAAAAAAAAAAAAAAAATCATGATAAAATACACTAGACCTCGGATAACTTTTTCATATGTTCTTGTATATCTTGTTTTATGTTTGTGGTATTCTTATTTCACTATTTGGATAGACTTTTAAAGACTAGTATGTGTATTGCTTAAGTTTAACTCTTTTGGGTGTGATTACTACATACTTTCCCTCCAGTAAAAACAACGCAACAACAATGGCCAGTACTTACTTATGTTGGTACTGTCCTGAGAGCTTATTATATCCATAGTCTCACTTCGTTCTCTCAGTAAGTGGGTGGTGTTCTCCAGGTAAAGCATATACAAATGGAGAATCAGAGGGGTCAACTCACTTGTCCAAGGTTATTTATGGATATAGGATTCAGAGGTCCTGCTTCCAGCTTTGATGTCAGGATTTTTGCTGAATCAGAGATGGTACTTTGTATCTATGACGTTGCAGTTTACTTTCTAAATTAGTTATATTTGTATATTTTATTGTTTAATACCACTAATAATTTAACATATACAGAAATGGTTCATGCTCTGGAGTATCCATTTTGTAGAAAGTATGTATAATAAAAGCAGTCTATTGATGTAACATTATAAAGGCAAATGTTTGCTTATTGAATTTGATATTGATAGTAAGAATGGTGTTTTGGAGTGAAAAAGTCTACTAAATGGGAAAGTGATCTTGAATTCTATTTATTATCCAGCAGTGACCTTGATAAAATAATGCTTTTTCCTCACTGGTAAAATAGTTCACTTTATACTTAATCACCCATCAATCCTGAGAAACATTAGTGTGAATAAGATATACTTGCGAGAACGTTTGGCAGTGGTGGTCTAGATGACTTGCGAAATGGAATTCTAGTAATATTTCACTTACCTTGAGTAATAAGGAGAACATTTCCGGAAGGTTTGTTTATTCATGACAACTGAAAGATTAAAATGATCTGTTTCTATTGATGGAAGTACCAGAAGGCAGCCTCGGAGTTTTTTAAACACACTGAAATGCACGTTCTTATAAATTTATTCTAGGCATAATTGAGTATTAATTTAAGGGGCCAGGAGTGGTTATTTCTCAATACTGATAATTATAAATGGGCTTGTAGCAGAGATACAGTTTCACATATAGTCTTTCACATGTAGTCTTTGTGTTCTCTTGTGTTACATCTTGCTAGAATGATAAAATGAAACTGAGGTCTACGTGCATAGTCGGAGCCCACTGATGGTGAGTGTTAGCTCCTTATCCCTTCCTCGGTCTCCTTAGTGTGACTCCCCTGTTCAAGTATGAAATATGGTGGCTGAACAGTTGAAATAGATCTTTTGGTGGACTCTTGGCCTTACAGGCTGACGTCTGTATTTTATTAGGAACTCAGAAAACATGATAAATCACAGTTAAGACATTATCATACTGTCTCATTCCTAGTTTTTAATTTAGAAGCCTTTTTCTGAAGGAAATATTTTGGGCCAACACATATTTGGTGATTGACTGAATGAGTGCATTGGCTCACCTTCCTGCGAGGACTTATTCACTAAGAATTAGTCTGGCATCCCAAAGTGGGTTTAGATCACAGGAAGCGATTGGGTGGTAGTGACTTTTGGTTGCTCTTGATAATGCAAGTGGATTCAAAGCAATAATCTAATGTAATCTACTATGAACAATACCTTTAAAAAATGTTCTCAGATTCATTTTTTTCTTGTTTCTAGACTTAATAATTTGCTTGGATAGATCCAGAGGCAACATTGTCCTTTATTGCCACCTAGTTGGAGCTGCTTTCTGAGATAACGTACTCCACCCTTCAGAGGAATTCATTTCTTTTTCCAAAATTAAGAAGTTGTTATTTTTATCCATGTTCTGTATTTAGATTTCCAGCTTTTAGAATTTAAATACTCATGTACATTCTGCCCTAGAGACTATGAGGGATTATATAATGATTTCCCTCTTTTTTTCAATATGTGAACATCACATTCCTTGGCCTAATATTTGTTTTGCATCTGTATTGCAGTGTGATCCTAGCAAGTTCATTCAAGCAGTGGTTGAACTGAGGTTAAGTGTATTATGGTTGTTTGGCAGGATATGGCCGTAAACACATCTCTTTAAATGCAGAATGGCCTGGGGTGACTGTAACGTTAAATTGTATAATCACAGATTACAAACATAGGAATGAGCACATGGGCCGCATATCTTTAATGAGGAACTGCCCCACAGGATAGAGTCTACTTTAGAAACTATCTGTAGAGTTCCCTTAAGTGTTTTCTTAGACAGTTATATTAATATTATGTATTTAATTAGAATGCTTCTGATTGAGTAGAACTATGAATAGTTTATCAGAGTTTCCAGAGAGTCTCCCACTTAACATCTCAAAGAATGAGTTAAAATGTTATGAGTGTTTTAGAAATATATTGTATGTATTTTTCAAAATTTTATCATATTTTCTCCTGTCCGCTTTTTTCCTTCCCCTCCTGGTATTTTTGTGACTTAAAAGCTGTTTTGCAAAAGATACCCTCAGAAGTAATTCTCTCTAGAGACTGGAGGGAGAGGGGTCCTTCTCAAATATTCGTAATGTATCCATTCAGTGCGTCTCTGCTATGAATGTCACTGGTCTTTGGAGGTCTTAAGGAGTATTCAGAAATACTCCAGGTACTGTGGGCAGCTGAAGAACTGAAAGTGGGTAGCAAGGCCTTTTGGGCATATTATATATTTTTTGAGGTTGATGCGAGTATATTTGGGAAAAAATTTTTTACTTCCTTAATTACCACTTGCAGTATTTATTAGGAGACTGGATATATTTGATATGGACTCAGTGTTTCTATAGTCTTAACTTTTAGTAAATGTTTTTATTGAACTACTTGTTCTTCAGTTTATAAATAGTTTTAATTTTTTGCAACTGTTTATATACATTTCTCATCTGTTTTACTCAAACTGATTTTTGTCTGTAAACTTGTTTAGAGAGACCAAATTCAGTTAAAAATATTTCCTTGACAGTGGCCCCAAGGTTGGACACTATAGATTTTTATTTGAAGTGTTTATTTATTTTAATTTAATTTTAACCTTTGCAAAGCAATAATATGCCTGGTTTAAATAGTAAGTAAAATAGTTAATACTAATATAGCCTTGAAAAGAAAAAATTCTATGCTCCAACCTTTCTACCTCTCTTCAGAGGCAATCATTTTCAAGGTTTTTTTTTGTTTTTTAAGCTAGTTCTTTTGACATTTATTGTCCTATATCTAAATAATTTATTTTTACTCCTTCAGCTTGACTTTTCAATTCTAAACATTATGTTTTGACACCTTCCTACAGAAGGTGATGATTTAGCTCCCCAGCTACCCTTTCCCCATTCTCCCAATGACAGTTTTATCTAATTTTTGGTTAGGCCATCATTCAGTACTTACAGTATTATCATTTGAATATTGATGACCTTGGCCAGAGAGTATTCAGTGATTACTTATTCTTTCTTCAACTTTTCCCCCTCAGAGATAGTGGTTACTTTGTTTTTAATTTGCTTAGCTTTCTATTGATTAAGTGCTAATTTTGCTCTAAGCATTCTGATGGAACTGTAAAGACTTAAATGTTAAAACTTGTTAGGGCATCCGTCAGTTCCAGTTTTCTCTTGGCTCTGTCTCTCCCAGAGCTCTGTGTCCTGCTGCTTCTGAACTGCTTATTGTTGAGCCTCCACAGAGCTGCCATTTTGGATTTACTGCCATCTTGGGGATTCCCTTGGGTTTTCTCCTTTGAGGATCTTTTATTTTCTGGATTCTGTGTTGTCATCTTTCTTTGTTTATTCCCTGACTTTGTGGGGAGATATACATATGTTTGTGTGTGTGTGTGTGTTTCTCAGTATATACCACTATTTGTATGCCCATGAGTAGGATTTAAAAATAAAAGTTTGTTTTCTAATTGCTTCTAGTAAGAACATACTTGATTTTTTACATCAACTGTGTATTCTGCAATCTTGCTAAATTCATATATTAGTTCTAGTAGTTGTTTTGTGGATTCCTTGGAATTTTCTACAAGAATGATCATAGGATCTTCAAATAAGTTTTACTTTTTCCTTTTTGATCTTTATGCCTTTTATTTATTTTTCTTGCCTTATTTCAGTGGCTGGAACCTCCGGTATAGCATTGACTAGAAAGTGGTAAATGTGAGCATTCTTGCCTTATTCTTCATCTCAGGGAAAAACAATGCAGTCTTTCACCTTTCAGTGTGATATTGGTTTTAGGTTTTTGGGGTGGTTGTCCTTCATCAGTTTGAGGAGATTCTCTTTTAGTTGCAGCATGCGGACTTCTTAGTTGTGGCATGCATTCAGGATCTAGTTCCCCTACAATGGATTGAACCTGGGCCCCCCCTGAATTGGGAGTGTTGAGTCTTACTCACTGGACCACCAGCAAAGTCCCTGAGGAGATTCTCTAATCTTCCTAGTTGGTAGAGAGTTTTTGTCACGATGGTTGTTGGATTTTGTCAGATACCTTTTCTGCATCTATTGAACTGATCCTGAGGTTTTCTTCTTTATTTGTTACATTGATTTTCAAATGTTAAAACAGTCTTGCTGGCTTCCCTGGTGGTGCAGGGGACACGGGTTTGTGCCCCGGTCTGGGAAGATCCCACATGCTGCGGAGCAGCTGGGCCCGTGAGCCATGGCTGCTGGGCCTGCGCGTCCAGAGCCTGTGCTCCGCAATGGGAGAGGCCACAACAGTGAGAGCCCCACGTACCGCAAAAAAAAAAAACAGTCTTGCATTCTTGGGATAAACTGTATGTGCTCATAATGTACCTTTAAGATATATTATTGAATTTAATTTGCTAAAACTTTGTTAAAAATTTTTGTGTCTATATTCAGAAGGGACATGAGTCTGTAATTTTTGTTTTTTGTTATATCTTTGTCAGGTTTTAGTATTAGTGTTATGCTAGTCTTGTAAAATGAGTTGGGCAGTGATCTCCTCTATTTTCTGAAAAAGTTAAATTTCTTTCTTAAATGTATGATAGAATTCATCAGTGAAATCATCTGGAATTAGAGTGGGGTTTTTTTGGAATATTTTTGATAACAGATTCAGTTTCTTGAAAAGAGATAGGACTAGTTAGATTTTCTGTTTCTTCTTGTGTCAATTTTGATAGGTTTTATTTTTTTAAGAAATGTGTCCATTTCATGTAAGTTGTTGAATTAGTTGGCATAAAGTTATATATCATATTAGCTTATCCTCTTAAATGTCTGTAACATTTCTGGTAATATATGTTTTTTTCATTTCTGATATTGGTGATTTGTGTTTTGTCTCTTTTTTTTCTTGACTGGTATAACTAGAAGTTTGTCAGTTTTGATGATAATTTTAAGACCCAGCCTTTGACTTTATTAATTTTATCTCTTGCCTGTATGTTTTCTGTTTCATTATCTTGTTATTATTGTTTGCTTTTTTCTGTTTTGAGTTTAGTTTGCTCTTCTTTTTCTTGTTTCTTAAGGTGGAACCCCAGGTCATTTTGGTAGATCTTTCTTATTTTCTTATATTAAGCACTTAGAGTTTTAAGTTTTCCTCTAAGTACTGGTTTAGCTGCATTCCACAAATTTTGACTTTTGTTATTGGGGTTGCCATTCAGTTCAACATACTTTCTAGCTTGCTTTTTGATTTCATCTTTGATCCATGAACTCTTTAGAGCTGTGTTGCTCAATTTCCTTATATTTGGAATTTTCCTAGATATCTTGTTGATTTCTAATTTAATTCCATTGTAGTCAGAGAATATACTCTGTGTGATTTCAATCCTTTTAAATTTATCGAGACTTATTTTATAGCACAACATGTGGTCTGTGTTGGTAATGTAACATGCATTTGAAAGGAATGTGTATTCTTCAGTTAGATTTTCTATGAATGTCAGTTAGGTCAAGGTAGTTGATAGTGCTTTTTAGATCTTCTGTGTCTTTCCCGAATTTTCTTCCCTGATTTTTTTTTTTTTTTTTTTTGGTTTAATTATTGTGTCAGTTACTGAGATGGGATGTGAAAATTTTCTCCTCTAATCATGCATTGTCCTTTTCTTTCCATAATTCTGTTTTTGCTTAATGTATTTTGAGGTGCATATACATTCATAATTGCCATGTCTTCATGATAAATTGTCCCTTTTGTAATTACGATGTTCCTTTTTTTTGTGGTAATACTCTTTGTCTTACAGTTGATTAAAAGTTCTGTGTGCATGGTGGTGAAACCGCTGAAATGTGTTTTGGGGTGCTCCGAGGAGCTCCAGTTCGTTATGTCTCAGTGCAGAAAGAATTCAGAGAGGCTGAGTGATAGATATAAGAAGTGACTTATTAGGATAGGACGCGTGGGAGGCTTACAAGTGGGTGGGCAAGAGGGTGCCGCGCTGAGAACTTAGTGGGCTAGAGTTTGATAATCAAGGGAAAAGTAGGGAGGGAGAGAAGACCACCTTCTTGCTCATTCTTCAGTAGACGTCAAGCTTCCATCATCAGTTCCTCCTCCATGTTGGGTGGGGGAGTTTTCTTGTCCCTACTGGTCAAACCAGGACTGTCACAGTGCCCTGGAAATGAGCAAAAAGGCGGTAACATATACTAAAATATGGTAAATCATCTCAGGTTTCAGTATAATGTCACCTTTTACTTGTGCTTTTGTCTTTAGTGTGTGCAGAGGAGCATGTCCTAGGAATCATTAATGTACTGAGCTCGCTGCGTGGGATGTGGGTCTCATGCCACCATTGTTTTCTTGTTTTGGGCCTTGTCTCATGTTTCTGTTTCATGGTTTAGTTGCTGAGCAGGCCTGCTTGGTTTTCTCTTTAAGCAAACCTGCTTTCTTGAGTGTTCATAAACTTGCAGGGGTCTCCCATTCTTTTTTCTTTATTTACAATCCCCTTGTGGGATTAACTGTTTAATAACCTACTTTGTCCTTTACTCTGTTCCTATCATTGGGGCTGGTGTTTCTGGTGTTCTTCTATGGATGGTGAGCTTGGCTTGTGACATTTCGTTGAGAGTTCTCAAATGTCAGTTTCTATTGATCTTTACTTTGATTTGGTCAGTTTCTCCAGTAAAGAATCTTGTAGTCTATAAGTCTGAAGGGGGATGGCAGTCTACTATTAACTTGATGGACCCATATTTTTAGTATAGAGATTCATTCCTATTCTCGGTTATGCCTGGTCAAATCCTCTCATTTAATAAACTCCAGACTTATGCTGGTAAAACGTCCAGTTATTGGGTTAGGGAATTGGTTGTTTAGACAGACTCTAAAACCAATTCCTTTTGTTTTCAGCTTCATCCTTTATGTAGAAATCGTTTCTGGAATTCTGCACCATGAATAGACTTGCTTCTTCCTAGCCTGTTCCTGGGTTTTCTCCTTATCCCTGCCAGTTAGGTTTCAGCTTTCTCCAGTTTGCTAAATCAGTTTTTTTTTTTTTTTTTTTTTTTGCGATATGCGGGCTTCTCACTGTTGTGGCCTCTCCCGTTGCGGAGCACAAGCTCCGGATGCACAGGCTCAGTGGCCGTGGCTCACGGGCCCAGCTGCTCTGCAGCATGTGGGGTCTTCCCGGACCCGGGCATGAACCCGTGTCCCCTGCATCGGCAGGCGGACTCTCAACCACTGCGCCACCAGGGAAGCCCGCTAAATCAGTGTTTAGTTATGCATTGGTTTTCCATCTTTCAGAATTTTGTTGGCATCTCTCATATATTATTGTTTCTTCTCTCATTTCTCTTTCATTGTTATTTCTTGAGGGAATGGAGATAGGCATGTATTTGGTCATTCATTTTTATCCTTTAGGGACTTTTTAATTTTATGACAATAAGCCTTTTGATTGGCATACGTTATTCTTATGTTATGTTTACAACCTGATCTTTAGATTGTAAAACATGAATTCTGCATTATCTATTGATGTATATGGAAAAAAGAGTGTGTGTAGGTGGGGTCCATTATGCATGGGTTAGTGATTTGAAGACCAATGTATTTCCTGCTAAGGATTTCGTTTACATTAAAAAGTCTTAGTGAGGTTTACTTTCTTCGTGCTTGGTTTGGCAAACATTGAGTAGTAATTTGTACATTTTCCTTTTTCCAGTTTTCATAGTAGTCATTTTTTGTTAAGGGACTAACAATTGCATGAAATGTTGTTATAAATGATTATCTTTTGTTTTTTGAGAATCTTTATTTGTTGCCATGTTCTTTCAAGTGCCTTCTTTTTGAAAATGAACACATTAGGTCTGTTATGTAAAACAGATTTCCTAGATTAAGGATTCAAAAGTCACTGAGTTACCGGTTTAATCTGGGTAAATCATTTAAATACATTTTCAGTTTCTTCACCTGTACATGAGAAGTGTAAACTTCATACCGTTGTTAACAGTATCTTACTTGTAAGATAACAGGCAAGAAAATATTTTTAAAAAATTATAAAGCAGGACATCTCTGTAAAGTGGTGTATTGAGTGTAATTAATGTGTTCTTGGGTAGTCAGGGATTAAACTGTTAGTGTTTATACTCTTTGGTAATTGAATGCTTCCTGCAGTTAACTTTTAGTAGAATATTTTTCATGGTGTAAAACTTGTCCTGTGTTTTCATAATGCTCATTTCGTAATATCTTCATGCCCAGTTCCAGTCTTACATGAAAACAGGATAGACAGCCACCTAAATGCTATTTTTGCTGTTACTTATAGAAAGCTCAGGAACTCAATAGACCTCTACATTGCTCCATGGTTCAACCTGGTATTTTGGGATGCTTTCCAAAGACTGCTGTTAAGTTGCTGGTATTATCACTGAAGAAATTATACCTTGAGATGATGTTAGCCTGTGGCATGCCAGCTTACTGTAGTTTATCTGGAGGACAGGACCTTAAGGGAATAGGATATAGGTCCGTTAAGTTTATTGGAAGGGGGGAGGGTAGAACAAATCTAAAATCTAAAGCAGTGTCAGGAATTGTAGGCCTCGCTAGAGAGCTGTAACTGTTAACCTTGGGAAGCATGGAAATGATCTCAAGTGGAGTAGGGATAATATGACTCTTTTGTAGTACTTTAAGATCCAGCCCTGTCTGATCTCTCTTTTCTTTTTTCTTTTTAATTTAATTTTATTTTTAATTTTATTTTTTTTTTTGCGGTACGCAGACCTCTCACTGTTGTGGCCTCTCCCGTTGTGGAGCACAGGCTCCGGACGCGCAGGTTGAGCGGCCATGGCTCACGGGCCCAGCCGCTCCGCGGCATGTGGGATCTTCCCAGACCGCGGCATGAACCCGTGCCCCCTGCATCTGCAGGTGGACTCTCAACCACTGCGCCACCAGGGAAGCCCTAAATTTTATTTTTTTATACAGCAGGTTATTAGTCATCAGTTTTACACACATCACTGTATACATGTCAATCCCAATTGCCCAATTCATCACACACCCCCCCCCACCTCCCCGCCACTTTCCCCCCTTGATGTCCATATGTTTGTTCTCTGCATCTGTGTCTCAATTTCTGCCCTGCAAACTGGTTCATCTGCACCATTTTTCTAGGTTCCACATGTATGCGTTAATATACGATATTTGTTTTTCTCTTTCTGACTTACTTCGCTCTGTATGACAGTCTCTAGATCCATCCACATCTCAACAAATGACCCAATTTCGTTCCTTTTTATGGCTGAGTAATATTCTGTTGTATATATGTGCCACATCTTCTTTATCCATTTGTCTGTCGATGGACATTTAGGTTGCTTCCGTGACCTGGCTGTTGTAAATAGTGCTGCAGTGAATATTGGGGTGCCTGTGTCTTTTTGAATTATGGTGTTCTGTGGGTATATGCCCAGTAGTGGGATTGCTGGATCATATGGTAATTCTATTTTTAGTTTTTTAAGGAACCTCCATACTGTTCTCCACAGTGGCTGTATCAGTTTACATTCCCACCAAAAGTACAAGAGGTTTCCCTTTTCTCCACACTCTCTCCAGCATTTGTTGTTTATAGATTTTCTGATGATGCCCATTCTAACTGGTGTGAGGTGATAGCTCATTGTAGTTTTGGTTTGCATTTCTCTAATAATTAGTGATGTTGAGCAGCTTTTCATGTGCTTCTTGGCCATCTGTATATCTTCTTTGGAGAAATGTCTGCTTAGGTCTTCTGCCCATTTTTGGATTGAATTGCTTGTTTTTTTAATATTGAGCTTCACGAGCCGTTTATATATTTTGGAAATTAATCCTTTGTTGATTCGTGTGCAAATATCTTCTCTCATTCTGAGGGTTGTCTTTTCATCATGTTTATGGTTTCCTTTGCTGTGCAAAAGCTTTGAAGTTTCATTAAGTCCCATTTGTTTATTTTTGTTTTTATTCACTCTAGGAGGTTGATCAAAACAGATTTTGCTGTGATTTATGTCAGAGAGTGTTCTTCCTGTGGTTTCCTTTAAGTGTTTTATAGTGTCCAGTCTTACATTTAGGTCTCGAATCCATTTTGAGTTTATTTTTGTGTATGGTGTTAGGGAGTGTTCTAATTTCATTTTTGTACATGTAGCTGTCCAGTTTTCCCAGCAACACTTATTGAAGAGACTGTCTTTTATCCATTGTATGTCCTTGCCTCCTTTGTCATAGATCAGTTGACCATAGGTGTGTGGGTTTATCTCTGGGCTTTCTATCCTGTTCCATTGATCTGTGTTTTGGTTTTTGTGCCAGTACCATATAGTCTTGATTACTATAGCTTTTTAGTATAGTCTGAAGTCAGGGAGTCTGATTCCTCCAGCTCTGTTTTTTTCCCTCAAGACTGCTTTGGCTATTTGGGGTCTTTTGTGTCTCCATACAAATTTTAAGATTTTTGTTCTAGTTCCATAAAAAATACCATTGGTAATTTGATAGGGATTGCACTGAATGTGTAGATTGCTTTGGGTAGTATAGTTATTTTCACAGTATTGATTCTTCCATTCCAAGAACACGGTATATCTCTCCATCTGTTGGTATCATCTTTAATTTCTTTCATCAGTGTCTTATAGTTTTCTGCATATAGGTCTTTTGGCTCCCTAGGTAGGTTTATTCCTAGGTATTTGATTCTTTTTGTTGCAGTGGTAAATGGGAGTGTTTCCTTAATTTCTCTTTCAGATTTTCCATCATTAGTGTATAGGAATGTAAGAGATTTCTGTGCATTAATTTTGTATCCAGCAACTTTACCAAATTCATTGCTTAGCTCTAGTAGTTTCCTGGTGACATCTTTAGGATTCTCTGTGTATAGTATCATGTCATCTGCCAACAGTGACAGGTTTACTTCTTCTTTTCCAATTTGTATTCCTTTTATTTCTTTTTCTTCTCTGATTGCCGTGGCTAGGACTTCCAAAACTGTGTTGAATAATAGCGGTGACAGTGGACATCCTTGTCTTCTTCCTGGTCTTAGAGGAAATGCTTTCAGTTTTTCACCTCTGAGAATGATGTTTGCTGTGGGTTTGTCATATATGGCCTTTATTATATTGAGGTATGTTCCCTCTATGCACACTTTCAGGAGAGTTTTTATCATAAATGGGTATTGAATTTTGTCAAAAGCTTTTTCTGCATCTATTGAGATGATCATATGGTTTTTATTCTTCAATTTGTTAATATGGGGTATCACATTGATTGATTTGCCTATATTGAAGAATCCTTGAATCCCTGGGATAAATCCCACTTGATCATGGTGTATGATCCATTTAATGTGTTCTTGGATTCTGTTTGCTAGTATTTTGTTGAGGATTTTTGCATCTATATTCATCAGTGATATTGGTCTGTAATTTTCTTTTTTTGTAGTATCTTTGTCTGGTTTTGGTATCAGGTCGATGGTGGCCTCATAGAATGAGTTTGGGAGTGTTCCTTCCTCTGCAGTGTTTTGGAAGAGTTTGAGAAGGATGGGTGTTAGTGCTTCTCTAAATGTTTGATAGAATTCACCTGTGAAGCCATCTGGTCCTGGACTTTTGTTTGTTGGAAGATTTTTAATCACAGTTTCAATTTCATTACTTGTGATTGGTCTGTTCATATTTTTTTTCTTCTTGGTTCAGTCTTGGAAGGTTATACCTTTCTAATAATTTGTCCATTTTTTCCAGGTTGTCCGTTTTATTGGCATAGAGTTGCTTGTAGTAGTCTCTTAGGATGCTTTGTATTTCTGCAGTGTCTGTTGTAACTTCTGCTTTTTCATGTCTAATTTTATTGATTTGAGTCCTCTCCTTCTTTTTCTTGATGAGTCTGCCTAATGGTTTATGAATTTTGTTTATCTTCTCAAAGAACCAGCTTTTAGTTTTAGTGATATTTGCTATTGTTTTGTTTCTGTTTCATTTATTTCTCCTCTGATCTTTATGATTTCTTTCCTTCTGCTAACTTTGGGTTTTGTTTGTTCTTCTTTCTCTAGTCCCTTTAGGTGTAAGGTTAGAATGTTTATTTGAGATTTTTCTTGTTTCTTGAGGTAGGCTTGTATAGCTATAAACTTACCTCTTAGAACTTCTTTTGCTGCATGCCATAGGTTTTGGATTGTCATGTTTTCATTGTCGTTTGTCATTAGGTATTTTTTGATTTCCTCTTTGCTTTCTTCAGTGATCTCTTGGTTGTTTAGTAACGTATTGTTTACCCTCCATGTGTTTGTGTTTCTTTCTGTTTTTTTTTTCCCTGTAATTCATTTCTAATCTCATAGCGTTGTGGTCAGAAAAGATGGTTGATATGATTTCAGTTTTCTTAAATTACTGAGGCTTGATTTGTGACCCAAGATGTGATCTATCCTGGAGAATGTCTGTGCGCACTCAAGAACAAGTGTAATCTGCTGTTTTTGGATGGAATGTACTATAAATATCAATTAAATTTATCTGGTCTATTGTGTCATTTTTTTTTTTTTTTTTTTTTTTTTTTTTTTATCCG
>NW_006797362.1:934167-958957 GCF_000442215.2 Lipotes vexillifer
TGTTGTGGCCTCTCCCGTTGCAAAGCACAGGCTCCGGACGCACAGGCTCAGCAGCCATGGCTCATGGGCCCAGCTGCTCCATGGCATGTGGGATCTTCCCGGACCGGGGCACGAACCCATGTCCCCTGCATCGGCAGGCGGACTCTCAGCCACTGCGCCACCAGGGAAGCCCCTCTATTGTGTCATTTAAAGCTTGTGTTTCCTTGTGAATTTTCTGTTTGGATGGTCTGTCCATTGGTGTAAGTGAGGTGTTAAAGTCTCCCACTATTATTGTGTTACTGTCGATTTCCTGTTTTAGAGCTGTTAGCAGTTGCCTTATGTATTGCGGTGCTCCTATGTTGGGTGCATATGTATTTATAATTGCTGTATCTTCTTTTTGGATTGATCCCTTGATCCTTATGTAGTGTCCTTCCCGTCTCTTGTAACATTCTTTATTTTAAAGTCTTTTTTATGTGATATGAGTATAGCTACTCCAGCTTTCTTTTGATTTCCATTTGCATGGAATATGTTTTTCCATCCCCTCACTTTCAGTCTGTATGTGTCCCTAGGTCTGAAGTGGGTCTCTTGTAGGCAGTATATAGATGGGTCTTGTTTTTGTATCCATTCAGCAAGCCTGTGTCTTTTGGTTGGAGCATTTAATCCATTCACGTTTAAGGTAATTATCGATATGTAGGTTCATGTGACCATTTTCTTAATTGTTTTGGCTTTGTGTTTGTAGGTCCTTTTCTTCTCTTGTGTTTCCCCTTTAGAGAAGTTCCTTTAGCATGTGTTGTAGAGCTGGTTTGGTGGTGCTGAATTCTCTTAGCTTTTGCTTGTCTATGAAGCTTTTGATTTCTACATCGAATCTGAATGAGATCGTTGCTGGGTATAGTAATCTTGGTTGTAGTTTCTTCCCTTTCATCACTTTAAATATGTCATGCCACTCCCTTCTGGTTTGTAGAGTTTCTGCTGAGAAATCAGCTGTTCACCTTATGGGAGTTCCCTTGTATGTTATTTGTCGTTTTTCTCTTGCAGCTTTCAATAATTTTTCTTTGTCTTTAATTTTTGCCAGTTGGATTACTATGTGTCTCGGCGTGTTTCTCCTTGGGTTTATCCTGTATGGGACTCTCTGCACTTCCTTGGACTTGGGTGGCCATTTCCTTTCCCATGTTAGGCAAGTTTTCGACTATAATCTCTTCAAATATTTTCTCTGGTCTTTTCTCTCTCTCTTGTCCTTTGGGACCCCTGTAATCCAAATGTTGTTGTGTTTAATGTTGTCCCAGAGGTCTCTTAGGCTGTCTTCATTTGTTTTCATTCTTTTTTGTTTATTCTGTTCCACAGCAGTGAATTCCACCATTCTGTCTTCCAGGTTACTTATTCGTTTTTCTGCCTCAGTTAGTCTATTGATTCCTTCTAGTGTATTTTTCATTTCAGTTGTTCATCTCTGTTTGTTTGTTCTTTAATTCTTTTAGATCTTTGTTAAACATTTCTTGCATCTTTTCGACCTTTGCCTCCATTCTTTTTCTGAGGTCCTGGATCATCTTCACTGTCATTATTCTGAATTCTTTTTCTGGAAGCTTGCCTATCTTTACTTCATTTAGTTGTTTTTCTGGAGTTTTATCTTGTTCCTTCATCTGGTGCATAGCCCCCTGCCTTTTCATCTCGTCTGTCTTTCTGTGAATGTGGTTTTTGTCCCACAGGCTGCAAGATTGTAGTTCTTCTTGCTTTTGCTATCTGCCTTTTGGTGGATGAGGCTATCTAAGGGGCTTGTGCAAGTTTCCTCAAGAGGTTTGTGCAGGTTTCCTCAAGAGGCTTGTGCAGGTTTCCTCTGATGTCTTAATCATCATCATAATTCTGTGTTTATGGTCATACTTGAACATAAGATCTATGGCACTTGAGGACCAAAGATGTAATTACTAGTGGCTTAGCAATACTTATATGCTGCTCATGTAAGCAAACCTCTTTGGGCATGTTTCACATGTGAGAAGAAAATGGAAGTTTTCCCAGTCTTAATTAGGAGAACTGGAAAAAAACAAGGAATGTTAATAATTGGGTATTACTATAGTGCAGTTGGCCTTTGGACAAAGTATAAAGCATCCATCCATTTAATGAGTTTGGGCCACCCCCCCACCCCCAAGCACGCTTGTTTAGTGTATTTAGAAGCAGCTAGATTATAGAGGAAATGGTAAATTTATAGTGATTTTGACAATTTTGGGATCATGGTGATCAATACATTAGAAATAGTTTTTTTTTTTTTTTTTGCGGTACGTGGGCCTCTCACTGTTGTTGCCTCTCCTGTTGCAGATCACAGGCTCCGGACGCGCAGGCTCAGCGGCCATGGCTCAAGGGCCCAGACGCTCTGCAGCATGTGAGATCTTCCCGGACCGGGGCACGAGCCCGTGTCTCCTGCGTTGGCAGGCGGACTCTCAACCGCTGCAGCTCCAGGGAAGCCCAGAAATCGTTTTTTTTTAAATAGAGAATATAGTCATATAGCTGTGAACCTTTTGTATTTGTTGACATAGGTGTAAATAGCTTTACTGCTTGAAAAGTCATGTAGATACTGGTTTTAGAAGCTTTCTAGTGGTTTGCCTTTGCTTATGACCTTTTTGGTCCTAGAAACATTCAGAATAACCTTTATTCTAAAGTAGCATTGCTATTGAATTAAACAGACTTAACTTTGGTACTTTGTTGGCCATGTGATTTTATGGATTTCTGGTGGACTTTGTGTGTCCTGGTCAGGTTGCTCATTCTTGGTACCCTCGTCTCTGTGAATGGATTTCTGGAATGGCCACCTCACTTCTCTCCTGTGCCTAATTCCTTCTTTTTGAATCCATGGTATCCAGTGTTTTACTGTGGAAAATAATTGCACACTTATTTTAAAGACCAGCCAGTACTATTTGAGTTCTGTTTTATTCTGTTTTCTCCTTTTTTGTTGTTTTGTTAATCCTAATTGTTTAAGGCTCTTCTTTTGGAAAAGTCAAAGTAAATGAAAAAAGAAAAGCATAGGGGCTTCCCTGGTGGCACAGTGTTTGAGGGTCCGCCTGCCGATGCAGGGGACGCGGGTTCGTGCCCCGGTCCGGGAGGATCCCACGTGCCGCGGAGCGGCTGGGCCTGTGAGCCATGGCCGCTGAGCCTGCGCGTCAGGAGCCTGTGCTCCGCAACGGGAGAGGCCCCAACAGTGAGAGGCCCCCGTACAAAAAAAAAAAAGAAAAGCATAGTCATTGAAGACTGTCTTTGAATTGCTTGAATGTGCTTGACTGTCGGAATGTTCTTATTCTAAGAGGAAGCCCATCTTAGTTAACCTTTTTCTGTTAATTAAACTTGGGGATTTTAGTCGAGTAACAGTTACTAATAATTCTGTGTTTGAGTTAGGTGGCTGTTGGGGGAGAGTGGTAGTTCTGTCTTCCAGGGGACTGTCACTGGAGATAAGGGACACCAGAGATAAGAGTTGTGCGTAGTATACTGACACTGTTATTGTGTAAGCCAAGGGTTCTGGTCGGTCCAGGCTAGCCTTCCTTTGCATGGTTGGAAGAAAGCAGCAAAATCCAGACAGAACAGGCTTTAGAATCTGGATAATCAATGAAAATGACATTGCTATGGAGACTTTGTCCCACCTTTTGTCAACATGTAACAGAAAAGCAATGGCTTCAACAAATTTACATTAGAACTTGTTCAGATAATGAAGAAAGGAGAGAGATTTGTTTACACAGCAGCAGTCGAAAGGTGACTCAAGTCTGTTGTCATTCACTCTAAGAATGCCATCTTTATTGAGTTTTCTTTAGGATTCACTGACAAAAGAGCTGTGTAGAATTACATCAGGTTTCTCTCTGGGTGAGGGATTTTATTAGGAAGAATAACTTGGTAGATGTTTTAGCAGTTTCAAAAGCTTTTGCCCGTTCTTGACTTAATTAAAGGGCAGAGTATTTTAATTTGTTCGACAGCAAACATTGAGTGCCCAGATGTGAAAAGGACTGTGTCAGTTCTCTGGGGAAGATGAAGATCAGTGAGGTGCAGTATGGGTTCTTAAAGAGCTATAGCCTTGTAGGGGAATCAGGCATGGGCACCATGGTGATAGTGATGAATGCCCCAAGAGAGGCTGTCAAATTACTGTTGGAGTTCAGAGGAGGGAGAGAGAGACACTCATTTCCCCAGTGAGTGAGGGGAGCTGGCTCAGTTAAACTTCATGTAGGCCATGGTATTTAAGCAGTGTCTTGCTAGGCGGGATTGGGCCATATGAAGAATTCTTTAGTTTGAGGCATGGGCAAGTGTTGAGGATAGGAATTTCAGATTTGCTACAATGTCTAGCATGGAAAAGTAAATAATAATAATAATAGAAATGGTAATAATAATATAATAATACTAGCATTTATTGAATTCCTGATTTGTGATAATTACTTGTTTTAATTCATTTCCTCTTAACAATAACATAATAACCCTAGGAGGAAGGTACTATTGTCGTCCCCATTTTACAGATGGAGAAACTGAGTTATAGATAGGTTTAGAAACTTGGGTAAGGCTCTGCAGTTAGTAGAATTTGACCCCATACTAGTTCTTGAGAGCCCACCCTTCCTTGCTGTGTTATACTGTGAGAAATGTAGCAAAAGGGGATTGGGGTCTGTTTATGTAGAGCCTTGAATGCCCACATGAATCATTTAATATATTGGAAGATATTATTTTTTTCTCAATGGTTCTGTCATTTCTTTTAATATTCTGTGCTTTAGTGCCTTTGACATGCCTTTCCCACTTTACCCAGTCAATTCCTACTCATTTTTCGATTCTTTGCTCATATAGTACCATTTCTGTGAGGCTTTTCTCAATCACCCAGGAAGAAGAGCCCTCTTGTGGCTCCCAGGGCTGTTTGTTTGCACCTTTAATACAGCGTTCATCATTTACTTTTTTTTCCCTCAGCTAGGGTGAATTCCTTGAGGATTGGGACTATGCATCCTTTTTGTATCCCTGATGTTAGGCTCATCTTTGTTGTTGAATAAAGCTCAGATAAATGACTGATTGAAAGGGAGGGTGATAAATTTTCAGATGTCATGCTGACTTTTTTCATCACTTTTCTTCTGAGTTACAGGTGTTAGAAATACCTAGAAAAGAGAGAAAGGAATATATGCGGTAATACTTTGGTTGATTGGGTTTCTGTGAAAATGAAGGTGAGAGATTATTTTGGATTTGAGGTTACTGGGGATGATTTCTCTGAGGGCTGGGCTTTGGGCTTGGTCCTTCCGGAGGTGTAGCATTTAAGTTGGCCGAGGGGTCAGGGCACGCTGGCTGAAAGAGCAGCATGAGCTGAGGACACAAATGGGATCAGATGGGAAATAACACTGTCAGCTGTGAAACGTGAGCCCCTCGGCTTCCCGCTGTACCCAGTAGAGCATTTTACAGTTTAGACAGTCTCTTGAAAGCCCTGGTTTTCTTTACAGTCTGCCAGAAAGATGTATGGGCAAGCAAAACATTTGCCATACTGTGGTTTGAATTTAAGGTAAGTTCCTAACACGTGGAATAGGAAATTCAAATGTTCAGGATACCTTTTTGGTAGGAAAAGTGCTGTTGGAGGACAGATCCATTTGGTCTAAATTAAACTTACACTCCAGAAATTCTTTAAAATCTTAAAACAAGGAACCTTACATTTAACGGGCAGGTAGTCAGCTTCAATTGAGTTTCCTTTGCCAGTCTCCTTAGACCAGTAGAGACTTTCAGGTTGCTGTCATGGGCTTGTGTTGTTGAACTGAGCTTCTTGCTCTTCATCTAGCAGCACTCTGCTTGTGATGTGGGGAACTAAAGTTACTGAGGAGAGGCAGGGTTAACTGGACCCGTGGAGAGGAACATGCTAAAGAACTCTCTTAGTAAAGGAGGGCATTGGAATCCAGGGAGAGGGGCTCTTTGTTAAGAAACATCTTCCAACAATTGGAAACCTTTTACAGTACTTTTGAGGCACAACCCAGAGTACTAAAAATGATTCCTTGAAACTGCTGATGCCCAACGAAAGCTTTTCTCCCTCGCTAAGTTCGGATTAAAAGCGGTCATGTTCTCAGAAGCATCTCAGAAGGGAAGGGGCAGTCTTCCCCAAGATGGTAAAGGTCATAGCTTACCATTTTACTGACTGATTATTCTGGGGACCAGAGGCCCTACCTTTGGTAGAAGGAAAGACTAAAGGGAAGGTGTGTCTTGCTCTCGTGCATGTGGCCTCCATCCCAGAGTCTTCTCTATGCAGAAGTTTTCCTTTTCTGCTGATTACAGAAGATTTTAGCGCTATAGCTGTTTAAACATAAGCTCCATGAGGTTAGGGACATGATCTTGTTCCCTGATATATCCGCAGACTCTAGAATAATGCTGTCAAATAGAAATATAATGTGAGTCCCCATACATTTAAATTTTCTAATTGCCACACTAAAAGAAAGAGATGGAATTAATTTTCTTTTGAATTTTATTTTATTTATTCATTTTTTATACAGCAGGTTCTTATTAGTTATCTATTTTATACACATCAGTGTATACATGTCAATCCCAATCTCCCAATTCATCCCCCCACCCCCCGCCCTTGCCGCTTTCCCCCCTTGGTGTCCATACGTTTGTTCTCTACATCTGTGTCTCTATTTCTGCCTTGCAAACCGGTTCATCTGTACCGTTTTCCTAGATTTCACATATATGCGTTAATACATGATATTTGTTTTTCTCTTTCTGACTTACTTCACTCTGTATGACAGTTTCTAGGTCCATCCACGTCTCTACAAATGACCCAGTTTTGTTCCTTTTTGTGGCTAATAGAGATGGAATTAATTTTAATAATGTATTTAATGTGAATATCCAAAATATTATCATCTTAACATGTAATCAACATAAAAAATTGAGCTATTTTACATCCTTTTGTTCACAGAGTCTTCAAAACCTAGTGTCTATTTCATGCTCACAGCATGTATTAATTTGAACTAGAACTGTTTTGAATGCTTAGTAGCCACATGTGACTACTGCCTGCCGTATTGGACAGTGCAAGTCTGAACTATACCTGGTATATGGTAGAAGCACAGTAAATATCAGTTAAATATCAGTTAAATGAAGAAAGGAAGGGAGAGAGGGAAGGAGGAAGGAAATGGTAAAACTTCAGAGATGCGTCAGCGGAGGAACACTATTTTACTTATTTTGGGGTGTCTTAGCAGTTTCTTACTAGACCAGCAGCTGAATGATCCTTATTAGATTAAAAAAATCATTTGCAAATGTGTTGTCTCATTGATACATACCTTCAACAGCATTGTTTAGCTAGGTCAAGTTTTACTGTCTTTAATTTAAAGGTGGCCTACCTGAGGTGAGGTTGAATGAGTGTGTGGCTTAAGCAAGATTCATACTCGGGTCTTTTGAGCCCTAGTTCGGTGCTTTCTCCTCGCTACTGTGTACCTTTCCATGGGTTTGTTTTAGGTATGCTCATCCTCCTATGAACACTAGTTGGTTCTCAATATGGCTAGATACTAAAAGGTAGACTGAATAAATGTTGTTAATACAGAGCTATTTAAGAGTAGTGATTGGGAATTTGGGATTAGCAGATGCAAACTATTATATATTGAATGGATAAACAACAAGGTCCTCCTGTATAGCACAGGGAACTATATTCAGAATCCTGAGATAAGCCATAATGGAAAAGAATATGAAAAAGAATATATGTATATATAACTGAATCACTTTGCTGTACAGCAGAAATTATCACTTTGCTGTACAGCAGAAATTAACACAACATTGTAGATCAACTATACTTGAATAAAATAAAAAAATAGTTATTAAAGGCCACACTTAGAGTTTGCTTTTAATTCAGTAATCAAAGACATGTGGGCACAAAGCTGAGAAGGTTGTGTGTGTGGCTTTTCTGGATGTCAGGACCTTCAGAATTACAGAGGCACATAAAAATTTGGTGAGTAAAAAGAGTGTTTATGACAAGGTGTGTGTACATATGTTTGAAATTATCCCTTAGTATATAACCATTTTCCCTCTACAGACATTATTCCGTAGTAGGAATGGGTCATGATTTGCTGTTCTAGTGCATGGAGAAGTGCCTTATCTCTTACACAGAGGAAGAGAGACTTAACCAGCATAATAACCCTCCAGTGCTTAAGTTATTGGAATTAGTGGCTTTCTTGTTGCTCGAGCCGTTAAAATGGTTGGTTTTATTGTGCTTAACGTTGAAATAAAACCCTAAAGCAGATACTTTTGGTATGATTCAATTTGTTATGGTTAAAATGCTGAAGAGGAATTGAAGTTAATTTCTAGAGTATCAGTATGATTTTATGGAAACTTTGCATTTCAGCATCCTTTTGGAGAGAGGCCAACGCTGATCACTTTTGGACCCAAATCCTACTGTGCAGAGCAAAGTGTGTTAATGAGATATCAGTGCACAGTACATACTTTATACAAGGTGTTCAAATATTTGAATTTGTGAGAAATAATTCTAGTTTGCAGAAAATGGCATTTCTTGAGAAAAAGACAGGCCTAAAATATATAAAGCTTTTCCCAGAGTCAAAAGATATTTGCAAAATATTTTGTTCACTGTTACTCAATTTAGGATAATGTACCATGAATTTGAAAAAAGTAATGCCAAAGTTATTCAGTAAAAAAAAATGTCTTTGCAGGTCTTTGTCACAGCAAAATCCACTGCCTCGATTTTAATTGACCCAACCTGTGAGCAAAGAAGTGAATTCTAATTTATCTTGCCTATTTGGGAGATTATTCACAAGGAATTTTGTACAAAACCACATGAATATCATTAGCTACCCTATACACTAAGGATTTGAGAGTAGGTAGCTCCTACACATACTTTCCCTTCTCTTTTCATAGCCTGGGGAATGCTGTGAATTCACATAAGTGGACTTTTAAAGTGACTGAAGCTTACCCTCTCTGTGCCACCATCCAGACTCCAGAGGCACTTTGGTGGCCTGCAGAGTCATAGCTGCTTTTCTTTCCTAGTAGGATGACTTAGAACCTGAATGGGTGGGGAACCGAGAAGTCCTCCGTGCAGAAGGTAGTGGGCGCCTGATGACACTCGAGTGCGTGGATGGCAGGTGACTGAGGATCTGGGACAGTGGCGCCAAGTCCTGGATGAACATCGGAAGCCCCTGGGGCACTTTAGGACCTTACAGCTGCCCAGACCCATCTGTTTCACATCAGCGTCTCCCTGGTACTACCTACATTTCAGCCAGGATTTTAATTTCTCATTGAAGAGTCTTCTTGAATCAGTAATCATGGGGTGTCATATATATTTTTTTTACCACCTCACTTGTTTATTAGTAGTGATTTCTCATGAGTCTCCAAACTATTCAGGAAGGTTGGTTGGTTGGTTTCTGAGACAGAGATAGTCAGTAAAGGATGAAATAGAGCTAGCTCCTCTGCAAGAAGTCTTGAGGCAAACGGACCCCGAGGAGGTGGGTAGGTGGTGGCAGTTGGAAAGAAGAGGGCCAAGTAGGCCAGAGCTTAGAGGCTGTCAGTGCACAGAAAGAGATGGGTTGTACAAGGGGTCTTTATGAGTGGGCTGTGTATGGGTTTAAACCATCTGGAAACGGTGCAATTCTTCATAATTTATGTTTCCCTTTTGCCATTCTTTGAATAAGGAAGAGACAGGATTAATGACCATTGCTCAGAGAACCTTTTACTTCTATTTGGACTGCTTTCAAGATAGTACTATTTGTGGGAGGTCTGACGTCTATTTAAAGTGGTAGTTTTTTCCATCACTGTTTTATGTTTTATGTAGCCTTACATACAGAAGGGTACTTTAAAACTCCCATTTCAGATTCTCCCATTCCAGTAGATGGCAGGGCATAAGCTAGACACCTCATGTTTCAGAATACTTAGTGTAGTTTCCTTCTTTTATTTAGTAAAGAACAGTATTTTGTGGCATTCTTCTTAACTTGTTAACCATAGATGAAGGTATCTATTAATTCAAATAGGGACTTTTGTTTATGTTCTGAATGTTTAACTGAGATTTGTTATCAGAAGCCCTTCTGTCCCTCAGTTTGATGTGCAGCGTGGTGGTGTTGATGCATGTAGCTCATTGTTCAAAGGGCCCAACTGAGGTTGTGGAAGGGAATTGATGTTCTGTGGACCAGTGTGGTCACTGATGCTAGCTTCTGGTCTTTAGTATTACCTGTAAATATAAGTCCTTTGACACTAATTGTTAAGACTCAAAAAAGTAGATTAGAACAATCTGGGGGTTGTGGAGGGATTATTTGTAATATTTCTTGGGGACTGAAATTTCTTATCCAGCATTCCTTCTGCTTTACAATGTTCCCATAAAGTATGACATAGAAAAAAGCAGTCCACAAACCTTTTGCGATAAAGCCTGAAGACTTAAGATGTTTTAGAACTTTCATCTGAATGAGTTAAAAAATCTAGATATTTCCCCCCAGATGATGAAGATCTTTATTATAGAAAATATGGCAACTGCAATAAAGTGTAAAGAAGAAAATAAAGATCACCAGTAATCCCACAACCCAGCAGTAGCTACTATTAACATTTAAACTATTTCCTTTTAGGGGTGTGTGTGTGTGTGTGTGTGTGTGTGTGTGTGTGTGTGTGTGTGTGTGTGTGTGTGTGTGTGTGTGTCACATACTGTTTTGTGTCCTGTTTATTACTTCCCGTATAAATAACTGTTCTATGCAAACATAGTTTTCATTGGTTGTTTTCTTGCCCAAATATTTTCCTTATTTTCAATATTTAGTTGAAACACCATTAAGAAATCAGCTTGGATGCCTTTTGATGCCTTTTTTTCCTCCATGATTACTTTCATTCATAAAGGAAGTTGAAAGAATCTCCACTGGGCTTCCATGGAATGTTGATTTAACACTCCTGTCACACTGACCATAACTTGCCTCATGTAATATTTTGTCTACATCTAATTCTTCATCTAACATTTACTGAACCCTTCCTTTGGAATAGGTACTATGCTAAGACCTCACGATACAACGGTAGTACAAAGGAAATAAAAAGCAAAACACCAAAAACCAGTTTTGTACCTGCATTCAGGTTCCTTAGTTCATGGGCTGGGGAGATGCAGACATTCCTAAGATAATCCCACAAATAAACGTTACCTTATAATTGTGATACGTAATTTGGAGGAGAGGTGAATGGTGCTTATGAGAACAGTTCACATGAATAAGGACACGTATTTTTTTTGACCACAGATTTAATAGGATCCAGGTCCTGTGCTTCTGTAAAGGTCAGTGCAACCAAGAGATAACTTGTTCACTCGAAAACCCTCATGTGCTTACAGTGTTCTGCTGTGGGTGGAGGGCGTGCGGGCTCTTTGTGCCCAGCTCTGGCCAAGTGGGCTACATTCTAAGGGGGACCCATGCTGGAGAAGATTTTAGAAAGGATTTTAACGATGCCTGGCTAGGAGAACTGTAGCAAGTGTTCTGGGGAAATGATGACACAGGGCAGACATCGTAGCTGTTGTCCAGCGTGTAACCATTTATCAAGGTGTGTAGAAGGGATTCTGATAGTTGATGGGAAGTGAGACTGCTCTGCTGGTTTCCTTTTCATTTTAAGATTATCTGAAGTCATTCAATATCTGCTGGGTACCAAGAAGACCCTGAGGGTGGTGTACAGCTGATGTCCACTCCTCTCCCTACCCAGTGACCCCACTCCCGTCTCCAGGCAAGAGGAAGCCACAGAGGCTTGGGGACCTCAGGGAAAGCTGTGACTCCCAGTAGTCAGTATCTGCTGAGGACAGACTCCTGCAGGCAGGCGCTTCAGGAATTCCTCAGAACCCATAGGCTGCCCATAGGTTAAGGCAACCCTAAATTCCTTAGTATGACAGAAGACCATCTTGCTTCCTCTCTGACTTCTGTCCTCACTCTCTGTCCCTGAGCCTTGTTTGTTCCAGTGATGTAGAAATTCCTTGTGTGACGTGACTTCTTGTCCTTTGCTGCCCTTTTCTTTTTCTTAACACACTTTTTCTTAAACACTCCTCTCTGCTGCTGAATAAATTCTTTTTTAGGACCAGCTTAAAAGTTAGCATCTGTAGTGCTTTTCTTGCTTCCTAGAGTTAGTTACTTTATAGCATGTACCTCTGTTACAGTATTCCTGAGATTAAAAAAATATATATTTAATTTATTTATTTTTGGCTGCGTTGGGTCTTAGTTTCTGTGTGCGGGCTTTCTCTAGTTGGGGCGAGCGGGAGCTACTGTTCGTTGTGGTGCGTGGGCTTCTCATTGCGGTGGCTTCTCTTGTTGCAGAGCGTGGGCTCTAGGCGCACGGGCTCAGTAGTTGTGGCTTGCGGGCTAGAGCACAGGCTCAGTAGTTGTGGCGCACGGGCTTAGTTGCTTCGCGGCATGTGGGATCTTCCCAGACCAGGGCTCGAACCTGTGTCCCCTGCATGGGCAGGTGGATTCTTAACCACTGCACCACCACCACCACTGAGATTTTATGTATGTATGTATGTATGTATTTATTTATTTATTTTTGGCTGTGTTGGGTCTTCGTTGCTGCGCACGGGCTTTGGTGACGCAGTGGTTAAGAATCCGCCTGCCAATGCAGGGGACATGGGTTTGAGCCCTGGTCTGGGAAGATCCCACATGCCGAGGAGCAACTAAGCCCGTGCGCCACAACTACTGAGCCCACGAGCCACAACTGCTGAAGCCCATGTGCCACAACTACTGAAGCCCGCGTGCCTAGAGCCCGTGCTCTACAATATGAGATTCTTTATTTAGCTGTTTAGCTTGCTCTCCTAGAATGTAAAGTCCTTGAAGACTGGGACTGTGTTTTCTGTTTGACTTTTCAGTGCCAAAAAGGCAGTCAGTAAATGGCACATTCTGGGCAGCCAGTAATTTTTGGATGGATGAATATGATTCTCATTTGCTTTACAATATTGATGCCTTATTGTGGCTTTGGCGCTTAATGTCCATGAGATAAATAGTTGAACTTTAGATTGGTTGATTAAAACATTGAGAAGTGCAAGAGTCTGGTTTTCTTGAATCCTTTATTAAAGATGCTAGTAGAGAGGATATTATTATATGGTGAGGCATTCCTAGTTTCCACAAGACCACTTTGTGTTTTGGGTGACCTTCTTTTTAAGCTCCTTCAGAGTTATCAAATTGTTGCAATCATATTTCCAAGAAGGACCACATCTTAATCAGGACTGAAAAAGGGTGAAATGAGGCTAAGAGAAAATTGAAAATCACCATTTTTTTAAGGTAATCATAGTAAAAAAGTGATAGGTATTTATAGAAAGGTACTAGCATTTGGGGATGAAGGAAATCTGTAGTAAGAAACGTCCCAAATTAAATCAGGTGTACACTGTGGGCAGATAATGCACAGATTGTGTTCTAATATGGTGTAGAGCTCAGAGTTTGCAAAAGCTAATTTTAAAATGTTATCAGACCACACTTACGCTTGCAGGACTTGCTTTAAAAAGAGCTTCGTAGTTTAACAACAGTGGTCTGGTTTTCTAGGGTTGACGAGACTCTGGAAAATCTGATACGCTTAAACAGAAATTTTTGAACATTGCTGTCTACTAGAAAATCAGTCGTTAAATGCAATGAGAAATATATTTCCAAGCAGACAGGAATTTTATAGTATAGTAAGTGGATACTGTTCCCAGATGGCAGATTTCTAGGGCAGTGTTATTATCTTCAGAAAGCTTCCTGGTACATGTGTGGCATCAAGACTGGCAAGGGTGAAACTGATTGGATACTCCCACAGGAGAAGCTTAAGACTTGCTACCCAAGTTTTCTTTGTTCCCTGCCAGCATACCATCCTAAATTTCTTCAGGGAGTTGTTCTGCTGGGCACTAATCCTTTTTTCTCATAACTTCTGGCTGATTCTAATCAAAATAGGGTGTACCTCTCCTGCTACCCTATATAGTTTCAGTTCCTCTCTTCACCAGATTACATCATATTCATTTCTAAATGTTGATTCATTAACTGGAACCCTCTGTGAGGGACTTTTATTTTGTAGGTGGAGACGTTGTAAATTGGTTTAAGTTCTTAGCATATTACGTTGTTGATCTCTTGTTCCATTAATACACTCTCTGAACTTTAAGATGGATACCCAGATTTTTGTTTCTAAGGAAGAACTTTTACTTGAGAAACTGTCTGTGGTGTGACGGTCCCTCTTTATCCAAATCTGTTCTCCAGCTATATACGTCCTTTGTAAAATGCTCATCTAAAATCAGCAGTGAATAAAACGACCTTCATCCAAAAGCAAATTATTTAGCTATGTATTTGAGTTTAATGATTTAGATTCATGTTTGAATTAGGTGATGTGGATTCGTATTGCAAAAAAACAAACATTTTAGATATTCCTGAAGCTTATAGTTGAATGAGATGCTCAAGGCACCTTCTGAAGTTAAGGTACATTCCTTGCTGGCTGATTAAGAGGAAAGGTAACCTGCTGTTGACTTCACCTGATGGATAAGCAATAACTAGAAAGTTAAGAAAATTTGTGTGATTTATTTTGCTACTGACTCAAAAGAGGAAACTTATATTAGAATTTGTTAAAATATTATTTTTACCTTTTTGGTTATGGATAAGAGGTTTGGGGGTTTTAGTCATGTTTTATAATTGAGCTGCATTGTATATGATGCTATAAAAGTAGGAAAGAGAAAACACATGAGGGCATAATTATAGCCAAATGTGTAGTTGTCTTGGTTTCTTAGAGGTGGGGCCTGGATAGGACCTTTAGGAAATTTTTTTTTCAGAAAGAATCCTTAATGATACATACTTTCATCAAATTAACAAAATATACTTCAGATATTTTCAATAAAGTAGCTTTGACAGTATAGCAGAGAGAAGTATGCCTGATTTTGGCAAGTGTGAAATTGTCAAGCACAGAGCATATGCTAGTTGTTTCATTTTATATTTCCTTGCACTGTCAGAGTCCTGTTCCCTTTTTGAATCCTGTGAAGGCTCATGCTATGATTGTTAATTCCTCTAACGTGATATGATGAGTTGGGCCTTCGGTTTGATAGTTTACAATGCCTCCAGAGCTGTCCTGCTGTGGACTACACTAGGATTCCTTTTACTGAGACCCCTCCTTTGGACTTTATCCTTAAGACCAAGACTGTGTCAGCACTAGGGGGCGTTTCTCTTGTCCCAGTACATGGAGAGATTTATATTTATTAAGTACTACTTATGTGCTAGGTAGGTACTTGCTAGGTACTCTCTATATATGTTATTTCATTAAAGCCTTTTTACAACTTCAAGATTAAGGAATTAGTCTATGCATTTCCGTCATGGAGTAGTCATCTGTCCAGGGACACACTAAAGGTAAGCCTGAAACTTGGCTTCCCATCCAGGTGTGATGAGGAAGCCCATGCTTTTCCCACTCTCCTGTGGCCTCCTGTATTTGGAGAAGGGAGCGGAGCGGCTTGGAGACCATTTCTTGCTCCCTCTCTCCTAAGCTGCCAGGATCTCTTTGGGTCTCTGTGGGTCGACCAACATTGTTATTAAAAATATCTATTCATTCATCCACCAGCCCTCCATACATTCATCCATGCACTTAATAAATATTTATGGAGTACTTATTGTGTGCCAGGTGCTGATTGAGAACCTGGATATCTGCTGGTTGCCAAGCCCCCTCTACCTTCATGAAGCTTACACGAATTATCCAAAGACTCATTATGTAGTGGGTTTGGGGTGGGAGTGAGTGTCTGCGCTTCTTAGCCCCGTGCCGGACTTAGAGGAGGCCCTCAATGAGTGTTCGTTCCTTTTGCCCCATCCCTTTTAACCTAATTTTTATGCCCAACCATTGTCCCTTGTTCATTTATGGTTGTACTTTGAATTATTGACTTGGGTCTGTATGTTTTTTTTTTCTCAGTTCAAGATCAGTCTATTAATCTTTAGAAACTAGCATGTTCCACAAAGACATTTGGTCTAAGTGGTCAGTTACTCTGATTTTGAATATGAAAAATGTGGTATGGGCTACAAACTTTCAGTTATAAGGTGAATAAGGTCTGAGGATATAAAGTATAATGTGGTGACTGTAGTTGATAACACTGTATGGTATCATTGACAGTTCAGTTTAATAATTGAATTTTTTAAAAAGTTCTACTTTCAGGAAGAAAAGAGAGATAAATAGAGCATCAGCCTTAGATTCTATTATGAAATTCATTGAGCAAATGTTTTTCATTATGGAGAATCTTGAGTTAATCCTATTTTTAGAGTTTCTTCTCTAGGGAATCTGGTGTCTTTTTGATAAATTTAAACTATTTCCCAACAAATTTTCAAGGTAAACTCAATTGACAAATTTCAAAATGCTATTTAGAGCTGAGTCTGTTTCTTGGACCAGTCTCTGTATGGTTAATGGATGATTTCAGACCGTGTTGGAGAGAAATATTAATAACGTCAAAGATCAGTTGTCACCTTGACAGAAATAGGAATTTTGAGAGAAGTGTAGGGATTCATTTTCTGGCGATGGAGTCTTACTTGGGCAACAGCACCAGTGTCCTCTCTGGTCCCTCAAGACAGAGATTTTAGTTGAGTTTGGTTCCATTTTTCTCAGTTACCCCATCTGATTGCTTTGTATGTGTTGTCAGTGTTCTAAGTCTCTCTTAAATTCCTTCCTTTCTCTCTTCCCGCTGTCCTAGTTCAGGTCCCAGGCATCTCTCACCTAGAAAATAGCAACAACTTTGGTAGTAGCATTTCTGTATTGTGTCTGTCCTCTTGCAGGTTCTCTTCCACAGCACTGTTGAAATTTTTTTTGGGGGGGGGGGAATAAAAAATATATGCGTGTGTGTTTGCACACATATATATACGTGCACATTTGGTTCTGGTGATGACAATCTCCAGTAAACCTTTGGTAGTTTCTCCTTGCCTCTAGGGTAATCTTAAGCTCTGTAGCATGGTGTTTAAAAACTTTGTGGAATTGTTCTAGCCTTCCATCACAAACCCCTCAGTCCTCCTCCTGCCCTTTCCAATTGGTTCCAGCGAATAAACTACTTTCTTTGCAATTTGTCATTATTGGTGCTTTGTTGGCATTATTTGCCAGGTGTGGTACTCAAACATTCTTTGATCTAGGCAGCCTTTTAAATGTATAAGCCACTGTTTTGTCTTGTCTGAACATCTCATGTAAGTGAATGATGAGTCAGTTCTACTGTCTAAGGTAGCAAAGTTTGTTTTCTGCTTTACAAGGTGTGAAAAAGTCCCACATAGAGTATTTTTTTTCTTGAAAGGCTTTTGGCCTAAATGGAATTAAATAACTAACATTTAATTGCGGTTCTTCAGACTAATTTGTTGAAGGTTATTATTTTCCAATTTAGGCACTATTTGAAAATTGTGAACTATTTTTGTACATAAAAGTAAGTTTTCAAATTCATCATTAGAATTGTAGCCTTCTCTTTTGCTGTGATAAGTACTCGTTTATTTGTAACTATGCGGGGTGATGGTTGGTAACTAAACTTATTGTGGTAATCATTTCATAATATATAGATACACCAAATCATTATGTTGTATACCTTAAACTTATACAATATTATATGTCAACTGTATTTCAATAAAACTGGAGGGGGACTCCCCCACACACACACTAACTGTGCTAGTCTACCTCTCCCTGTACAACGAACACCATCACAAAGCTTCATAAGCCATTAACACTACCATAGGTTAAAAAAAATAGTCATTTATGTTTCAGCTGCCTGATAGAATTACAAGTCCTCCAAGTTTCATCTGAATGCTTCTCTGTATTTAAAAGTAAATGTCCACAGCACAACAGTAACTCTGAATGACATACCGTGTGCTGATAACTAGCACAGTTAGAATGATGAGATTCCATGGGCATCTCTGTAATCATGTGATGATTGATCCCACACAAGTTCTCGGGTGCCAGAAATGTTGTTGAAGTAGGCAACATGAAGGATGAGGCCAAAGCTAGAAGACAGCCACTGAGTGGACAGTAAAGCCAGTTCATCTCCTGTGGCTCTCAGGGAAAATTTCCATGCAACATTTAGAGTTTAAGTGTTTCTTTGTATGTTTGATATTTAAGATGTGTTTCCATGGTGTATACTTTCTGTTTACTTAAACACCACATGCATGGCAGCCTTTTCTGTCCTTATTCTGTTTTCTCCCCCTAATTGCTTTTCCTCTGCTTCTTGTTTGCCCATTGGAAACTTATTTGTTATTCTTGCCATTGAGTTGACCTTCTGACCTTTATGTTCTTTTGCCATCCTTAAAGTTGTACCTACCAACACTTCGGTCTGTGTTATTGCTGTTTTTACATACCTTCCCCCATGAGTTAGGTTGTAAACTTTTTGAAAGTAAAGGCTGTGCCACTGTGATCTTTGGAACACTACAACTTTTTGCAAATTGATGTCGAAGAAGCGTTTGAATTGAAGTAAATACTTGTTTTAATAAAGGAAATAATCTAAGATCTGACTTGCTTGGCTGGTGGGTGAGGTTACAGAGGGACCCCAGTTTTAACTGAGACTGTGGCAAGTGTAACGCTCGTTTTTGAGAACAAGGAAACAATTTGAAATGTTCTTTAGGTCTAACCACTCCTTGATGCTCATAACAAGTTCCTTGATGTGTGTTCAAGTCCTGCTCAGCTATGAACTTCTGCTTTTCTAGTTTGTTTCATTATTAACTGAGTGTTTCTTAAATTCTAGTGGAGGGAAGAGGGTGGCAGTTGATTATCTCGTTGCATTATGCACGCCATCTGTTTCCTGAGTATGACAGCAGTTTCCACGTAGTGCCTTTGCCCATGGAGTCAAAAGCTCCATACAAATGTGGATTCTGGTTCTTTCAAGTGAGAGGAAAGTTAAAAACTCACTTTCTAAAGATCTGTTAAGTTTTTTTCAGGTCACAAGTTTGCCCTTAATAGAGATCTTCTTGTCACTTTAATACCAAAAGTGACTTTTCTGGTGTAGGTGGCACAATTTGTAAGCTGTCTTGAGCCTGTGCTTTCCTGTGGGGGATTAGGACTGTTCTGGAAAAGTGCATTTCGAGAAGTAAACTTATTTTTTTTCACTTTAGAAATGGATTCAGTACATACACACAGAACTTCTCAGGTGCTTTATGACTATTCTGACATCATTACATAAATAGTTTTAAATTTTATTTACCTATTTACTTTTAATTGATTTTTTTATTGAGGTATAGTTGATTTACAGTGCTGTGTTAGTTTCAAGTGTACAGCAAAGTGATTCAGTTCTACATATATATATTCTTTTTTAGATTCTTTTCCCATATAGGTTATTACAATACACCGAGTGTAGTTCCCTGTGCTCTACAATAGGGCCTTGTTGTAAGAATTTTTAATTTTTTTATTCTGTCACATGGCAGTTTTTCTGAACTCATGCTTTGCAAAGGAGCAAACTAAATATTGGGGAATGTTGGGTATTCATGTCAAAAATGGCTTCCACAGGGGTGTAAAATGCCACAGGTTGGACTGGAGGGATGTAGATACGGTGTGTGTTTGTTTTTATCAATACAGGAGTGCTGAGAGGAGTGAGAGTTGTATTGACCTACACAAACATTATTATTTTTTTAACTTAAAAATATTTCAGATGGACTGGAAAAGGTAGGCACTTATATGTAATACCTTCCAGCTCCACCAGGTCTTAACATTTTGCCATATTTGTTTTAGACCGTAAAACATTTTGGAAAAAGTTGAAGCTCTGCTTTTCTCCCTCCTGATCCCATGGTGTTTTTCTCTATTGGAATGCATTTTATTTGATGGCTTTGAAGACAAATTACATAGTGAGTAGTTGAATGGTGGTTTCCTGTAGGGAAATGAAGTTTATGCACCTCCCATTTTCAGGTTATGGTAACAGTGCTTCTGAAGAGGTTGTGTGAACCTGACATAGGGCCATTGGACAAGGTGAGAAATGTATATATTTTGAAAAGTAAACTTGGTTGAATGTGGGCATTCACATTCCAATTAGTTGTTTGGCTTAAACAACGTTCCAGAGCCACTAAGTAGTTTCTTCAAATTAACTGTTAATCTGTTAAAATGCCTGGACAATCACCAAAACTGACTGTTTTCCATGAAGACTTTGTACTGTGGTTTCCAAGGGTGTTTTCCTAGAATTAAATTCACTTTTGTTGGTTTTGGTAATTTTCCTCTAAGCATTTCCTTCAAGTTATGGAATTCTGACTACCTCTCTATTTTACTTACTTTTTTTTTTTTCCTTTGGTTAAGTATAATACAAAAACCAAAAGGCTATTTAGTTTTCCTTAGTGCTACCAAGTTTCTCTGTGATTTTAATGCTGTGCCATATTTTTCATTGTTGTTCACCTTTTGTTCAACTCTGAGCGTCTGTTAAACTTGTATCGTGTTTTATAATCTAAATTTAGTTTTGATAGGTTCCAGAGAACAGGGGGAAGAATGTCTGTACTAAAATGTAGTTTTTTGGTGTGTGCTCTACTTTTTGTAAGTTAAATATCATAATTAAGGAAAAACTAGAAAAATAGAAATTGAGAAGATTCACTAGCGATCCTGTCACTCATAAATATCATAAATTTTTTTGCCATGTATTTTTCCAAAAAATATTTATAAAATACATGTTTTAACATAGGTTATAGTTTATAATGTGCATTTTTATGTAATATTATGAACAATAAACTAGTAATGTATAAATAATTCCTAAATTAAAATTATCCTATCTTACATACTGTAAGGTGGAGGTTGCATAATACAGTAGTAGAAACACAGGCTTTGTATCAAATAGACTTGGGTTTGGATTCTTGCTTGTCTGATTACTCAGTTTGTAGTTTGACCTTGGCCAAGGGACTTTATCTTGGGTAAGATTTAAAACTTCACTGATTCCTACGTGCACTCCTTTGTACAATGGGGGTAATAATACCCAGCCCCCTGGATTGTTATATTGATTACATGAGATAGAGAATATAATGTGCCTGGTATATTGTAGGTACTCAGATAGTAACTATCATTATTATTTATAAGGGAGATTACTTAATCAAAAGACAAGATTAGACACTGGCTATTTAAAGCAGTATCAAGGAAAAAGTTTCTAGATGCCTATACTGTATTTGTATTTACTATTGTAAAAGTGTGGTTAATGAGGCCTGTGTGAATAGTTTGGTAACTGCTCCTGTCCCCTTCCTCCCAGATTTGGAATAGGTAGCCATCTTTAAAATACATAATATGTATGGAGGCAATTTTTGAGAGACCTTCACATGTGTAATGAAAAGCTACTGAATATAATTGTGTGTGTGTGTGTGTGTGTGTGTGTGTATGTGTATGTATAGACACATGTGTCTCTATTTTAATGTTTGTCATACGTACGTTGTGGATCATCTGTCTCCATCCCTCTTAACCTGGATGTCTTTCTTAGCTCCAAAGAGCCTTCCCATGTACTTCTCTCCCCCATTTTCATACTTTCTTCTTCTTTTTAAAAAATTTTTATTTATTTATTTATTTATTTAGGCTGCATTAGGTCTTCGTTGCTGCGCGCGGGCTTTCTCTAGTTGTGGTGAGCGGGGGCTACTCTTCGTTGCGGTGCACGGGCTTCTCATTGCAGTGGCTTCTCTTGTTGCAGAGCTCAGGCTCTAGGCATGTGGACTTTAGTAGTTGCAGCACGCGGGCTCAGTAGTTGTGGCGTGTGGGCTCTAGAGTGCAGGCTTAGTAGTTGTGGCTCACGGGCTTAGTTGCTCTGCAGTACATGGGATCTTCCCGGACCAGGGCTCGAACCCATGTTCCCTGCATTGGCGGGCGGATTCCTAACCACTGCACCATGAGGGAAGTCCCTCATATTTTCTTCTTGATTTTAACTTTTAACTTCGTGCTAACATGAATTAGCAGCAATTCGTATTATTCCTCCTGTTTACCAGCACTATGTACCTATTGTTAGTTATTTATGTATAGGCATATTGAATTTGAAAAGGCTCAGCGGCCATGGCTCACGGGCCCAGCTGCTCCGCGGCATGTGGGATCTTCCCGGACCGGGACACGATCCCCTGTCCCCTGCATCGGCAGGCGGACTCTCAACCACTGCGCCACCAGGGAAGCCCCAGCAATACCCTTTTTAATTAATTTCGAGTAATTTTATTGTGAGGTCATAGAAGATGAGTTCATTGGTGAACTCACGCCAGCTGTGGGGTGTGTCTGCCTTGACTGTCCCTGTTTGCAGTCAAGTTGCCTGTCCTCTGCTCACACGTCAGCATTTTCTCCTGTTGGCCACCTGGCGCGATGACTCTGAAGCTGCTCTTTTTAATCTAAGATGAAGGTTACTTTCCGTTCATTTTACACACACACACACACACACACACACACACACACACACACCATGTTGCACTGAAGAGACTGTGTTTGGTTTCACATGAAGTCAGTAAAAGGAGACAAAATTAATAAATTCCTAACTTTGTCAGAAGGCTAAAAATTCCTGTTTTGGAGACTGGCATTCAGGGATGTAAACATAGTCTAAAATTTTTCTAAACTGGCGTTTGAATGGCTTGCTTAAAAATCACTTAAGCTCATTGCAGCACTGTTTACAATAGCCAAGACATGGAAGCAACCTATATGCCCATCAACAGATGAATGCGTAAAGAAGATGTGGTACATATATACAATGGAATATTACTCAGCCATGAAAAAGAAAGAAATCACGCCCATTTGCAGCAACATGGATAGACCTAGAGATTGTCATACTGAGTGAAGTAAGTCAGACAGAGAAAGACAGATATCATATGATATCACTTATATGTGGAATCTGAAAAAAAATACAAATGAACTTACATACAAAACAGAAATAGACCCACAGACATAGAAAACAAACTTATGGTTACCAAAGGGGAAAGAGGGGAGGGATAAAGTTGGAGGTTGGGATTAACATAGACACACTATTATATATAAAATAGATAACCAGCAAGGACCTACTGTATAGCCCAGGGAATTATACTTAATATTTTACAATATCCTATAAGGGAAAATAATCTGAAAAAGGATATATATATATATATATATATCACTTAAGTAACCAAAAAAACATGATATTCTGGGATCAGGGCAGATAAAGGTGACTCACCTTTTATCTGAAAGCTTTTAAGCTATGTCCATAGGGTATTCAAAGGGGAAATATGACTCCCCTTCAAGTTTATTAAAGAACAAAATGTTTTCTCATTTCATTTTAAGTTATACATTTTTATTATAAATTCCCATAATAAGGTCAGCCTCATAGTAGGGGCCTAGTATATTCTTGTTGAATGAATAACTATCTCATGACTGTTAACTATCAATTTGTTACTTGTTTTAAATTATATTTAGCATTGCAAGGGCTTCCAAATAGATTCCACCATTTGATCTTCACATAATCTTGTGAGTTAGGCAGGAGAGGGATTTTCTTCATTTTACAGGGAGCTTAGTAGAGCTGCTCACGTATTACCGAAAGATGACTCCAGGGTTTGACTTTAGGACTTCGGCTTCTTATTCCATCCTTTGGTGCAGTGCTCTGCTGTTTTCCCATATTGACCTGGAAATATTTCAGTACTTCATATTGTAATAGTTGTTCATTTATTCAGCAGAATTTTATTGAGGGCATGATTTTAAGTTCTAGGCCTTTGTGGCTGAATGTAAAGACAAGGTTTCTACTCTCAAAAGGAAGACTGTCAGTAAATAAATAAACAATAATAATAATAATGATTAGCACGTAGTAGGTGCTCAATAAATGGTTATTGAATGAGTGAATGAGTGATCAAAGTGATAAAAAGGAAATGAGGGCTTCCCTGGTGGCACAGTGATTAAGAATCTGTCTGCCAATGCAGGGGACATGGGTTCGAGCCCTAGTCCAGGAAGATCCCACATGCCACGGAGCAGCTAAGCCTGTGCACCACAACTAGTGAGCCTGCGCTCTAGAGCCCACAAGCCACAACTACTGAAGCCCGCCCACCTAGAGCCTGTGCTCCACAGCAAGAGAAGTCACTGCAATGAGAAGCCCGCATACCGCAACGAAGAGTTAGCACTCGCTCGCCGCATCTAGAGAAAGCCCGCGCGCAGCAACAAAGACCCATTGTGCAACCCAAAAAAAAAAAGCCTTTAAAGTTATTTAAAAAAAAAAAAGTAAGTGAACAGTGAGTGTGGGGTTGTAAATGGATAGATTGATGAAGGAAGGTCTTCCTGAGGAAGTGACAGAGGACACCAAAGATGGCCAATGGAGCTAGAGCATAGTAAGCTGGGGAGACAGGGGGTTCCACATGAAACTGAAGAGGAAGGGATCAATTTTTTAGGGCCTTGTAGACCATGTTGAGAAATTTGACTTTCATTCTAGTGTTGAAAGAGAGTTTTTCCACATGTCTTATGTTTCTGCACTGTCTACCTTTGTTCTGAACTGCCTTTTCAAGGATGATTTGTATGGTCAGCAGCCTTGGAAGATAGAGTGTCTCCCTCCAGAGCAAAGATCAGGCACACTATTGTCTAGTGTAATAAAGACGGTGTCTCCTGGGGAAAAGGTCAGACGGGCTTACTGCCCATTGTAGAAGACCTGGGTTCATTAAGCTCAGGGTTCCTCTCCTGTTACACAACTCACTGCTGTGCAGGTGTCATCTGGCCTTCTTTGTGTTACCTCATGGGAATTGGGACTGAAGGGACTGGCACCAAAAGTGCTGATACTCTGGTTGTTGATATTGCTATGAGTAATGAAGTCCTTTGTCTTTGACCCAAGAGTCTCGTGTCTTGTGCCAGCATCCATACAACTGTGGCAGCTAACTTGTTAGTGTGAAATTAGGGTAAAATCGTACATCCTTCACATTCTTGGCATCTCAGTACATGGAAAGCACTGGGGGCTTTTCATCAGGGGGATAATATATAGTTTAGCCTTTTAAAAAGTCAGTGTGGGGCTTCCCTGGTGGCACAGTGGTTGAGAGTCCGCCTGCCGATGCAGGGG